>NC_136516.1:22734950-23117450 GCF_053919585.1 Euprymna scolopes | reverse complement strand
GATCATCTTCCAATTACGCGATTCCCTTGGATTTTACTTGTGTGAATGGAAATGTAACTAACTTTCTTGGATTCTGCATCTTTGGATTTTACCAACAGTGGATATTTTACACTTTACCAGACTGTCCATTCCTGAGAAAACACTTTTTATTCACTCTATTCCCTCTGCTTCACTTTTTGTTATCAAGTAAGATCTACGACTTATTGTAGTTTCATTTAATACTTTTCCAAGCAAAATCCGATCCCGTATTTTGCTAAATCCTACCCTCTAATGAGATGGAAATTATTTCTTCGAAACTCTGCGGATTAAGAACTATCCACTATTTGGTGTTTCCTTTTTAAAATTAAATATGTTTTAACTATTTTTCAAAGTGTTTTAACATGTTTTATTTACTACTTTTTCTAACATATATATATATAAATATATATATATATATATATATATATATATATATATATATATAGCCAGTAGAGTTTAGTTTCCTAGAAATACATCCAATGAAACAACATGTGTCTACCAAAATAGTGCTCAATGAGTGAACAGAGCAGGTATATTAATTTTGTTTATACAAACAATAATGGCTACATATGTGCATACATGTTTCTGTAATCACCCACGTTGGGGGATTACGTCTTCAGGCCAAGAATTACCGTCAAATATATATATATATATATATATATATATATATATATATATAAACAATCATACGATTTTGCTAGTTAAACTACCTTTATTCCTACGTAGATAAAACGAAAATAGTCGATGTGATTCTTTCTTCGTTTTAAGCGACATAAAAAGAAAATGGAAGCATGAAACATAGGAAAATCTCGATCGGAAACAATGAGTATTAAAACAAATAGCCGTAAATTATATAGATTCTAGCAGATGTACCAGGCGTTGCCCGGTGTTCAACGTAACGTTATTTTTTTATATAAAGTAAAAAAAACGGAAAAGAAACTGAAACATGGACATACGAGTATTAAGACTTTTTTTTAATAATTCATTACTTATAATTTTATAAAATACTCGGGCTGAGATCGAAACCAAAACTTCAAGACTGTGAGTACGATAGCCTTTAGACCAGCTTTACATGATCTTTCATAATCTTCTCAAACCAACTTATACTTAACATAAGTAAGCTGTCTACTTTTACGACCGCGCATGCACAGTTATGGAACAGTTGATAAATAGATAAAAATGCTACCACACCATAAACTAATGTTTCGATTTTACTCCTTAAGAGTCACATTTTCAGTATGAAAACGGAAGAAAAAGTTTTCCATATGTCTGAATATCTTATAGACGAAATTTTAAGTCTGAGATCAAAAATTCGTTGAGTACATAGGTTGAGAATTGCCCCCCCCCCCGCAAACACATTTACACTGGTTACAGATATATATTTATATTACAAAGCAACATAGTATTTATAAGAACATTTCCTTCACAAATAATACGTGAATATTTTCTAATCTTGTATTTAGTCAGTAAACAATATGTACTTCTTAAAAATATTTGAACACATAGTAGTCTACAGCATTCCCATATACCTAAAAAAAAAAATGGTAAAAATAAAATTGCTCGTAACAGAAGGTGGTTTGTCTCCCCCCACATTTTTTTTTCAAATCTACGATTAAAAATGTGTTTTTACAAAGCTATTTGCAATTATTCTTGTTATTATTAAATTTGCCATCTGGGAAGGCGAAAGTGTTTGTTTTGTTTCAGTTAAGCTAAGTTTCATTTTTACATCATAACCAACGTCCATATTTGTAGCCTCTCGTGCGTTAAAGTATAAATTATAAGTGTATTTCAAGCGTGTTTTTCGTACAGTTACATGCGTCGTATTTACTAGATTTTAACTCATAATAGTTCTTCCTAAAATGATATTAAAAACGACTAGCTGGACCTGTGGAACTTCCGCGGCGGACTCGTTCATATGAAATATATTGATATTGGAATTCGGTAGACGTTTAGCGTAAACAGAGACGCTCTGATATTATTGTAGATCTTTTGTTAAAACTGCAAAGGTATTTATCTAAAAAAGCAAGTACACACAGCATGACCCAATCGTGAAATATGCTTAAATATAATGTTTTATTTATGCACATTTCGTATATATTATTATTTTTTTATCGGTTCTCATTTATTATATAGTTGTGATTTAATATATATATATATATATATATATATATATATATATATATATATATTAAGTAATGTGATTGATAATTTAGCTTATTATATATCTAAATTACAACGAGCACTTTCTCTTTCCTGTATTTTAATTAAACTAGTAATTTCACTGTTAAATTGAAATACACTCAGCTCCTAAGACTATTGTTCTAATCTCTTTTAAATATATATATATATATATATATATATATATATATATATATATATATATGTACACTAGCAATGAGTGCCCGGCGTTGCCTGGGTGAGCAAAAAAAAGAAAGGTCAATTTTTTAAACTTTGACCCCTATTATGACCCCTTTAAAATTTATTGTTTTGGGCACAACTTAAGTTATTAAGTTAGATCCATGTCTAAGAAACCAATATCTAAAATGTCAAGTGTTTAGACCCAAAATCATCAGAGGAATCTGGTAGATAGATGGGACCTTTGTCTGGTAGATAGATAGGACCTTAGAGAAGTCTGGTAGACTTCTCAAACGTCCTATCTATGAACTTTGACCCGTTAACAGTGAAATTTCTTGCCGAAACCAGATCACACCGATCTTCCTAAATCTCAGTATATCAAATTTCGAGTCTGTAGACTAAACATTGACAGAGTTATTGCATAGAGAAATGTACACAGACATACACAGACATGTTCATATATATATATATATATATATATATGTGTGTGTGTGTGTGTGTGTGTGTGTGTGTGTGTGTGTGTGTGTGTGTGTGTGTGTATATATGTATATATATACTTCAAAAAATTTTTTTTTTATATTTAACAATCAGTTGGTATGGAAACTTGTGATTATAATATTTACAAAATATTACTGGCGGTAATATTCTATAAGTTATCCCATCTAAATAAGAACTACTCGATATGCAAGAGGACAAGAAAATTCCCGATTCAATTAAATGGAGCATACTGAATAAATCTAGATCATATGACCCAGGGGACAAATTTTGCAATCTTTGTATAATCGAAGCAGTTAACATCATCAAATTACACAAGCCCATAATAAATATCATGAATGAACTAGTGTCCAGATATAGGCACAAGAAAAATTTAAATACAACCATCTAAAAATAAAATAACATACAATCTCTGTATTAATGTTAAATAGCTAAAAACATAATACTAAATACACTTCAGTTTTGACTAAATCTAAACTAAAATTTTGCTAATATAAATATGTTTATTTTCTAAAGATAGGTGCTTAATCACCTCTTCTATCCCATATAATAACTTTCTCTTATTGTTGATGTACATGTTGAGAATTGACTTACTATAAGAACATTAACATACTACACTTCAATTTCTTACGCATAATTTGCACTCTGAGACCTTGTTAGAATAGTATTTCCAAAAACATGTAGCTTCCCAATTAAAAAAAAAATATAATTTCGCCCCTAACCATAAAAGGAGTAAACATTCCCCATTGCACATATAAACAAGAAAGAACTGTTGGTACTAAAATAATTCAATTCTATAGCCATAGTTACACAACCCTTAATGTTAATTAGCAGTGTAGGGGCTAAAAATTAATTTTCTTTTTTTATGATAATCGTAGTTATGTTACCCACACTGATTATTATTATAATTAATCGTATGACTATTGGTATACTTTCTTTATGTCTTAATCTATACATTTGTATATATGAGTGTATATGTAGGTATATATGAGTGTGTATGCATGGATATATTGTGTAAGTGTGCGCATGTGTATGTATATGTAGTTGTACGGGTATATATATATATATATATATATATATATATATATATATATACTCGGGTTTTTTATTCAAAAGTAATGGACTAATGAATTCAACGAGGTTGTTAGATAGTGCTCAATAAAACGAGCTGATAATACTTGTTTATTGTTATATAAACATGGTCACATCCTGCTGCTACAAATAGCCACTTGTTTCAATCAAACAACAGATATCATCAGGCAGCGACTCGACTATTCAAAAGTTCATTGAACTTTGTAATAGTCAAGTCGCTGCCTGATGATATCTGTTGTTTGATTGAAACAAGTGGCTATTTGTAGCAGTAGGATGTGACCATGTTTATATAACAATAAACAAATATATATATATATATAAATATATATATGCATGCGTGCATGTGTGTGTACATGTATACATATATGTATTCATATGTGTGTATGTGAATGTATGTGTAGAACACTTTTCCATTTAAATATTATTAAATAATATAATGTTGTGGATATTACCGATCTTTAGACACTTTTCAGATAAAACGTTCTATCAATATGCTTAGCCTTAGTTTTACAATTCACTCATAAACATTAGTATATTCTAAACCTTTATTTCAATCCTCCCTTTTAAGGGAAACTATAAATGCGTATAAAATTAACAAGAATAGCACCTTATTAATAGTATATATAATTTGAGTTGAAGGAACAAATTCGATTTTAACTGATAAAGAAAATTAAGATGAAACTAGTATACATTTTGAAAAAACGCATTATTCCATTTGCGTTTTGGCCTCTTATTTTTATTCTGATCTCTATTTTCTTGTTGCTCACTTTTACTCCCCTTACCCTGCCCCTATACCCAGTACACAACCTGACCTCAATTAAGCGACCGGTAAACATTTTTATGAGTCTTTGAATTTTATTTAAAGAGATATCTCTTCTGCTATGTGTGTATATATATATGTGTGTATGTATGTGTATGTGTATGTATATATGTGTGCATGTGTATGTATATATACATATATATATATGCACATGTGTTCACCCCACTTCTTACCTTTCACCAATACCTCCTCTCCCTACAACTAACACCCCACCCCATTAATAATAATTTAGACTTCTAATGATAAGGCTTCCACCAGACTTTGAATTATTTTCGCTGGACCCACAAACAAATTTATACAAGTACGTTCAAGGATGGAATACTGTTGCACTATCTGGGCAGGAGCTGCTAAAAAGAACCTATCCTGCCTTGACAGAGTACAAAATAGACTTCGTGGCTTAGTGGGGGATGCCCTTTTCTCTACCCTGCAACCTCTCTCCCACAGAACAGACGTTGCGAGTCTATCCTTGTTTTATCGTTATTTCCATGGCAGGTGCTCGTCTGAACTCCAATCTCTGGTCCCCCCTCGCCAGTCTTTCACGAAAAACACCCGCCTAGCTGAATCCACTGTGAAAAATTTCCCCCACTCTGTATCTGTGCCTAAATCAAAACGCAGATTCTATGAACAAAGCTTCTTTCTTAGAACTGCACGCCTGTGGAACACTGTTCCGTCTGCCTGCTTCCCACCTGATTCCAACTTGGATGTCTTCAAGTCCAACGTTAACAAATTCCTAATGAACCGCTCCCTTAAGTAAACACTTCATCAAATCTCCACACTAACGTAATGTACTTGCAATAACCCTTATCCCTGAGTGGCTTCCGGGCCTTGATAAGTGGTTATCACTGTGTAAAAAAACAAAAAAAAACTTTCCGATTCGAATATCTACTCAGCTATGTGGATTACCAGATATACAACTTGGATCTTATTACCCAACTGCTGTAAAGAACGTCCACATTGGATTTTACCAGGCAATCTGGATCTACAATTTTCATATCCTTTTCTTCAAACACTCTTGCTACAAGAGTTCTGACTAATTAATTATTTTGACTTTGCCTTTCCATGTCTCACGGACTTCAGCAAATAGGATACACACCTTTATAAATATTTGTTAATATTTTCTGTCCTCTGATGGGATGGTAGACATCGAAACCCTATAAGTTAAGGAGATTAATTTTCAACAGTATTCTTTGTCTTGCTTAGAATAATAACAATCTTTGATATGAAACTCAACCACCTCATTTCAATAAGGGTTTTTTGAAATTCATTGAATCACAATTTAATATATATATATATATATATATATATATATATATATATATATATATATATATATATGTAGTCGTTTCAACTGACGGATGCCACACACACATATATATATACATACATATATATATATATATATATATATATATATATATATATATATGTGTGTGTGTGTGTGTGTGTGTTTGTGTGTGTGTGTGTGTGTATGTGTCTGTGTATGTGTTCGTACCAGATGACTTGGATGCATCAGCATGAATTGAAACCAAAACTTATGAAGAAAATACACACACACACACACACACACACACATATATATATATATATATATATATATATATATATATATAGTCATGAACATACAGTACTCTTTCGCTATTTCACAGTGCGGCTAGACAGGCAACTACCTCAAGCCAAGATTGAGACCCGACCGCCTGTTCGACAGTCAAGGCTTCTAACCACTAGGCTATCGGCAGCTGCTTGGCGAGTTGTGCGTTTAATGACGTTTTGACATCGTCCGAAATACCAAAGCTCGATTTGTTTACACAAAGAGCATCGCTTTATACACTCTTGGTAATTCGTGTATCACTTCTCAGTATGCTCATCTGAAGATGAGGAGCATTATAGACATCCACATACAGTACTATTTCGCTGTTTCACAGCTAATCAATGCGGCTAGACAGGCAACTACGTCAAGTCAAGATTGAATATATATATATATATATATATATTCAATCTTGACTTGAAGTTGTTGCCTGTCTAGCCGCATTGATTAGTTGTATATTGTATATATATATATATATATATATATATATATATATATATATATATTTATATATATATATTGTTGAGTTCTTTTAACTCTAATAGAAACCGAAATCAAAGCTGGAAAAATTATTGATTTAAAAAAATAGATGATTTGAAACTCTCATTTATAATTGAAACGGAAACAAAAATTTATGAAGAACTCTTGGTAAATTTTGTTATTGCAATAACAATTAAACAACAGTCACTTGGTAGAAAAAAAAAAGAAGAAGTACGCGTGACACACAAAACATCACAGGCACAGAGAAACACAGAGAGGGAGGGAGAGAGAGAGAGAGAGAGAGAGAGAGAGAGAGAGAACCAATTTAGCGCTCATATACACATGTTTACGCATCAAACACAGTATTTACTCTTTTTAGTGACTTTAATTACCTCTTTCAGATATCTCCTTTTATCTTAATTCTTTTTTCTTTTTAGAGTTCCTATTACAGAATGCATTATTTTTTTATTACCCTTGTTCTGATTTAGAGAGTTATTTTTGTACATAGGCGTCCATTTACTGTTCTGTTTTCTGCCATATTTACGATATGTTATTACCATTCTTTATTTCGTACACAATGAATTTTCCGGAACATATTATAAATCCATATTATCCTCAAGCGGTTGAAAATTATATATATATATATATATATATATATATATATATATATATATATATACATATATATATATATATATATATATACACTAGCAAAAGTACCCGTCGTTGACTGGGTTCAAAAACGGCCTTCAGAAAATGGACTGTGATTGATGAAAGTATGATAGGTTATGAAAAGAAGCGGGTTGTAAAGATATAGGTTTTTATACTAAAAAATTTTACCCTAAGAAAAATATGATGAAAGTAAAATAATTTCGCGAAAATATATTTTTTTATATAAACTTTGTTCCCATTCGTAGCCAAAAGTGACCAACAAAATGATGTTTCTTTACAAAGAGACAATTTTATATATATAATAATAATAATATAAATATACAATAAATAAATGTTACTTTTATAGTAGAAAACTTTATTGGTTTGTATTTTAAGTAGTTTGTAATTTTTTTTTTGTTTTTTAATTCACAAACCGGTTTAAAAAAATCAGAATGGCAGCGACTTTGAAATGGAGAGCATCGTTTTCAATTTGAAGGAGCGGCACCTGAGCATTCTGTGTTAACAATTTAACAGAGTTCCGTCAACGTAAGGAATATTTATAAACATATTTTAATGTTTTTCGTTATTTTGTGCTTTAGAAATATTCGATTATGGCACGTGTAGTTTATATAAAAATTCATTTAAGTAGTTATCGCCTCAAAGTTCGGTTCACAAAGTTAAGTAGTTATCGCCTCAAACTTCGGTTCGCTGAAACTATTTCAAGTAAAGAACATTAAAAACTATTTCAAAACAAAAAAAACATGAACTGAACTTTTATTGACTATGGTAACATTTATTTCTTTTATATTCATTTTTTCGGGTAGTCGTTTTTTGGCTTTTTTGCTAAACACTCTTACTAAATAATTTCGGCGAAATATCGAAAAAAAAGAAACAAAAACAATTTTGAAAACTAAGGAAGCTTTACTTACTTTAGTAAAATAATCCGAAACAGCAAAATGGGATATTAAAAAAAGTAAACACGTAATTACTTTAGTTTTTTAAAGCAAAGAATCGATATAAATATAAATAAGAAGAAAATGGCGTCCTTTTAAAGCAGAACAGCTTTGTTTCAGTTTTACAGTATTGAACGGTGTAGTATTGCGCGATCCTATTCAGGGTTGTACTATTGCAATGTAAAGAACACGCAGAAATGGTTGTAATCAACTTAATTCCTTCTACTACACTGACAAAAAGCTTATATATATAAA
The DNA here is from genome assembly GCF_053919585.1 of Euprymna scolopes. Taxonomy (NCBI): domain Eukaryota; kingdom Metazoa; phylum Mollusca; class Cephalopoda; order Sepiida; family Sepiolidae; genus Euprymna; species Euprymna scolopes. The sequence goes on along the minus strand of NC_136516.1, from coordinate 23,108,746 downwards.
TAATATATATATATATATATATATAAATAAAAATAAAAGGTTATGTAAATGTTTTTAAAAAGACATGTAATGATGTGAGCAGGATTTTTTTGTCTTTTGACACGATAACAAGTAACGTTGTATTTATTATGATTTATCTGTTTTCGAAAGAGTGCCACGTGCAAGATTAGAAGGAAAAACAGAGTTATGATAAATTTGTGTAAAGAATTGTATAAAGTTCGGACCTTTTTTTTTGGCTTTCACTTTAATAAGGACGTGAATTTATGAGTTGAATTTATTCAACGCAATATGATTAAACTCAAAAAATTAAATAAACGCTAACGTGAATTAAGATTAAAGTAAAGGTGTTATTGTGGAACCTCACCCTTTTTAAAAAACCTTGTCAAACTTTGTGACCTATTTACATTCTATGGGGATCAGGAGCGAACAAACACGCCATAATTTTATCATATGACATTTCTTCAAACTGAAACATAATTATCAAAGTATACTTACGCAGATAGATATGAAAAGTCTTTGTTAAAGTTTGTGCCATATGTCCATGGAGTACAGGCGCGATCGCAGACTCCACAATTTTATCATACCATCCTTATTAAAGTTGAAAACTACTTATCAAAGTATTCTTATGTACATCTATATCAAAAACCCTTGTAAACGGGATTTTTAATTTTTTATTTCCATACTTCGGGGCCCAGGCGGGAACACACACCCCACACTTTTTTATGAACCACCGTTCTGCCAGATTATACATACCGATTCCTGATCTTCGATACATCTTCTATCATTGCATGTAATCAGTTTTTTTTAAATAGTCAACCATATAGGAGCATATTCGTGACCAGACACACACACACATACGTTTAGCTTTATATATATATATATATATATATATGTATATATATATATATATATATATATATATATTCCTTTAATCTTCTCTCCAAAACGGGGAAAAAGGGGAACGAGAAGAGGAAAGAAAGAGAAATGGGGAGCCAGCTGACCGGTTTCTCAAAGCTGTATCGAGGGAATTTTTAAAACAAAGAATGAAAAAGCGATAAAAAATTTCGTTTAATTAAATTTACGGGGAGAAAAAAGTGGGAAACCGATTAAAATAAAACAGCGTAATGGTCGAATACCCTAGGGATTAATCCCGTTCAAACCCAGGAGGAATTTCCTTTGCTTGCAAAGGGAAGGTTTTCTAAGTCGAACGTGAATAGTCTCCAAGATCTTTAGCTGATATAGTGAATGAACACGACTAAGAATAGAAAAAGAGTCCGTGCTAAAGTTCGTTGCACAAGACGGGGTTTTAAGTAAATGATCAGTAATTGAGGACCCGTATGTATTAGTAGGCCCCATTCCTAATTGTACTGTCACATGTTGTTGGATTCTTCCATCTAATCTTAATGTCGTTCGACCCAAGTAGTTAGCACCGCAACCACATTCAAAATTGTAAATAAAGTTACTATTATGGCGGGGGTTAGAACGTTTTCTATTCTGAGTCGTGCTAATTCACTATATCATTTTAAGATCTTCGAGACTATTCACGTTCGACTTAGAAAATCTTCCCTTTGCAAGCAAAGGGAATGCCTCCTGGGTTTGATCGTGATTAATCTCTAGGATATTCGACCATAAGGTCGTTTTATTTTAATCGTTTTCCCATTTTTTTCTCTCCATAAATTGAATAAAACGCAATTTTAATCCCTTTTTCATTCTTTGTTTTAAAAATTCCCTCGATACAGCTTTGGGAAGCGAGGCTCGAAATCGGTCAGCTGGCTCCCCATTTCTTTTTCTTTCCTCTCTTGTTCCCCTTTTTCCCTCTTTTTGGAGAGAAGATTAAAGGAATATAGGAATATATATATATATATATATATATATATATATATATATATATATATATAGAGAGAGAGAGAGAGAGAGAGAGAGAGAGAGAGTTTTTTTAGTCAAAACAGAAGATGGCTCAAATTTGCAACTAGCCTTGTACCTATTACTTAGTACCTATATATATATATATATATATATATATATATATATATACAGATAGATAGATAGATATCAAAATAATAATGTTCTCGTCAGCAGCAAATACTAATCACTAAATGGTCTATAGAAGAAAAAGTGTCGCTTCCGATTAGTCAAACACCTTCTTTTTTTTTTTACTTTTTGTAGTTTTGATGGCATAATCTATTCATATAATCTCTCTCTATCTATCTATCTATCTATCTCTCTCTCTCTCTCTCTCTCTCTATATATATATATATATATATATATATATATATATATATAGGTACTAAGTAATAGGTACAAGGCTAGTTGCAAATTTGAGCCATCTTCTGTTTTGACTCAAAAACTGTTGAAAGTCTATGAAGACGGGAGTGGTACCATTAAAACGAGCGAACTCCCTCTAAATTTATTTTTTTCTACACAGTAACTACCATTCTAAATTTCACTTTTGTAAGCCTCTATAAATGCTTTTGTTGTAAAAGTACGGAGAGAAGTTTGCCACTGACATTTATGCCCCCTCGCTGATATCGGTTTACGAACCTCCTAACTTTGCTGGCATTAGATGCATCGGGTTCTAATTGAATGAATGTTTTTCAGTTCAATTGTTTCTGCATGGAATAATTTAGTGATATGGCGCAGATTCATGACAGGGATTACTTTCTTAGAGTCTCACACCGTCAATATCTGCAAGAGTGAAGGGAAACTTTCAAGTCATAGATATATAATTTCAGTATTTATAATAATGCAATTTGCCATCACCTCCGATCCATTCTGGCGAATAAAATTAGGAGGCATTACATTTGCAATGCACCTCGTATAATACACATTTTAAAACTCCTGACAATATTATGGTCTCACGTGAAACGTAGCCGCCAGCAGCAAAACACAGCTGGATTGGGACCGCAACTTGTTTATCTTTCCCCACTGTCTGATGTTGAGGCTTATTACATTTGCTTGCTGTTTTTATCACAAAATTTGCGGAAAGACGAAAAATTAGTCGATTTTCGCTCAGCTGATTCCCTTGCCTCCGGTTGTCATTCTAGCAAAACTCTAGCTAAAATATGCTTACATTTCAATTTGAATACTTATAATGACATATACACACACCCACACAACACATAAACCAAACACACACACAGACACACAGACACACACACACACACACATATATATATATATATATATATATATATATATATATATATAGAAACATGACATGAAATTTCGGCAATTCACATAATAAGAATAGTTTAACTGGACAGTACATTAAACGTATACTAATTTATATAACTTGAAGAACGGTAAAATACATTAAAAATGACTAAAAAACAACGGATAAAACTTTGAATAAAATGGTAGTACTCTAACCACTGCTCCATGGGTCCTTGCGGCGCGGTGGTTACAATACTTGGAAAAATCAATTGTAAAATGGGATATACAGCTGAAGGTTCACTCCTCAGTGTGGCCGACCGAAAAATACAATTGCGAATTACTTAGGACCTCTATTCAGCCACTGCTGACGGAACAAGGGCATGCTAACAACATGAAGTCAATAAAGAGTTCCGCTAGAAATGCCGTCTAAATACCTGAATTCGATAAAAACATTTTAACAATCAACAAGACACGCCTGAAGAAGTTCGAAGGTTACATCGATCGAAATGTTGTAAAAAATCACACTCAAGATGAGAACAATAGTCCGGTGAATCTAAATAATACGATTAACCAATCCTTATCTACAAAAATTCAGAAACGTTAAAATATCATATTTAAGCATATTTTAGAACCTGGCAATGCCTCCACGCCCTGCTAGTCAATTATATAGTAAAGGTTGGAAATGATTGTACCTATTTACTATGCCTCCCCACGGGACAGAGTTAGAGACCAGGGTCGTTTTTTAACGTGGAGAAAAGGTACAAAAATAAAAAAAATTGTCTCAGTCGTGAAGGACTGCTCCTCCACCGAAAGAGAACAAGAAATGGAAGTGCAGCATCTGAAGAACAGATACTAGTAAAACATTACAAAGCCATGCAGATTCTCTACAAGGCACTATTTAAAATGTCTACCAAATATTTGAGCAATGCATGTGTAAGTTTTGGGGCAGGTCTGAAGGCAGTTATTGAGAAAGATGGACCAATATAAAAAAAAAAAAAAAATTCTATTATCTATAATTTCATGTTCAAAGTAACTTCTCATGACTTCCTGTAAATTAATTGGTCGTACATTGTCTTCCAATACCTGTATCCGCATTTTATAGATTTTGCTTCCCACTAGTGTTTCATATATATATATACTTTCTCTTTTCCTCAATTTTAATTTTAGCAGCTTGTCATTGCGGTGTCGGTTTTCAGCGCAACGCAACAGCTTCGTGTTTGATTTCTGAGACGTTTTCGATGCCAATCGATACTTGTAATGTTATCTTGCGACGTTCTTAATACGAGTTACATTTGATACGGGAATCATTACAAAAGTTTAGCCTCATATTTTTTAACATAAATAGTTAAAGAGCTAGGAAGACGGGAGTGGTACTAATAAAACGAGTGATTTTTTTGTGTCACAGAATTTACTTTTGTACAAAACACTAATTATATGGCACAATAACCTTCATGCACCGGTTCCCGCTAGATCACCGAAGTTAAGCAACAATGAGTCTGGCCAGTTCAAGATGGGTGACTATTTGGGAAAGCAAGGCGCTGTATGTACTGCGCCGAGTCATAAGAAATTTTCAGGTTGGTATCTAAAGCAAGGTGCCCCCCTTGTCTTAGTAAAGACATGCATTTAGGAGAAGGTAAATTTGATGACGTCAGCAACAGGACGCTAGATAGCCAGGGAGGATGATTAATCTCTAGCAGATCAACTGTGATCAACTAAGTTCTATGATATTAAGAGATACATTATTCGACTTCATCTATGCGAATGATAGGTGCAAACAGGCAAGTCAGATGTCACTGCGCTGGGGAAGACAATGGCAAGTTGTAGCAGTTAACAAACTATTTACTATAAGCAGTTCAATTCCCGTTGCCAAAGTGATTCGGCCACACTGACCAATCGGTTGGCAGAGCGCATTGATTTGAGCTGTCCCCTTCAGGACTATTTTTAGCCCTTTGGGATTTCAGTTGCGATCGCCAGAGAGACGCCAGCAAGCGACCTATACAGACCTCTCTCACTCACCCCTCCCACTGCTACTTGTTGACGACTGCAGTCTGATGGCAGACGAAACCTTCAAACAGACATTTACACTTTCTTTCTTTCTCTACAGTCTGAGTTACAATCTCGCCTTTTTTTTAAAAACAAACCACTTATTATTATTTTGTTAAAAGCAATGTCGTTTGGCCTTGTGTTTATTTAAGTAAGATCAAAATTATAATAGCAAGGATGTACATTCCTTTTTAATTCAGTTAAAGATAAGCAATTACTGCGTAAATATGTCACCATGCCTAAAGCAAACAAACTTACGAAGCTGGCCTTGCTGGAATTCTAGATCTCTATGAGCAAGAATTTTCACAGCAGGGGATCGCAGCTAAAGTAAATCGCAGTAAAACTGTAATTTGCAAATTTCTAAAGAACAGTGAGGAGTATGGAAAAGCAAAATCCACTGAGGAGGAGGAGGAGGAGGAGGAGGAGCTCAAAAATTTATCCTGCATTGAGTTGGAGAATAAGACGGCTTGTGGAAGATAAGATACTTTCTTCTAGTTAAATTAATGCAGTTGCAAACGCTGGTTGCAGTCCAGTAACCATCATACGACACTTAAGACAAAAATGCAGAGTAATTAAAAAGCGTTAGCAAATTCCTCGCCTGTTTTAACGTCACAAGGTGGAACGGTTAAGGTTTGATCGTGACTACCAAACAGGGGACGTTGAGAAGTGGAAGAGAGCGGTGATTAGTAGCAACACTAGTCGCTGAAGCGTCTTTTTACGATGTTGAACACCAGTAAATTTGTTATAACTTTTTTTTTACTGAACGAAAATTGAAATTTTCTTTCACAATATAGCTGAGAAAGTGATCTATAAATTGTTATAATTGTGTAAAATTTAGTCGGAAAATGAGTGAGCGGTGAAGCTTTAAAGCAGTTCGTAATGTCTGAAACTGTCACTTTACCATATAGTCAAACACTACAGTCTGAATGATATCTATCTATCTATCGATCTATCTATCTATCCATCTCTCCCCCTCTCTCTCTTTATATATATATATATATATATATATATATATATATATATATATGTGTGTGTGTGTGTGTGTGTGTGTGTGTGCGCGCGCGCATGTGTATGTGTATGATCTCACCGTATTAGGTTTAATGTCTCTATTATAATATAATAAATACGAAATGTGCATGAAATAAAATATCATATTAAAGCGTAGCTTACAACCGGGTAATGCGAGATAGCCTGCTTTACGCATTTTTCTTGAATCTTTTCCTGCTATCAACAAGTTTAGGTGTGTATATGTGTGTGCGTGCATGTGTGTGTGTGTGAATGTGTGGTGTTAGGGTAGATGGCATAAACTACAGGAGGTATTATTCAGTTCAGAATCAGTCTGTCCAAGATCTTTCCAGCCATAGACAAAAGAGAAATTCCTCGGTGATTATCGCATATTTTTGTTACCTTTATTTTTGAATAGATGATGAATGGATGCATCTTTATAGTTTTGTGAGACCATCTCTCTTTTTTTTTAATCTCAATAAACAAGCGTAAACGTTTTGTAGCCAGTGTTGATCTTCCGAAATTGAAATTTTTCTGTTGCATGACATCTTTGCCCGATACTTTTCCAGTGAAAATTTGCTTAATAGCCCTCAAAACCTCCTGCAATGTCGGTTCAAACGAGAACTTCAGAGTTCCAGGTCACTTAGATACTAAGGCAAGCAAATCTTCAATGGTAGAGGAGACATTGTTCAAGACGGAATCAAATGATTCCTTCCATATTTCCAGAAAATCGTTCTTATTCGCCAAAAGATCACCTTTAGTGGAGAAAATAGGAGAGGCACCATTTTCTTGAGGACCAAACATTCTCTTCATGCCGTCATAAACTGCGTTTGAACACTTTTTGTCAAAAACTTTTTGGAGGGAGGGAGCCTGTTTGGACTACTAGGCCCCTTTCATTGCTCTAAGGTCTTCGGATTTACTTCTAGCGTTTGTATTCTTTTTTCTGCTGAGTTCTTCTCTTCTACCTACTTTTTATGAGAAAAGTGCTTCTTTTCAATCAGCCACTGGTCTTCACTATTGTTGTCATCGAACTAGGTAAGTGCTGCATCAATGCTTTCTGCAAGTCTTAATCGTTCTTCAACACATTTAACGGGTAGTGTGTTCATGCGCCTTAGCGCTTGACAGTTCTTCAACATTCTCTGCGATAGATGCAGTGTCTTTTGGACAGTGCTTCAACATTCTCTGCGATAAATGCAATGTCCTTTCGACAGTTCTTAAGCATTCTCCGCGATAGATGCACTGTCCTTTTAACAGTTCTTCAACATTCTCTGCGATAGATGCAATGTCCTTTTAACAGTTCTTCAACATTCTCTGCGATAGATGCAATGTCCTTTTAACAGTTCTTCAACATTCTCTGCGATAGATGCAATGTCCTTTTAACAGTTCTCCAACATTCTCTGCGATAGATGCAATGTCCTTTTGACATTTCCTCAACATTCTCTGCGATAGATGCAATGTCCTTTTGACATTTCTTAAATATTCTTTGCGATAGATGCTTGTCCTTTTGACAGTTCTTCAACATTCTCTGCGATAGATGCAATATTCTTTTGACATTTCTTAAATATTCTCTGCGATAGATGCAATGTCCTTTTGACATTTCTTAAATATTCTTTGCGATAGATGCTTGTCCTTTTGACAGTTGACAGTTGGCAATGTCCTTTTGACATTTCTTAAATATTCTCTGCGATTGATGCAATGTTCTTTTGACAGTTCCTCATTATTCTCTGCGATAGATGCAATGTCCTTTTGACAGTTCCTCAACATTCTCTGCGATAGATGAAATGCACTTTTTACAGTTCTTCATCATTCTATGCGATAGATTAAATGTCCTTTTAACAGTTCTTCAACATTCTCTGCGATAGATGTAATGTTCTTTTAACATTTCTTCAACATTCTCTGCAATATATGCAATGTCCTTTTTACAGTTCTTCATCATTCTCTGCGATAGATGCAATGCACTTTTAACAGTTCTTCAACATTCTCTGCGATAGATTAAATGTCCTTTTAACAGTTCTTCAACATTCTATGCGATAGATTAAATGTCCTTTTTAAAGTTCTTCAACATTCTCTGCGATAAATGCCATGTCCTTTTAACAGTTCTTCAGCATTCTCTGTGATAGATGCAATGTTCTTTTGACATTTCCTCAACATTCTCTGCGATAGATGCAATGTCCTTTTGACAGTTCTTCAGCATTCTCTGCGATAGATGCAAAGTCCTTTTGACAGTTCTTCAACATTCTCTCCGATGGATTCAATGTCCTTTTGACAGTTCTTAAGCATTCTCTGTCATAGATGCAATGTCCTTTTGACAGTTCTTCAACATTCTCTGCGATAGATGCAAAGTCCTTTTGACAGTTCCTCAACATTCTCTCCGATGGATTCAATGTCCTTTTGACAGTTCTTAAGCATTCTCTGTCATAGATGCAATGTCTTTTTAACAGTTCTTCAACATTTTCTGCGATGTATGCAATGTCCTTTTGACAGTTCTTCAACATTCTCTGCGATAGATGCAATGTCTTTTTGACAGTTCTAAAGCATTCTCTGTGATAGATGCAATGTCCTTTTTACAGTTCTTCAACATTTTCTGCTATATATGCAATTCCCCTTTAACCGTTCTTTACCATTCTCTGCGATAGATGCAATGTCCTTTTGACAGTTCTTAAACATTTTCTGCGATAGATGCAATGTTCTTTTGATAGTTCTTAAACATTCTTTGCGATAGATGCAATGTCCTTTTAACAGTCCTCTAGCATTCTCTATAATAGATGCTTGCCCTTTTGACAGTTCTTTAGCATTCTCTGCGATAAATGCAATGTCCCTTTGACAGTTCTTCAGCATTGTCTGCGATAGATGCAATGTCCTTTTTACAGTTCCTCAACATTCTCTGCGATAGATGCAATGTCCTTTAGACAGTTCTTCAGCATTCTCTCCGATAGATACAATGTTCTTTTGCTTCGAAGCAGGGCATGATCCGAGGGGTAACAGGTGGTGTGAAAGGACCTTGTCAGACTAAACCCATTCACTTGAGTTTTTCTTTATCATTACATAATTTATCAAGTGTTAATCTCTTAATCACTGATTAATTTTATGCATTTATGTTATTTTATAGTTAGTTTTCTGCTGGAACCAGGTGTTTTTTTATGGATAAACCATATTCTTCACGAAAGGAAAATGAGACGAAATACTATGAGAAACCAAAACAATTCCTCATGAATTCGGTCATTTCTTACCCTAACATTAAAATCGATTTTATTTTATGCCGAATGCCAGATATTACCTCCCGACGTTGGTTGTAAAAGTCATCCTTCTCTTGCTCATGACTGTTCAAGGTTGGAGTATATCAAAATACAAGAACTGCATGTGTATTATCCTCCAACTCCAAAGTCATTATCATAATTCTATCTGATACAGCCCTGGGTAATGAAGAAAGATTGCCGAAAAGGGAAGATTAAATGGCAAAACCCTCACCTGACTGGTTCAGTTTCATTTTACCACTCCAGACAAAGTCGTATCCACTTTCCACTTGTCATTTGTTACACACCTGCTAGGCGAGTTTTGCTAAGAGCTGCCATTTCAATATTATATCTTTTCAGTTCAAGAGAGATGAGAGCTATTATTCGCTCTGCCACTGATTCACTATAATAAAGTGTGCGTACATTCGAAGGCCCAAGAAAAACGTTGTTGCACATTGTTTTGTTTCAACTGCACCATTGTATACCCAAACTCAATACGCTGCTCGATATGGTTGATGGTGAACATGCAATGTTTAGGGCATCTTTACTCGCACTTCCCCAACCTGGGGAAAGCAGCGCTGGTCCTAAAAATGGTCTGCTTTGTTAGTAAAGGAGGACACGAACAGCACAATTGTCCGCAGTTTTTGTGATGAGCGTCCATCGCATATCAGTCTGCCACTGTGCAATTACACAGATAGAGACTCCCTACAATATCCTTTGCCCGTCTCCGTCGCTCTACTACTGTTGCCACGGACTTTTTTCTTTTAGTGGACTCAATGGTACTCAACCAAAAACAAAGCTATAAAGTTAAGCGGTCAGAAACGCACACATGGTTTGATTTAAGTGGTTAAGTCTGGCGTGAACCATTTACACTTTTTTGAACCGCTGATAGAACGCAGTTGGTGCTAAAGTTTGCCAAAGATAGCGCGAACAACAGACATCAGGCGTTACATGAGACGTTTCCTTCTCTTAGATGCAAGCCTTAAAAAAAGCTGAAGACTGCATCTCGCCCAGTGATCTAAGGTATATATATATATATATATATATATATATATATATATATAAAATATATTTGTAGTCATCGACATACAGTCCTGTTTCGTTGTATCACAACTCATCAGTGCAGCTAGACTAGCATCTCTCCCAAGCCAAGGATTGAACCTAGAACCGTCGTGTTGACAGTCGGCGGTTCTCCCACTCGACCATGGAATTGACGCCGGTAAATAACTCGTCGGAATGTCTATTTAAATAGACACCGCCACCACCTTTAAAGTGCTCAAATCGTCTGTTCGTAAACAAACAAACAACGAGCTTCGCATTTTCAGCCAATTAAGTTGTGGTTAGCGCGCCTTTTTATACACGCACATACTTTTTATACACGCACATACTATATATATATATATATATATATATATATATATATATATATATATATATATATATATGTATAAAAAGGCGCGCTAACCACATCTTTCGCATAAGCCAGACGAATTCTCACGAGAATGAAACGCGGAATATTTTGTGTAGCGTAATGGCTATATATATATTTTCCTAACTTATTATATATATATATATATATATATATATATATATATATATATATATAAAGTGAGGGAGAAAATGAACGAGGCAGAGAACTAGAGAGAGAATTGTAAATTGTGAATTGTAAGTTCGTTTCTCCACAAATAGCTTAAATAACTTAACTTCAAAAAACAAAGAAAAGAAATGATCTATATAAAAAGCTACGTAATATAAGTGATCCATTAAAAAGGAGTCCAAAAATGGTTAAAACATAACGCATCAAACTTATGAATTGTGCAACATGTATTCTTGTTAGTTTAGTTCTCTTTTGTATAATGAAAATGAAAAATATAAATAAAATATAATTTCATTAATGGATAGGATAGAGTGTATAAATACTGACAATATATGAAATCTTTATATTAAGTAGTTTTAGGTGCATGATACATATAGCTTATTAGAAACAAATGTAAATGAGAGCACTTGTTATTTAAGAGTAAGGATGATGAGTTATAGGTGTTAAGTATGTTTGACTTCAATTCTTTCTATTTTGAGTTCAGTAATATTTGCAAATGCCTGATACTCTTACCATAGGAATTTATAGATTTTCACATACTTTGATTCACCCATACGTGCAAACCTAATAATGTAATATGTTTTATTTCTAAGAAACGTGACTCGACATTTCAAATAAACATGAAAAACGATATGACATTTTTTAAAACTTTATTCCTCAATACTTTGTCTCTCTCGCGAACTTGTGTACAAGGTGCCTTCATTAGCTTTCCAGACTTTTTTGTACATACATTTAAACTTTTCGTAGACCTTTGAAAATTCAGTTTTGTTTTTGCTATACGATTAGCTGACTTATCATTTTTTTATGATTTCAGGTCCAAAGGGACAGGTACAGCAAGAATTAAATTACATCATACTAAAGCCTGATTGTCATAGCCGGTCAATTTTAAAAAAAATGAAATCTGGGCGTAAGTAAATTTTAGAAAGAGGATAATAAATCAATTTATGGTATACACTTTTTAAATTTTACAAAAATATGCTACAAAATTCTATATAATATTGCGAACTATTTGGGGCCATCTTGCATAAATCAAGCATCAGTTTGTGATTGGCATAAGAGATTCAAGGAGGGGTGATGAGAGGTGTGAAGAAGTAAGGAAGTCAGAACACTAGTGGTGAAATAAAGAATTGCATAGATAAGGACCGTCGTGTGTCTATAGAGGCAAGAAGTGCAGAGTTGTATGGCAGTTGTGGAACTGTACATACAATTATTTGCGAGGACCTGAAATGCAGAAGCGTAAAGTTCAAAACTCTGTCCTTGTCATAAATACAGATCCTCTCGCTCCTTATAGTGCGGACCTTGCTCTCTGTGACTTTTAGTTATTCTATAAGATCAAGGACAACCTTAGAGGCTGCCTTTATGAAAAAAAAAGTGAAAAGATGAAAGAGTCTTTGATGTCGGTCAAATACACGCTCACACAAAAGGACTTTTACGGGTCCGGAAGTTGTTCGAAAGGAACTACATGTGCATTGCAGCCGGGGGAAATTACTTAAATGGAGACTAAAGTTCCATATGTGTGCTACCAATAAAAGTGTCCATAATAAAAAACGTTTAGAAAATTATTTAAGGCACTCGTATATCAGCATAGTCAACGTTGCTATCTGCCAAAATCGCATCATCCGCCAATCATCAGCAGGATTTATCCACCAACTGACTAAATCTAAAATATATCTCATCGATCACATCGATCACATCGATCACACGCAGTTACTCTTACCATTACATAGTGGAAACTTTTCAAAATCTACACGATATGTATCCGATCTCAAATAAAACGAAAACACTATTTCAGTTGCAACATATAGGCAGAGGATTAGTCGGTCTTCTGACCACATATCAACCCTACCATTTCCTATATTCCTCACTGACGACAAATGACTAATACAAGAAGTTACATTGTACAAAAGTTGATATTCTTACTACTGATGGAAGGCGTCCGGGACTTGATTACAATATAATTTAAAAAATCCACGTTGACACTCGTTCACTTTTGTTCTGTCGACGGTGTGAAAAGCTGAGTATAATTAAGCAACAAAAAAAAAAACAGTGGTAGTTATATGAGTCTCCCAAAACGTACAGAACAATGTACAATCGCAGAAAGATTTATTTTCATCTAGAGTTAGATCGAAGTAACGTCACAGTGGATAATATCAACATATCTTTACAAAGTCGCAAGTCTCCCATTTATGGATTGCCTCATCTGGGATGGTTCATATTCCACTGGTCTCCTACAGCACAATCATGTTTATACAGATTACCAAAGTTAAACAATGCCAGATGGGATACTATTTGGAACTACCAAGGAAGTATATGTTAGTAGAGGGTCAGGTCAGTACTCCTGCGTCCAATGTGTGCAGTGATAACGCGGGTACATTATGAAGTCATATGAAAGAAAGATTATGGAGTTAACCCAGTTCCGTCATCTTGATAGTAATGGATAGTCTCTGTCTCTTAAGGTTCAAAAAAGAGTTTCAAAGCAAATAAGTTCCGCACTGTCAGCAAAACTCTAACTTCTGTCCCATCGCCGAAATATCGCATCCCTGTGCCTATATTCAGCGTTCGTAGATTGATGGAGGAATCTATTATGGCTAAGGCCATGAGTATAAAATAGATACTATCTAGCATCCCTGCGTTTCCCGGTCGTACAACATGCTAACACATGATATTTAATCCGTGCATATTACGTACGTAGTAGTATAGAACCAACCCTCTATTAATTATTATATATTACAAGGAATAATTTGCCGGTAGATTAATTTACAAAAAAATAAAAAATTAATAAATTAAAAAATAAAAATGATAATGTCGTTCATCAAATTTCGTTTTTGTTTGCAATATCACGTCAGCTGATATTTAGGTTTTACGATCTTAAATATGGTCTTTCTTTCTGTAATAGATAAAAAAGAGCAAATTTTCTAGGAGAATATTTTACGTTAAACAGGCCGGTACAACGTAAAATATTTATTAATCTTGTTATTATCTATAACAGAAGAAAGCCTATTTTTAACACCGTTTCCTTTTTCGATTTTCGATACGTATCGGATGAATTTCTGTAGAAGGCAGATCTAATAACACTGCCAGACATATAACTTACCTTTTGTGTGAAATTTGCAAAATAAAAGTCTCAGCCGTTTTGGAAGCTATGAGGAAGGAACTCACACACACACATACAAAGCCATTTTATATGATTGTAGAGATGGTGAAAAAGATCGAGATATTCTGAACATAAAACAACAATTATTTTCCATTTGTGAGAAGCATGACTCATAGAATATAAGGGGAAAAAAGCAAAAGTATACAGGTGTGTTCTTAACGGAACTTCATGTAAACCCTTGCAATATATATATATATATATATATATATATATATATATATATATATATATATATATATATGGTAACGTGATTGATAATTTATAATTCAAAATTAAAATTAAAAATTAAAATCAGTTTCACAAGAAGGAACACAACAAAGACAATAAATTGTACGATCGTTTCGGAAACGATGTTTTTTATTGTGACAGACATAAACAATAATTTTAGTTTTTTGGGTTTTTTTTAAAACAAATCTCCTCATCAGCAAAATAGTGGGTGTTTTTTTTTTAAATAAAAGACACCATAAATAAACCTAGCATTTTTTAAGTAGTGCAGATGAATGTTAATATATATATATATATATATATATATATATATATATATATATATATATATATATATATATATATATATAAAGTGAAATTGCCTGTGTGTTTCAATGTATGTACATTTACCTACTAAGCTAATCTGTCAATTTGACATAAGGGGTATTGAGATTGGGGGAAAAAAAATTAATAGCCCATTCTCCCCCGACGCGCACTTTACTTCTGTCAACCACTCGGTGCATTTTTACTCCTTCTTTCTTTTTTCCTCTGGCGAACACTCCTCAACTTACATATGCGCGTTTTTCGACTACCGCTGTTGCTGCTGCTAATCTCTTTGCCGTTAGCGATGCTTTGAGGGGTCAAAATTGGGATCAAAGTTTAAAGCAAAATTATACCTCTGCCGTGTCTATCAAATCACACAGCCAAATGTTTGTCTTAACATTTGGAATTTTACATAAATTATATTCAGACATAGGGTAAGCTTTTATTTGGTTTTTGGTCGACAATTTTGCTGCCAAGGGGTCAAAGTTCAAAAGATTTGACCTTTGCGGTCTCTAGCAAACTATTAAGCCAATTTTGTGTTTAAACATGTCAAATTTTACATAAAGGATATTCAAACATGAAGCAAGCTTAAAGATCAGTTTTGGGGCGTGAATGGTCTAAAAGGGTTTACCTTTGCAAACTCTACCAAAATCCTCCGCCAATTTTGGGTATGTACACATGAAATTTTAGATGTAGGTTATCTGGACATGAGTAAAACTTTTTAACACACACACACACACACACACACACACACACATATATATATATTTATATATATATATATAAAGTGAAATTGCCTGTGTGTTTCAATGTATGTACATTTACCTACTAATTTATATATTTATATGTGTGTGTGTGTGCATAAAGCTACGAACAGTACAAAGGGCCCGAGCAAAGCCTGGCTGAACAGCATATATATATATATATATATATATATATATATATATATAACTACTTCATTTACTCACATAAAATTAATATACGTAAGTATAAATTTATGCGTAAACTTTAAGTATTTACTTCAAAAGTGCTCAATACATAGGTAGAGCTAGTTAGTAGTAACAGTATAAGTAAGCTTTTTTAAATGTATGTGCTACATTTCAGTATTGTGTCTAAGCAAAGCCAGTATTTGCGTGTATATATATATATATATATATTTAAATAAGGGAGTAGTCACCAACATTCTGTATTTGTTAACATTATTTTATTATTCTGTGTCTTGGTTTTTCATTGAGAATTATGTTTGGATCATTGTAATAATGTTTTTAAGTCATTGAAATCGTTTTTACGCGCGTTTCAGACGTTCTGTGAAGCGTCCTCGTCAGAAATTATTTTCAACATATTTTAAAATTACACAGATATATAATATAGAATAGATTTATTCACTTAGGTACAATAATAGATATACGTGTCAGGTAGCAGTAACTGCTAAGTGAGTCTACAAATAAACTGCTAAGGGTTCACTTCTTAATTTTCAATTTCTACTGACTCCAACAAGTTTCACTCTCATTAAATAAACTTATAGTAACGTGTTCGAGCCGCGTAACAACGGAAAATCCAAAACATTTTTTAAAGGCAGTTATTGATCCCCCGGCAAAAGAAGAGTGGACCTGTAAATTCACCCTTGTTCCTTTCGTCCGCTCGTCTGGCCGAACTTGTTCAATAAATATGCTCTGGAATTTTTAGAAATTTTGCTTTTAGTTTTACATTAAATTAATACAGAAAAGTGATCCCCCACTTTATATCACAAACTTACAAACATAAGTACAGCATGTAGTATACAGATACTACACTTTGATCTTGGCCAAAAGGCCAAGGAAAGCTTAAAAAGCTAAGAACGGCATCTATAAACCTTTGATCTTAACCAAAAAGGCCAAGCACAAAAGTGTTACGGACAGACCGACCAACAGACCGACCGACCGACCGACTGACGAAATGACTTATAGAGTCGCTTGCACGCAACTAAAAACGGTAAAATAAAATAGTGACGTGTACTTTGTCTAATTTTTCAACCGACTTTGTGTTTCTATTTATAACTTAACTAACAGGCTGCCCGGTCGTATAATAAACATAAATATTTTAATTAATGTCATTCGTTTTATTATTAACAGAAATACCTTAGTTATTAAACGCAATGTAAAATTCCTTCATAAAAAATAAAGAAACTGAGACATGTGCATGCGAGTATTTTTTTCCAAACAGTTCATTTTTTGTAATAAAAAAATACTCGAGCTGAGACAGAAACCAAAACCTAAACACAGTGACTGAGATACTATAGGTATTAGGCAAGTTTTACACGATCTTTAAATAATGTTTTAAAAGTACTTATTCTTTACATAATTAATATTTAATATAAACGAATCCATCATGCGCATTCGTGAAACAGTTGACAAACAGATAAAAATCCGATGACATTACGTACCAATTTTTCATTTTAACTCTTAGCATCGATTTTGTCCGAAAGAAAACTGATGCAAATTTTTCTATATGCATAAATATCTTACATACTAAATTGCAAGTTTGAAAATGAAAAATTCGTTGAGTATATAGGTTGAGACATGTCCTCACACGCGCATATTCTCACATTTATCGATATATAAACAATAGTATATAGTTGTCTCCCTCTCCTTCTGATACAAAGCGTTTAATCTATCTTCTAAGACAATACGAATAGATTTCGCCTCTGGCCATGAGAGACATCTAATATCGGTAACCATCCTTTAACGCATATGCAATACTGCATTTTCGTATAATATTGAATATGAATAATTTAATTTATCTCAATTTGATTTCAAAATCTTGTCTCGCAAACTTTTAGGAGGATTCAGAAGAGTTTGAAATCCTAAATTTGATTATTAATATCTGAATATTTCTCCAGGATACTGCGTCTAGAATGCCTATTTATGAAACGATTAACGAGCACGTTTGTTCACTGAACAATAGTATAAAGAGGTTTATATTTGAAGAATAGTATGATAAAAGTGTAGCCCTAAAGAAAAAGAGTACAGCTATATTTTTAAACTTTTATTGAAAAAAATCATTGCAGGTAACTGGTTTATGTAGTACAGATGACATCTTGTGTAGCCGCCTTCAGAAGCCAAGCTAGGGTCTCCCGGAATTGTGGGCCGTCGGCGAATCCTGCTGCACACCCAGGATCTGCGAGCTTCCACGTGTTTGCACCAAGGGATCATCATATCCTCTAGCACATCCAAGTACATTTTTGGGTTCACTTTCAAACCAACTACAAAGATATGAGGTAGTATGAACTGGCCCTAACTTGAAACCACACCAAAGACCATAACTATGACCGGAAACTGTGTTTTCATCACCCTTGGCACGCCCCTGTTATACGCATTTGCATTTGGAGGGTGAATTGTCATGTTGTCATCTCTTGGGTCGGTAGAAAACATGATTTTATAGCGGTCCATCTTCGATCTCACTCGTTGAACATTGTGTCACTTTCAGATATGATAGAATGTTCCTCATGCTCTTGGGATTCGTACAAAACTGACCACATAGTAGATGATATGCAACAAGAAAAGAACCCCGATTTTTATCAAACAAAAATGGAACCATGTCATCTTTCATTTTTATTGGTTGAAATGTCGACAACGAAAATACAGAAAATAGCCGACTAAAGATCCCGTGGTGTACTCGAATTCTGTCTAGGATTGTAACAGAGTGCTAATGACAATTACATGCAAATTCCGAGCCCTGTGCAAAATAACGTCACATTAAAGAAAAGAATGATATAAAAAGATTATTATAAATGTGACGTAACAGCTGTAACTAGAAGTCATGTGTGATGGGAGAATAAGGAATAAAGGTATTTTCTTAAACCCTGACACAACAGTTAAAGTTGTTTCCTCTTGCCTATACTTTGACACTATTGCGACTGAATATACAACGTGTTGAGTCCCTGGTATCTACATATTAACACATGTGTAAAGTTGTGTGTAATTTTACAGAGGCACCGCTGCCCTTTAAGGTGTTATCAAAACTTTTCCATTTAAATAACGTCCTCGTGATATAATATAACATGCATTAGAAATGACCAATATATAAATATATAAATGGATGTATGGATGTTTGCATGACTGCATAGTATTTAAACGTCGCAACAAAAAGATCAAGGTACAAAACGACAAACCGACAGACATTTTACTTCTGTTTTTTTAGTACATGATGGAGAATACATTTACCTATTCGATTACGCTTTTCATCTTCTCGCACTATTGATTTTCATCTACTTCCCCTGTTAATTTTCGGCGTATTCATTCAGGTTTTTTTTCTTCTTATTATTGATTTTTATCAACTCCCTAATAATACCACGCCGTTATTGCTTCGGGGAAAATATTCATTTTTATACCTGTATTTGCCTCGCGTGCGAAATGTTGAAATAAGTTTAACGAAAAACGTTTGCATCATTCCAGAAATATTAAATCAACTTATGCTATTTCTACTTACATAAAGTCAGCTATGTACTACAATGGAGTACTCATTTCACACATAGCGCTATTTGACCGCATTTAAAATAATTCTTTAAGCCACAACCCTGTATATTTTTCTTTATAACTTACTAGCATTTCAACCCGGCGTTGCCCGAGTGTTTGGAGATGTGTATTAAGCAAAAACAAAAAAAAAATGTCGCAAGTTATAAGCAGACATGCAAACATACATACAGCCATTTATATATTGGTAACAAAAAATTTTCGACCCAAACTGATTAAAAAGGTTGCTTAATCTCTGAATACCTTTTGTGTAAAATTTCAAATGTTCAGACCTGAAATTGTCTGAGTAATATGATAGGGACTGCAGAGGTCAAATTTTTGTCAACTTTGACCCCTATTGCAAAATTTGCAAACTTTGACCCCTATGTTGAGCAAAAAAAAGTGATAGTAGGAAGGCAGGCTCGAACCCGTACCGCTAAGGAGGAAAAGATTGGGGAAAAAACCTTAGGTTTTTGCTGTGACGACCACTGCCAAACGTGAAGTGACTTATGTTTAAATTAAGGCTAGACAATCGAAAGGAGATGATGACTTTCAAAAATAGCGCCGAAAAAAAGCAACCCCTCTGGAGAAAAGTGTCCAGTTTAAGGTGAAGATATTAATGTTTTTCGCCAATTTTTCGATAAGATCGACCTTCAAAACAATACTGATCTTGAGAAAGTCGAAAGTGATGGGCAGACATGTAAACATACATACATTTATATATTGGTAACTAAAGATTTTTGAACCAAACCGATTAAAAAGCTTGCCCTATCTCTGAATACCCTTTACGTAAAATGTCAAATGTTTAGACTAGAAATTGTCTGAGTAATTATGTAGAGACCGCAGAGGCCAGATTTTAAAAAAAATTGACCCCTATTATGAACCCTTTTTATTTATTCATTTGGGCTCAAATCAAGTTATTAATTTAGATCCCTGTCCAAGAAACCTATATCGCAAATTTCAAGTGTTTAGACCAAAAATTGTCGGAGGAGTTTGGTAGGGTTCTCAAAGGTAAAATCGTTGAACTTTGACTTCTTAACAGCCAAATTTCTGACCGAAACCAGACCACATCGATTTTCCCAAATCTCAGTATCCTGTATATCAAATTTTGAATCTGTAGACTAAAAATTGACATAGTTATTACGTAGGGAAATGTACACAGACACACAGACACACACACGTTCACGCTTATAGACATATAGATAGATAGATAGATAGATATATAGATAGATTAAACAAAAATATATACATCTACATAAATATATATGGAAGCAATTTTGTGTTTACTATAAACTTTTTACGCAAATATTATGCAAGTATAAATCATGTAGAATATCTGCATGAATATAATTATACGTAATAATTAACTAAAGATGGTCATCCCATAAGAATACAGAAAAAACTAATAGGGAAATAATTAAAATAAATGTTTAAATGAATATGCAAGTTAGCTAGATCTTTTGCAGATGAATGCAATTGCACGATCCATATATAAGAAAATTGTATTTTCTTTTTAAATAAATAGAAAAGAGGCTTGCCTTTTTTTTCTGTTGGTCTTGGCCTTCGGGCCAAGATCAAAGTGTAGTATCTGTTCCGGCAGATACTGCACTTAAGATAATTTGTACCAGTCAATGGAGGGGAAACCCTCTATACTGGGACAATTATTATTTTTGGTAACCAGAGTGACCCCTTTTAGGGGAGCTGGTTTTTACCTCACATTAAAAACGGCCTTGTGCCTAATTTGCTCAGTGGGGGAGCAAATAAACACCATCTGTTCCGGCAGATACTGCAAGCTATGACTAGCTATGACTAGCAAAGACCAGATGTGGGGGCAACCCCACATGCCTGACCTTTAACCAGCTCCCATTTCCCACCTCTCGGGAGCTGGCCCCCTTTTTCCCTTCCCCCTCCCTTCACTCCTCACATTAAAAATCGGCCTTGTGCCTAATTTGCTCGGTGGGGGAGCAAATAAATACCATCTGTTCCGGCAGATACTGCAAGCAAACACCATATGTGGGGGCAACCCCAGATATACGACCTTGGTCAATGTAGGGGAAACCCTTCATATCAATTGTCACTATCCAGCTCCCCTACTCCCCGGGGAGTTGGTCCCCATTTCCCCTTCTCTCCCTACTTTAAAATCGGCCTTGTGCCTAATTTGCTCAGTGGGGGAGCAAATAAATACCTCAAAGGGTAGTATCTGTTCTGCAGATGCTGCATTTAAGGTAATTTGACCCAGTCAATGGA
This sequence comes from Euprymna scolopes, assembly GCF_053919585.1. Classification (NCBI taxonomy): domain Eukaryota; kingdom Metazoa; phylum Mollusca; class Cephalopoda; order Sepiida; family Sepiolidae; genus Euprymna; species Euprymna scolopes. Next base: position 23,087,296 of record NC_136516.1, on the reverse strand, counting down.
GGGGAAACCCTCTATATTGGGACAATTATTATTTTTGGTAACCAGAGTGCCCCCTTTTTGCCTACTTTTAGGGGAGCTGGTTTTTACCCCACATTAAAAACGGCCTTGTGCCTAATTTGCTTTGGTGGGGAAGCAAATAAATACACTAAATAGAAAAGAAGGTTTTTAATAAGAACATCAATGCACACAAAAGAAAAACGAATTTATAGGAGTATAGAAGATTTAAAGGTGAATAGTTTTCTATTTAACTTAGTGACCTTTTCTAAGCACGTAAACATTTTTTCACAGTATTACGTAATCGTTACGCTTGAACCGTCTTCGTTACTGTTTAAACCTCTCTAAGACACACCGTCTAGTACCGTCGAAAAAAAAAATCCGACTCGTCTTTTCTTTCTGTTTTAGCAAAAAGGCATTCATTATCATTACTTTGCAAACAACGCCTTATTCTAGTTTTTTCTAACTTCATTTCCTCTGCCATAAGATAAGTGTATCAGAATTTGGGGGGAATTTTTGACACCCCTAACACAAAACTGCGAAAAAAATATTTAAAAAAAAACTGGTAAATTTTCTTTTTAAAGTGGGTTGTTTATTTTCTTTATGGAATATACTTCCAAAATAACCTATTAAAGTTGTTTAAGAAATAATATTTTTTTTAAACAATGTTTACAAAGTGCCGGCACGCCTTCATGCAGCCATTTCTTTTACGTAATGAAATCAATTGAATTTTACGAGTTAAATATTTTTCAATTTTTTAACTTTAAAGATATATTTAAATTTTTCTAGTGGTTCAGTTTTTACGGTATGTTCATGTCCAATTTGAAATTTTATGCTATTTCCAATAAACCAATATAATATTTTAGACAAACGTTGTTTTTTTTAATTAACCCCCCCATTTCACTATGTCTATTAGAATTTAAATGATTAATTTACTCACCAATGTTTTATGTATCACAGATTGAAGATAAAAGATCAATAAATAAAATATTTTAATTTAAAACAAAAAAAGAAGTGTTTTTGGAAATTTACCGGTAAAGTCCAAAGTGTACATTTTTTTAAGCCACAAGTTTTTAAGTGGAAGTTTATGTTAAGTAAACATTGTCAAGTAAATATCGGCTGCTTAAAACATTTTTTCAATTTTATTTAATGTTTTCTTTTTTTAGCTATTAAAAAAATCCACTCGATAAAGAAGAATTAAAATATATTAAATCAAAAATTCATATATTTTTAAGAGAATAAAAAAATGAAAATTTGGCAGAGCGAATTTTTTGTAATCGACCATGATCCATGAATGAAATTTTCATATTTTGCAAATATGGTAGCACATACTGAATACTTTGTAGTTGAAATGAAATATATAAAAAATACAAAAGGGAGAAAAGGATGCATGTGTTGTTTTAACGTTTTGGAAACACTTATGTCCCTTTGAGACATCTGTATTTGATAAACTGAAAATTCGAAGCCACACGGCTTTATGCTAATGAGATAGTGATTCACATACACGATATAGCGTTTGACATGATGGTATTCTCATGAAAATGAAATCATATGGTATTTCTGGACATATACTCAAGATAACCAATATCCAGGTTGTACTTGATATCCGTACATAAAAACAAGATTATATAAATGCATTTGCACCACATTGGTCAAGCATTGGACCTTTATTATTTCGTCATATTCATAAATGACCTCTCTGATGGAATTTTCTAGGTGGAGATATTTGCTGATGACACTACGCTCTCTAACAGACACAAGGGTTAAACGAATGAACTTATATGTAAGGAAATTGCTAAAGAAGGAAGACCTGCAGTCTGTAGTTGAACAGGGTTCTAAACTATTTGGTAATATTCAATGCTGCCAAAACTAAATCTAATTTCTTTAATAATTACATATATACACTGCTTGTCAAATTATTAACGAGATAACATTTTTTGACCAGTTTTAGAAACTTACCGGTAGTTTCGTATCAAAACCTTCGGACACGTTGGCATTGCTGAGCTGCGCCTACTGTTAAACTTTCGTACTGTTCTGCGCCATGTAAACAACTTGCTATCGTAATTGCTGAATCCACGGTATTTGAGGTATGTCAAATTATTAATAAGGCAGTTTGTTTCGTCAATAAAATTGGTCAAAAAGTTGGATTGAGTAGTTCTACAAAGAATCCTTTTACAGAACAGCTAGCAAAATGTAAAACTACTCTCGAAATATCGAAAATGATAGGAAGGTACCATCAAACTGTGAAGAATCTTGTCAAGGAACCTACACAGGGGCGTAAGAGAGAACATCTAGAGTTGTTTCACGCAATTCTCTACTCCAAATTAAACGTGAAATTGTTAAGAATCCTGGATTAACAAGCCAAGAATCTTTGACTAAGCCGGATTAAACAATGTTTTTTTTTTTTTTTTTTTTTTATTCAATTTTCACCCCAAACAAGGCACAGTGCCACTTTGAAGCAGGGGGCTACTATTAGGGAATTAATTAGCGGGGTCATTATGAAGGGAGAAGAGTAGAAAGATGTTTGTTAACATTACACTTGAACTTCTGCATATCATTGCAGTTGGGAAAGCAGAATCCCGGAAGGGAGTTCCAAAGACCCGCAGTTCTGGGGAAGAAACTATTGGAGTAAAAGGCTTTCTTGCACCTAGGGATCTCCACTGTAAAGGGATGAGACTTAGTAGCTTGTCGGGTTTGTCGGGGGTAGTTACGTCGGGGAGGTACAAGTGTTTGCAGTTCGTCAGAGCATTCACCATTAAAGTATTTGTAGAACAGGCAGAGGGATGCAACATCTCGTCGATGGGACAGAGGTTGAAGCCCAGATGACAGTTCAGGACCTATCAGGTTGGCGACTCTTTTTTGAACCCTGTCCAGGAGCGAGAGACAAGCAGCAGATGCACCAGCCCAGACGTGACAACAGTACTCCATACATGGGTGAATGGTTGCCTTATAGAGGTATAGGATACTGGCAGGCGTAAGTAGTTTTCTAGCACGGTAGAGGGAGCCAACCTTCCTTGCAGCAGCCTTGGCAATGCTCTCAATGTACCTATTCCAGTTCATATTCCCTGTAAACGTTAGGCCGAGGAGTTTAAAAGAAGTACTTTCAGGCAATGTGTTCTTGGCCATTGCTATTGGTGGTAGAGAAGGTTTCTTGTAGTTATTGAAGGAAACAAGCTTAGTCTTAGCAGCATTGAATGAGACCAACCATTTTTGTCCCCATTCCACTACGGATTGGAGGTCATCCTCTAGTGTTTCTGCCATTTTCTTTGATATGTGTTCATTTGTTTTCCCCTCATATCTGTTATAGAGAGTGGTGTCATCGGCAAATATACCCATCTCCGAAACAATATTATCAGGGAGGTCGTTTATGAATATCAGGAACAATAGAGGTCCAAGGATAGACCCCTGAGGCACTCCCGCATTTATGTCATATTGTTTGGATGTACGTCCTCAAAAAGAACTCGATGGCGCCTTCTGAAAGAAATGGCAAAGTATAATAAGCCGCGACAAAGCCTCCATTAAAGCAACATCACATACAAAACCGCTAGAAATGCGCAGAGGAGAACATGAAAACGGGATTTTTCAAAGTTCCGTTCACGGATGAAGTGCGTGTCACCTTTGATGGCCCAGATAGCCGGAGCAAGGGATGGGTCCTAGATGGACGATAACGTCATCCGCGTTTAAGGCGTCAACAAGGTGGTGGTGGGATAATGATGTGGGTTGGGATTATCGCAGGTACTTTAGGTGGCCCATAAAGAGTCCCAGAAGGCGTAAAAATGACATCAAATGCTTACATAGCTTTTCTGAAGGAGCCCTTTGTACCATGGCTGAAGGAGCAAAGGTTGACGATCAGAAAAAAACCATTATTTTCTTGCAGGATACTGCTTCCTCGCATGTAGCAAACAAAAGCAAATAGTATTTGCAACAACTGGGGTTCTCTAGGCGCGGAAATCGAATTCACCAGATTTGAACCCAATTGAGAACCTTTATCATGAAGCGACGCATCTATGCAAGTGGACGCCAATTTAAGAGTAAAGATGAGTTATGGGATGCTCTCCACAAGGTATTGCGAAGAATAACTGTTGACAAAATCACAAATTTGACTAATTCTGTAGACCAACGTATTTTACAAGTCATTCATAAAAAAGGATCGCATACTAATTATGTCAACGTAAAAATTGCTATGTAGATATTGTGCTCTAAGTATTTTCCTAGTTCATTTAATGTTTGAAAATTATTTCAATTAACAAGTTATGGGTAGATTGTGTTTTTTTTTCTCTACACCTCGTTATTAACTTGACACAATGTAATTAACATATATTCCTACCTTTTGTCATAGTTTCGCTAACACTGCTTTAAATATATTTATTTTCCGACCGGAGTAGTTGAATAGTATTGTAAGCACTTTCTTAAAGTTTTATGGATTTTTATTTACTCGTTCCTGAAATATTAAAAAAAAAAGATGTAAACTCGTTAATAATTTGATACCCTGTGTATATGCATGACAAATTGCCTGAAAGTACTTTCCTCAAATTTTTATTCTAAACATTCACAGACAACATGAATTGGACCAAATACTGGGAGTTAATTGCCAAGTTTGTTGCGAGGAAGGTGTGCCCTCTTTACCGTCCTAAAAGGTTACTCACACCTGAGACTATACTGTATCTCTACAAGACCACGCTCGACGTCAATACCCTTGACAAACCTGAGAAGCAGCAACATCCCACTCCTACACTGTAGTGATCCTTAGATGACATAAAGCCTGCTACTCGAATAGCTTTTTCTATTTGACTGCCGCTCTCTGGAATTTTCTTCCGGATCCTTGCTTCCCTGCCTGTACTGTCATGCAGAAATTCAAGTGTAATGTGAACAGAAATGTTGCCGGCAAACTTCATAATAATTATTCCTTCGAATCTGGTCCCAAATAGTAGCCACTCGCGACTAAGTTGTTTTGTGGTTTGTCATGAGTAAAGCGCCAATGAACAGAAATAATGTTTACAGTACCCGTACGTAGTCTAGTATTAGATTAGTACTCATATTCATTAAATAGTTTATAGCGTTTTCCTTGACAACATTATATTAGATTTACGCGGCGATTGACTGATTTTAAATGTTCTCTATCTAAAAATTAATCCTCCTCGTCTATCGTAACTACACTTAATATTAAAAGGTTATAACTGCCAAATAATATTCAACAATAATCAATAATAAATATTTTACTCGTTCCTAGACGACACGCCAACTTAATGTTGTTTTTATTACGAAATAAATCATTATAACTCTTAATTCAACATAATGAGATATTTTATTCTGCCCGAATTTGACTGGAGCCAACGTTTAGATGCAGTTTTAAAATTAGTTCTGACGTTTATACATGAATAATTCATTCGAGTAATTTCATGAATAACTGCGCTTTTAATTCCGTGGCGAATGTACAGATTATTTGGCCAATGGAAATGGAAAACAAAACAAAATCATTTCACAGGTTTCAGTCGATCAACATATTTCTAGTAGCAAACTCGTCATCTATTTTATATATTATATTATTCAGTTTAAAATAAATTCAAATATTGAAGAAAAATATTATTTTCTTCTAAACTGTATTTCGGCACTTTTCTATTAAAAAATGTTCAAAAATGTTTTTCGTTTTAAAATAGAATTAAATTATGAAACGTTTTCATTCGAAATAGGATGTACATCATGTAGATGTCAATCTGTCGGACATGTTAAAGATTCTCTAACCTAAAAGGTGAATATTAACTCATTGCAATATTGTAATCGCACCGACGACGTACACTTTTTATTTGCACCCCCCTCCAGATAGTTAAACGTGCCCCAGATATCAACCTGCAAATTTCTTCGACTCGGCGCGGTACATAAAGCTGTATCATAGTGCATATGAGCGCGTGGAAAGATGTCGACCGTAGAGAAGGAAGGCTGGATGACGCGGAAATCAGCAGCAAACGCAGCAGCTTCAGCCGAAAAGCGCACATATGCAAATTGGGCAGTGTGCACGAAAAGAAAGAAATAAGGAGAGAAAAATACAGCAGGTGCTCGGGTCAGAAACAAAGTTGGCGTCGAAGGCAATTGACGTGGAAAATCGAAGATAAGAATAATCCAAGTGTCCAACACGCTGCCAAAAGAAAGAGAAATATGCGGCAAGCTAATATGGACAGGTGGCAACGAAAGATTTTTAAAATGATGCCGAAAGCAACGATAATGAAAACGTTTTGTAAAAAAAGAAAAAAATACCGACCTGGATATTTATTTCTATTCCTGTTTTGTTTGTTTGCTTGTTTTTTCATTTGTTTGTTTGTACATTTATTAGTTTGTTAATTTGTTTGTTTATCCATTTGTTTTTCTTCCTATTTGTGACGGTTCCACTACGTTATACAGCGCCTAGCTTTCCCATCTGGTACTGGCTAGGCTCACCGTTGCTTCGGTGATATTTATCTATGCATTGCCAATTCAATTGTTATATTGTTCCGAAAACGATCTCATAGTACGCAAATGGAAAGCTGATTCGTTGTAAAAAGGGGCGTGCACACTACACGTCACAATAGCACTAGTACATGAATTTCAGGATTTTAACCGATACGTATTTCTTATATTTTAATATAATTTATTAATATTATTTAACACAAATATAAACTAGCGGGGCCTGTTGAAATTCCACAGAAACTCATTTATATGTAATATATTGATGTTAGCATATTGTAGATGTTCAGTGTAAATAGAGTTTTTATTGTAGCTTTTTTGTTAAAGCTCAAAAAGTATTTATCTAAGATAGCACGAACACCCGGTAAAGCCCTGTCGTAAAGTACGCTAAAATAGGGTAGTTTAATTCTTGCATATTTCGTATATATTATTATAGAGTAAATGTTCTATCGATGTTTATGTTATAAAGTTGCGATTTCAAAAAAAATATATATTCATATGACTTCGAAACCGAAATAAAAACTCATGAAATATATTGATATATGTGCATATATATATATATATATATATATATATATATATATATATGATGACTAGAACGTCTTGTCAGACGAGTGCAACTCCCTCAGAAACTTACAGTCCATGAGCCCAAAAATTACTTCCATCGCAACAGGACCATTTTTATAGACAAATCCCTGAGGAAGTATCTATACACAGATGATGTTACAGAGTCTTAGCTTTGTACGACAGCTAAGTCTCTCTCTCGGTTCAAAACGTTGAGCTCCAGCAACAAGCACGAGCAAGATAGCCAGCAACAAGTTACACTGCAGACCAGCTTAATGTGGGAACTGGTCTCCCGCTTTATGGTTTTTTTAAATCAGAGATTTTCTTCTCCAAGAAAGATTGCCTTCACCACGACTTACGGGAGCCCTCTCCACCCCAACATACATACATACACACAAACACACATGTATATATATACATACATATATACATGAATATATATATACATATATATACATATATATACATATATATAAATATATATATATGTATGTATATATATATATATATATATATATATATATATTTATATATGAGTATTATTTATTGCGGACTATTATCCTCGTCTTTTACTCGTTGTTCGGGGCTTGTGGTGTAGTGGATAGAGACCTTGAATCTCTACGGTTTCAGGTGAGCATTGTCTGAAGATAGCGGTTTGAATCCTACCCAAATAAATATATATATATATATATAAATAGATGAATATAATGGCATAAATAAACATTTTTTCAAGCACTGTAAATAATAATCAATATAAGTTAATGAAATTCCAAAAAAAATCTCAGTGACAGTTTAAGTATTGAACTTCATATTTTTTCAGTTTTAAGATAATCAAAGTATCATGGCTTTTAACTTATTTAAAATTTTCTATATCATTATTCAGCTGATAAAAGTGCAAACAATCTGAAGAGGTTATCTTTAATGAAAGAGGATATTGATGGGATGCCACTAGGTTTTCACAACTCTGCGATACTGATGGGATCAAACAGTTTTGATATTGATGGGATCAAACAGTTTTTTTTGTTTTTTTTACATGGAGGTCACCACTTATCAAGGTCCAAAGGCCACTCAGGGATAAGGGTTATTGCGTGTACAGTAATCAATGAGATAGTATTGTAGTAATCATTAGTATTGGGGGTTTTGATAGAGTGTCTTACTTAAGGGGGCGGTTTTTCAGGAGTTTGTTTATGTTGGACTTGCAGACGTCCAAGTTGTAGTCAGATGGGAAACAGGAAAGCGGCAGAGAGTTCCACTGACGTGTAGTTCTAAGAAAAAGCTTTGCTCATGGAATCTACGTTTGGATTTAGGCACAGATATAGAGTGGGGGAAATTATTGACAGTAGTTTCAGCCAGACGGGTGTTTCTTGTGAAAGATTGGCGAGGGAGGGCGAGGGATTGGAGCTCAGACGAGCACCTGCCATGGAAGTAACGACAAAACAAAGACAGGCTCGCAACGTCTCTTCTGTGGGAGAGAGGTTGCAGGGAAGAGAAAAGGGAATCCCCACTAACCCACGAAGTCTATTTTGTACTCTGTCAAGGCAGGATAGACTGTTTTTAGCAGCTCCTGTCCAGATGTGGCAGCAGTACTCCATCCTTGGACGTACTTGGCTCTTATACAGATAGAGAATTGCATCAGTAGTGAGATATCTTCTGGAGCGGTAGAAGGATCCCACCATTTTCCCAGCTTCTCTGGCAACAGATTTGATGTGCGTGTTCCATTTCACATCAGGAGTAAAGGTTAAACCCAGAAGCCAGCCAAAACATAGAGCCTCCCCAAGACGAGAGCCATCCATTTCAATTGATGCCAGATGGGGATCAGAGCGTTGATGATGTAAAGATAGAAGCTTGGTTTTGGATGAATTAAAAGTGACCAGCCAGCTCTTCCCCCACTGTATCACGCGCTCAAGATCAGAGGAGAGAGAATTAGAGAGAACTTTGTCATTTGCGGCCTTTGATGTGTTGCCATAGATGGTCGTGTCATCAGCATAGATGTCAACGAATGATTTAAGTATGTGTTTAGGGAGATCATTGATGTAGATCAGGAAGAAAGTTGGGTCCAGGGTGGACCCCTGCAGGACTCCAGCATTAATACTGTGGGCCTCTGATTTCTGCCCATCAACCACTACTCGTATGAACCTATCAGAAAGAAATGATTTAATGATTGAGAAACATTTTCAGTAATACCGTAGCTGGAAATCTTCTTAAGAAGGCCCTTCGATATGTCAATTGCCCTGGAAAGGAAACCTTGGTCAAGAGATTCACTAATCCTATGTGATATAACCGTTAGCATATCTGCTGTGAAAAAAAAATATTGACCGGGTGTATCAGGCACACGGGTGGGTTCGTGAACAATCTGAGTGAGGTCATAGGCAATTCAGGGGAGGTTTTGTCATGTTTTTGTCATTGCCTATGACCTCACTCAGAGTGTGTATCAGGCACACGGGTGGGTTCACGAACCCACCCGTGTGCCTGATACACCCGGTCAATATTTTTTTTTTACACAGTGATCACCACTAATCAAGGCCCGGAAGCCACTCAGACATAAGGGTTATTGCAAGTACATTACATTAGTGCGGAGATTTGATGAAGTGTTTAATTAAGGGGGCGGTTTTTATGGAATTTGTTAACATTGGACTTGAAGACATCCAAGTTGTAGTCCGGAGGGAAGCAAGCAGACGGAACAGAGTTCCACAGGCGTGCAGGTCTAAGAAAGAAGCTTTGTTCATGGAATCCGCGTTTTGATTTAGGCACAGATATAGAGTGGGGGAAATTTTTCACAGTGGATTAAGCTAGACGGGTGTTTTTCGTGAAAGATTGGCGAGGGGGGACCAGAGATTGGAGTTCAGACGAGCACCTGCCATGAAAATAACGATAAAACAAGGATAGACTCGCAACGTCTCTTCTGTGGGAGAGGGGTTGCAGGGTAGAGAAAAGGGCATCCCCCACTAAACCACGAAGTCTATTTTGTACTCTGTCAAGGCATGATAGGCTGTTTTTGGCAGCTCCTGCCCAGATATGGCAACAGTATTCCATCCTTGGACGTACTTGGGTTTTATATAGCTAGAGAATTGCATAAGTAGTGAGATATCTTCTGGAGCGGTAGAAGGATCCCACCATCTTTCCAGCGACCTTGGCCACAGACTTGATGTACGTGTTCCATTTCAGATCAGGAGTAAAGGTCAAACCCAGAAGCTTGTCAAAACACGGGACCTCACCCAGACGAGAGCCATCCATCACAATTGATGCTAGCTGGGGATCAGAGCGTTGATGATGTAAGAATAGGAGTTTGGTTTTGGATGCATTAAAGGTAACTATCCACATCTTCCCCCACTGAACCACGCGCTCGAGATCAGAGGAGAGAGAATCAGAGAGAACTTCGTCATTTACAGCCTTTGATGTGTTGCCGTAGATGGTCGTGTCATCAGCATAGATGTCAACGAATGATTTAAGTATGTGTTTAGAGAGATCATTGATGTAGATCAGGAAGAGAGTTGGGCCCAGGATTGACCCCTGAGAGACTCCAGCATTTATATTGCAGGCCTCCGATTTTTGTCCATCTACCACTACTCTTATGAGCCTATCGGAGAGAAATGATTTAATGATTGAGAAAACATTTCCAGTTATACCGTATCTGGAAATCTTGTGAAGTAGACCCTTATGCCATACCTTGTCGAAGGCCTTTGATACGTCAAGAGTAATTGCCCTAGAAAGGAAGCCTTTGTCAAGAGATTCACTAATCCTGTGGGATATAACCGTTAGCACATCTGCGGTAGATCTTGCAGAGCGGAAACCATATTGTGTGTCACTAAGAAGGTTATTCCTGCTGAGGTGGTTGACTATTTCTCTATTTAATATTGATTCCAGCAACTTACTCATAACACAGAGAAGACTTATTGGTCTGTACTGAGAGGGAGATGACTTATCACCTGAATTCTTAAATACAGGGCTAACTGATGAGGTCTTCCAGGGGGTCGGAGAGCATCTCCTTAAGGCAGCGCTTAAATAGTTTCGTAAGTATGGGAGCAAGTTCTGGTTGAAGCTTTTTTAACATTATAATTGGGATGCCATCAGGGCCAGTTGCTTTACTGGAATCTAGGTTTTTTATTAGCTTAGCGACCTCATGCACGGATATTTGTATGTTACCTAGCTTGTTCTGTGTTATGGGAGGAAATATGGGGAGTTGATGGCCTTCGTCGCATAGGGTAGAATTAGCTGCAAAGTTCTTTGCAAATAGTTTGGCCGTTTCTGACGCTGACGAGATGACCTCTGGTCCATTGATAATGGTTGGGATAGAACGCACACTTCTGTTGAGGATCCCATTTGTTATTTGCCAAAACTGGTGGGAACCAAGCCGCTGATCAGCTACCTTGGATTTAACAGACTGGACATATAGCTCTCTTGCATTTTTTATTACTCTTTTACAGTGGTTGCTGGCAGACCTGAAAGCAGCTTTAGTCTCAGTGCATCTATTACGTTGGTAGCTATGGAAAAAGTGATTTCTGTGCACGATAGCAGCAGCACATTCTGGGGAGAACCATGACTGGCTGTTAGGTTTTTGTTGGAATTTTTTTAGATGGTATGAATTGGTCTATGCCTACAATTAACCATTCGATCAGATCTGATACTATAAAGGACACTTCCTTTTTAAACATGGAGTGCAGAGGTAAATCAGATATGAATGTACAGAAGCTATCCCAGTCAGCCATAGAGTATCGGTATACAGTACGGTAGAGGGGTACATCTGGGGGCTTCTTACATTTCGTTTTTATCTTAACTGATACGACGGAGTGGTCGGAGGATCCTAGAGGAGAATGAAGGGTACATGAACATAGCTCAGGGGAAGTTGAGAGAAAAAGGTCTAGGAGGCTTGCATATTGATTGGCAGTATCGGGCACACGGGTGGGTTCGCGAACAATCTGAGTGAGGTCATAAGCAATGGCAAAATCATGACAAAACCTCCCCTCATCATCTGTCTTATTTGAATGGGTCAGCCATTCCACGTTATGGACGTTGAAGTCACCACATATGTGGATGTTAGCCGAGGGATGTGAAGACAGTATGTGGTCTATTTTCTCAGATATGCTCTTAAAGATAGTAACTCCACTGTTGTGGGGCCTATGGAGGGCAAATATAAATGCAGTGGTGTTAGCAAGTGCAACCCTGAAGCACATATAGGGTAAATTAGGATCTTCTCTAGAGATATCCCTGCCACATGGGAAGCCATCCTAAATGTAGGCACATATTCCATGCCCATGGCGATCTTGGGTGTCAGATTTAGCTGTTAAATTGGAGTATCCATTAATTATGAACTCATCTAGGGAAGTGGTCGGCCCTATTCCAGTTTCACATAGAAATAATATGTCCGGTTTCGTCTCCTATAATTGGGTTTCAACCTCTGGAAGGTGGGAACGTAAACCCCTGATATTGGAGAAGGAGACCTGGTAGTAGGGGTCTACGCTGGAAGATGGGGTTCTAGGTTTAATCGAGTTTTTATTCTGGAGATATTTCATGTTGAGGTTTTGGGATTTGTGGAATAGGTCGGCATACTTGGTGAGAGCAGTACAGAGAAGGAAAGTAAGAGAGAAAAAGACAGGAATTTTTTTTTATTTGTAGTACACGAAAAGGTAAAGCCGTAACAATTATCCACTAGTATGGCATCGAGAGACCCCACCAGAGACTATTGCATGGTCCCGATCCACTCACCAAATGGCAATACAGCAGTCCCAGTACTTTGCGCCTGCTGATAGGACAGCCTCCTTAGTGGTTAATCCAAGGTTCGGGTCCCTGACTATCAGGCGGATAACGTCAGCCCAGACAAAACGTTTACCTCCAGCACCCTTACTAGTGACATGGCCACAAGGACAGACAGAGACAGAAAAATTTCCGACATATCAGACTACTGGTCACCAAGTAGTACCGACCTTTAAGCAGCTTTTTCTTCACCCTTTGTCAGAAAAATCACTCATTGAATGAGGACTGAATGACAAAATAGGAGAAGCGAGAGTTACTGGAGCTGCCGATAACACATCCACTGTATTATTTACTCTCCATATTCTCAGTACTAATATTATCAAATAGTAATAGATCAAATAGTTTTTATATTAATATAATCGGATAGTTTTTATATTTATATAATCAGACAGTTTTGATATTAATATAATCAGATAGTTATGCTATTAATATATTCAGATATTTTGATATTTATATAATCAGAATGTTTTGATATTTATATAATCAGATAGTTATGATATTTATATAATCAGATAGCTATGATATTTATATAATCAGATAGTTATGATATTTATATAATCAGATAGTTTTGATATTTATGTAATCAGATAAGTAGATCAGCAACGAACAGATGTCTTTTGAAAGCCTTTATTTCTGATGTAATTTTTTCCCAATTTTTACATTCAAGATCGTATAATACTTAATAGTTATGTGATAAAAAACAGCAAATATTATGAGACGATAATGAATGAACGAAATAGGAAGCATTTTGATACGTATGACATCGGTTCTCTTCTAATACATTAGGTTACAAAGTTATTAATTGAAAACCGCACCTACCTTACAATTTATTTTTTTTTTGTTTTGACATATGCGTTCGTTTAATAAAATCGTATTTTTCCCCTAGAGAAATTTACTTACAATTTATTTTATTTTTTTATTGATGCCATTTATTATAAAATATTTTGTTTGCCCTACAAATTGCAGTTTTGTTCTCTTCATACGTATAGAAATAATTCCGAATCAGACAAAGTGTTTAATTTTACATGTTCGTCCATTGATAATCGATATCTGCGTATTATCTATTTTAGCTACCTTTCTCGTATTGGGGCCCCAACGCCTATTATTTGTAACTTAACATTTGTGCACTTCAGGAAAGCAAACAATCTCAAGATATTATATTTAAAGACAGGTGATGGTAATGGGATGCAAGTAGGTTTTAACAACTCTGCGATACTGATGCGATCAGATAGCTTTAATACTAATGTAATAAGATAGTGGACCAAGCATTTGATAGCTTCTATTTCTGACGAAAGATTATCGTCCATTTGACACGTTCAGGATCGTAGACCTACACTGGTATGTTTAACAGGAACAAACACTCTCAAGATTTTATATTTAACTAAAGACAGGTTGACAGAGCTGTTACACTAAGAAAACCCCAGAAAAGTATGGACCCCCCTTAAAAATAAATTAATCAAAAGAACTTCTGTTTCCATCAAAATAGCAGTGAGTACCCATGCGAGTGCAAAAACAAACAAAAAAATAGACGTAGTAGTTAGGCTCGAACCTGTAACGCAAAACAGGAAAACGAGGTGAAAAAAACAAAAAGCTAACGCGCTGGTTTTCAGAGCCACGACGACTTACCATATCACGTCGGGTCAAAATAACGTTTTTTTAACGTACATTCAGATTGAAAGGCGTATTACTTGCAAAAATTTCGACGCAAAAAGTGACCCCATCTTTGCAAGAAACGGCCCAGTTGACCAGCAAAGAATTAACCATTTTAGTTAGTTTTCGCATATTTTTCATCGGAAGGATTGCTATTTCTTACGATATAAATTTTGTCGTTGTTTGTAAAGACCAAATACAGGATACACTGTCTGCTTTTTTTACATCGTTCATTTCTGTACTACGTTTAAGTTCTTTTAAACCCCACTCTTCCCATGTTAAATAATGATTTCGAAATAATATCTAAATTTTGTCATTGTTTGTCAAACATATCTGTCTGACAGACATACAAACACACACATATACACACACATACAATCTAACACACATATACACACACATACAAACACACACATGTAAACGCACATATACAAACACACACACATATAAACACATACAAACTAACACATGTCTTCATTCTATATAATAGATGACAGGGGATACTGATAAGATGTCAGTAGGTTTTCAGAACATTACGATACTAATGTGATGAAAATTGGAACGTGACTTTTGAAAGCTTTTACTTTTTTTACGTAATTTTATATTTAAGTTGGCACATTCGAGATCGGGTAATACTAGAGAAATGGCTGTGTGATTAATGGTAGAAAATGGTATAAGACGATTTATATTCAATTAAATAAGCAGCATTTCAATACTTTGGGCGGTGTTTCTCTTCTAATGTATTAGGTTTATAAAGTAATCAGTTGAAAACTCCACCTACCTTACAATTTATTTTATTTGTTCTTATAAAAAAAACAGCATAGATAGTACAAATACAGGATACGCTGTTCTGACAAATACAAGGTCATGTTTCAGTGTTACACAATGGAGAGCACCCCTTTTAGGGGAACCGGGAACTTCTACATTAATAAACCTTATACATAACCTGTCTATACGTGTGAGGTACAGATGTGTTAAGCAGGTGTTTTGTGCGTTTGGGAAGGTTAGATAATGTCGGTTGGGTTAGAATGACAGTCGTTTATTAATACGTTGTCTTGATGTTTCCACGTGCCTATCGTTTGATATCATTTACTCTCCCGGGGAGCTGGTTGCATTCCCAGGAT
Source organism: Euprymna scolopes (assembly GCF_053919585.1). NCBI lineage: Eukaryota > Metazoa > Mollusca > Cephalopoda > Sepiida > Sepiolidae > Euprymna > Euprymna scolopes. Next base: position 23,071,775 of record NC_136516.1, on the reverse strand, counting down.
GTTCCTCAACTTAGTAACTCTCTCCGGGAAACGATAGTGTCATATCAGTTCTTGAATATGTCATACGTATAAACAATAGGAATTAAACTAAACCATTATTCATACTTCTAAACAACAAGCGACAACGATCTACCAAAACAATTTTATTGCAAAAAGAAAATTATCGATGACTAAAAACTGGAAAGAGACTGATTTTATTTGATATTATTTATATAATTTGAATACATGTGACGATCGTTTTCTTATAGAAATAAGGTTTATATTACTTATTCAAATTGACATATTGTTTTTTTTTCTATAAAATTATTTGTCCAATGATTAACAAATTGTTAATATTACTATATGCGTTAGATTGTAAGTAATATTACTTTTGAAATTAGGATTAGATTTATTGGCACATATCTAAATATTAATTTACTTGTCTGTACGTTCTGTGTCACAATAAACATCATCATCGAAAACATTAATTAATAAGAAACGATTTACCTCCCTTTATATGTGCTCTTTATCAATTAAGAATCATAAAAACAATTTCCTCTCCAACAAAAAATGTCTGTCTTTTTACAAGTTTAAGTTGGCTAAAATGTTTTATGATTTAAAAAGAAAGTCATAAGTAATGTTTAGAGAAGACTAAGAATTGTATTATGGTTTCTTTTAAAAATTAAAAAAAAAAAAAAACATGTGCAAATGAATTGTCATCTGTTCCATTATAATGTGTATAAATGATTTACTCAGAAAAAAAAAAACGGGAAATTTACATTTGTATTATAGTCAAGTGTATTTAATTATTGTATATTTTACCATAAAAAATGTTGTTTAGTCCTCGGTTAGTGATGAAAAAATGCTTATAGACTGAGGTAATTCTTTTTGCTAATTTAGAGTGAACTTTATTTTGGATGAGGCTGGATTTTGCTTATATATTCTCTTCTCTATATAAATAAAATGAACTCATTTTTCCCGTCGGATTTTGACATTAATAGGATTAAAAATCAAGACATTTCATGCAAATATAATATGCACAAACGGCAGAACAATATTTGAGGTGTGTTATAGGCTTATTATTTCTCAAATTCCTCGATAATCTTAGATTTCTATACTTTTTCTGCTGAGAAGTCACGTCCAAAATCGGTTAAGATCAATGGAAGTGGTAAAATATTTTCTCTCTAATAAATTCCTCCTCCCCCTGCCACCACTTAACACCGTTTGGGGATCGTTCACAAGGAACAGTTGAGAAGAGAACACCGGTTTGGCTTCGTAGTTCTTCTATGTGAAGCTATTTAAACTCACTAAACTAAGCTGCAGTGCTCTGTGGCGTAGTGGTTAGCGTGCTGGACAATTCACATTATATTTTCACGTTCGCGCCGACCTACCGTAGTCGTTTTTTTTCCCCTAAACAACTGGAATGGACTTTTCTTGGTGGCCGAACTGTTAACGTTGCAGATATTTTTTTTTTCACACTTTATTTTCCTACTTTTACTCATGACTCCGGGTTTGATCCTTCCTACTTACCTACCATAACATTTTTTAAAACTCCCCCCCGTCCCGGAAACAAACACTCGGGCAACGCCGGGTACCCCCGCTAGTTTACAATAAGATTGTGCTTAAATGTACCCGCGTGGAGAGGCTTTCAAAACTACACTTACACATATTTAAAGCAGTGTAAACGGATATTACACCAGAGGAAAGATTTGTCAATAGTTTATGAAAGATGTATTGATTACATTTTGTGCTTTTACAAAATTTGAACCGATAGCATAATCACTGTCAGTTAGTGATGACAAATCCATCTAGACTAATGCAATTTTTTACTTTATTTAGAGTTGATGGCTGGATTTTGCTCATACTTAAATGAGAATGTGCATCACTGTGCCCTTGTGTAGAGACTTTCAAAGCTACATACGGATATGACGTCAGAGGTCTAATAAATAGTTAGATGAAAAACCGTCGATTGAAAGCCTACAAAAAAGTGTGAACGAAAAAAACAGAACTTGAAAAAAGAACGAATGAAATGCAAACAGCGGAACAAACATATACAAATCTCTTCTTATTGCCTTGCTCGAACGAAAATATTTAGAACGTTATTCCTACCATGTGGAAGGGAAATATTCCGCTATTAAAAAGTGAAACTATAATTGGAAATAAAGGAAGTAAACGGACGCGGCTGAAGAAATCGGAAACATTTGTTTGCAAAATAGTATAAAAATGTAGACGATGATCACAGTGTTTCTCGTACGCAATTATATATTTTAGAATCAGTCGAATATTTTTTTGTAACGAAAAATCAATTAGCATCACATTGTTCGTTAAAGTGCAACGTATTAATTCGGAAATTGCGTATTCAAATATTTGTTAATTTCATGTAATCGTGTGCTAACAGACAATCAGAAGTGACTGTAAAATTTATCAGTGGACTTGTTATTTCAATGCCTGTTGCGGAATAAAAACTAAATTGAAATGTATGTGAAGAAGAAATGAACACTGCTGGCGTGATAGCAGAGGCTGTTCCTAATGCAGTTGAAATTCCGGTTACGATGAGGTAGAAAAAAGTACTAGGTTGAATATCGTCCTCCTACCGTTAAACGTGTGATTTAAAATGCGACGCTCCTTGAAATTATTATATAATCCTTCAATAATTAAAGAAAGAAAACTCGATAATCGATACTGGCTGTGAGCTTAACTATTGCATTCATATGTGGCGTCTGCGGTTATAAAGCTACACTTTTTTTTTCGGAAGTAAAAATTGCATCTGTTTTATAATATCTATATATCTATAAAAGTTAAATTGTCTGTGTGTGTGTCTGTTTGTGTGTGTAGCCTTCCCTACCAAATAACTCTGTCAATTTTCGGTCTACAGATTTGGCATAAGGGGTATTGGGACTTGGGAAATCTTTTTAATCGGCTTTAGACAAAAAATTTGTTGTCAGAGAGTCAGCGTTTAACGATTCAACCTTTGAAAACTGTACCGAACTCCCCCGTCACTTTTGTGTCTAAACACTTGAAATTTTAGATGTAGGTTACTTGGACATGGCTCAAACTTTTTAATTTGATTTGAACCCAAAACAATAAATGTTAAAGGGTCCAAAATTTCCCTTATTCCTTCTGCCATTTTTGTTCAAGCTTTTAACATTCCTAATAAAATCAGTTTTCAATTATTTATAAATAAAATATATTTATAAAGACAAAAGCCTAACAGTTGTTGGACTTAAACGTCAGACATCTTGTATTTAATTATCGCCAGGTGTATGATGTTTGATCACGCATTGGAAGTTCTAAAACCCCATACATTTACACACCTGATAAATGTCATCCATGAACTGTTTTTTTTTTATGTAGAGGCTCTTCAAAATTATTAATAACGGTACAGTTTCCAATGTTCAGATATGAATTACTGGAGACTAAATTTTAATTATTTCATTAACAGAATGCATTACTAATGCCATCTTTATACCTATTGTGCACTAAATAAGATGTAAAAGTTTTTAGATATGCACTATAATACGAAATAATAATTGCAATTCTTACATTATATTTTGAAAAAAAAGGACTTTAAGATAAAAAATTAAACTATAAAAGAAGATTAGGGTTACTGGAGAGACCTTTATGAAGAAGCCATTATGAATTAATGTTTTGTTAAAATCAATAGGATGAATATATGAGAATGGAATATTAAAATATATCAAATATAACCTGGCAACGTCGGGTATTTAAGTTTGTATTAAATAAAATTCTGAAATGCTGTCCAATTACAGATTGCATAAAACTGAAAACCTAAACGGCAAATAAATATTTATATCAATGTTTATAATCCCAACCAGATAAAGAAAACCAATATACTGAGTGGAACAGTAATTTAACTGGAAATTCTTGATTTAGTTATCTGGAATTACAACAAAATTTATTGTTAGACAGAGGAGCACAAAAACAGAAAAAAAAGGTTCTTGGCCTTCAGGACAGGATCAAAGTGTAGTATCTGTTCTTCAGATGTTGCACTTCACTGCGGGTAAAATTCGCATTTTGCATGCGAATGTGGGTGTGTAGTAAAACCATGGTTGAGGCCAAACGTGGAAACTATATACATGACGTTTATTTTTAAGACATATGGATTTGAGGATTGTGTTAAAAGTTATTATAACCGCAAAAAAAAAACATGGAGTGAGATTCGAGGTGAAAGTAAACGGATATTCCGCATTTGCTTATACCAGTTGTGGTTGATGGGTATAGGGCTGAAAATCAAAATATGATGCAGGAGAAAGAGTTGCAGTCAAAGTAAGCGTACGTACCGCATTTTCTTTCCCCTCAATTTTGGGATGAAATGTTGTATACATCTGTGAGGCAGAAATGTACTAATTTAATCTCAACATGCAACTAGAAAGAATTTCTTGTTTCCATCATTAAATTTGTTGTGCGAAAAAAGAACAAGCTAGAATTAAAGAATAAAATAAAAGCCTGCTATAAGCTTTAAGAAACAAATTACAGTAATTAATTTTACTTTCTCAAGAAATATTGGATTTAGGTTTGTGGAATTAGTTTATCAATTTGCATCTTAACAAAGTTTTTTATTTTCAATTTTCTTATTAGTTCTTTCAAGCTGCGATGTCAAACATTTACATTTTCTTATATATTCCAACCGAGAGATCTTTTTTAAAATTCTTAACATCCCTTTAAGTGAAATTGTTTGAATCTCTATCGCACTTAGTTCACAGGGTATATTTGTAAGGTAGTTTTCGCATTCTGTTTATGAGACCAGTTCTCCCTAATAATTACTGGAATTATGGATATTCTCTCACGATTCAAGTTTCTTTTCAAATAAATAATAATATATGGGTTATATAAAACAACATTCATATTTTCATATGTAATTTCTCGTGCCAGTTGTTAATTACTTAGTTACAAGTACTCCTAATCTAATGAAAATTAAATCTAAATGTCGGTAAATGAAGGTCACAATCAAGAGCAGCAGAAACCGTAAACACCCCGACTTGGAAAAACACCTAAGCAATCTCATTAGTATTTCCTAGTAAAGATTGAAATAAACCTAAAACAATCTCAGCTCAAAGAGTGAAATTAAAGCTTAGGAAAGTACAGCTCTTAAAACTGGATAGCGTATAAGTCATTTTACCCATAAATTATCTGCTCAGTAGCGAGAAAGAAAAGGGCGTACGAATGTAGGACGAGACATATATATATATATATATATATATATATATATATGAACAAATGATTAATAAAACATGTTAAAAGACATCTTGAAAAAGAGTTAAAAACATATTATATATATATATATATATATATATATATATATATATATATATATATATATATATATATATATATATATAAGGCAAAACGGCCACGGGCGTTTTTGTATGCTAAAGAAAAGCTTTTTTCGGGAGGGGGGATTAGGGTTAGGGTTTATATTTTGTAATCACTTTTTATATACTCCCTAGATTATAATATCTAGAATTTTCGAACGGACGTCGTCTTTACATTTATTTTGATCGACTTTTATAAAATCTCTCTGTTCCGTCCTTTCGCGTGTTTGTTCGTCTTTTTCGTATAAAAGTGAAACTAATCGAGCAGAGTGGGCGCCTTCTGGCTTTCTTGCCAGAATCGTCTTGAAAGCAATTAACTTTGATTTATGTGGGGAAAACACTTCATATCAGACAATTGCTATTCATTTGAGAGTTCCCCCTTTTTCGGGGGAACTTGATTTTCCCAACATCGTGGGGAAGCGGAGACTGGCCTGCAGCTAACGTTCATTTCCGCGCCGGCGTAAATTCATTTCTGCATATAAACTTTTTCATAGTTAAATTTGTTAGTTTTTTTACGTTCGCTCGGCTCGTAGCGTAGCGGTTGGATCTCAGGTTTCCTTTCACTTTCTTTTTCGCCTTCGCGTCACGGGTTCGAGTCTGCCCGCCGACTAAAATTGTTTTTCCCCAAACACCCGCGCACATCCACTAGTTTTAAATAAATATTAAATACCAAATACTGTCGAAATGACGATATAACCGACTATAATGTCGGTATCGCAGACATAGGTTTACAATGTGAAATACGCGAAAATTCATAGTTCATGTTAACAGATATTTGCAATAAACACGTTTAAGTACGTGCGGAAAGAAAAACGGGATTTTGCTGATGAAACAACTTCATGGATCATTGGAGATTATTTTCACTTGACTCAGTTTTATGCAGGATCGGATAATTTTCATGGATAAATACTGCCAATTATTTTATTTTGCTTTGCATGTAGCAATAATATATATTCCATGAAAGAAACCGTGTCTCAATATTTTTAGGTTCATCCATATATATATATATATATATATATATATATATATATATATATATATATATATATATAAATCATAGACATTTTATTTGGTATACATAAGCATTATTTTACGTGGCTACACATTTATAAGCTTGTGACAAGTCACTAGATCCGTCTTCAAGGGATATATCTTTATACAAATGTTCATATAGTAATAAATATTTTTTATAGGAGTTTCAAGCACAACATTTGTCAGTAAGTCACATCACTTAGTAATAATATCTCCCCTAAGAGGAATCCATATATATATATATATATATATATATATATATATATATATATATGTATATATATATATGTATATAACTAGTTCATTTACTCACATAAAATTAATATACAAAAGTATAAATTCATGCGTAAACTTTTAGTATTTACTTCAAAAGTGCTCAGAACGTAGGTAGAGCTAGTTAGTAATTTATAAAATATATATGGCGATTAAGCTACACTGAATATTCCGCGTTTCATCCACTCTAGGATTCTTCAGGCTTATGCGCATAAGCCTGAAGAATTCCAGTGGATGAAACGCTGGAATATTCAATGTACCTTAAACGCCATATATATTGTATAAATTACTATATATATATATATATATATATATATATATATATATATATATATATATATATATATTTATATATATATATATATATATATATATATATGCACATATATATGTACACACACAAACACACATACACACACATATATATGTGTGTCTAAAGATAAATAATCTATTTTCAAATTTTAATTAGTGTAAAATTAGATTAGTTAATAACCCTAAATATATATATATATATATATTAAATGATAGATAAGTTTATAGCTATATTGACGGATAAACAACGCTAAAACAAAAGGAGACTGAATCTCTTGTAAATATATTCTTTACAAATACTCAGAAGAACTTAGGAATGTGTTCTTTGCAGAAGAAACACATTTTTATTACAGAAATACGCTCTGGTCAAATGTGTTTTTCTCTGTTTGTCGTAAAGAATAAAAGTAAATCACGGTGTAATCTATATAATAAAAATGTTAGAATACTTTTTTCTTCTTGGGACAGAATCGTTTTTGTTCGGCGAAACACGCTTAAAACATAGAACTTAGGAAATGGTAATTACAATCACTACAATGCACGTTTCCAAGTGTAAGAAACAGAAAAATAATTAAGCCTCAGGTACTCGCGAAGAAATTTGGAATTGGTTTTTATCCGAGGTATAATAACGGTAATATACGCATCCTTTGCAGCAGGACAGGTAATCATTGTTTAAGAACTAATATATGAGTATTGCGTTCAACTGATGCTATAATGTAACGGGCTAGAACGGGAGAAGCGCTTATCAGATAAAAAAAATATGACTTTTTCATGTACATCTCGAGTCTACGCCAGTAAGTAGAGATTATGGTAACAAGTATGCATATTTGTGAGGGTTACATAGTGCATGTCGGGATAACCTAGTGGGAAAAAATGAAAAAGACCAAGTTGCAGGTGACATGATTGAAGCGGGATGCGACAGGCAGGAGTTAGCGTGCTAAGCAAAACGCGCCAGAGAAACAGGTCTAAAAATATAAAAGATGATGAATTCACGACTACGTGTCAAGAAATAAAAATATTTTTGAAGTCAATCGAACTCAGGAAGCTGGTCAAACAAAATGTGATTGACAATGCAGAATTCTAAATTATTGTTGCTTTTCCATCTTAAGATTGTTTGAGTAAGAAAAAATAAAAAAAAGTAATTAAAATTCGATATTGATTTTACTAAAAAAAATCCTGCAGCTCTCTATTTTGTTTCCATACAAGTAGATTGGTCTTGAGCTAAAAAAAAAAAGAAAAAAACACACGCAATCACAAGGTGATTACGCCAAATGCATGACAAACGAAGATCGCAGAAAGCAAACCAGCGACCGCGCACGTATATAAAAAGACGTTTTTTATATTTGTTTGTTGATCGCTTACAAATAAAACCTCACACATGCATAAATGCTCCCCTATATAAATTACTATGTACGAACTGTTTTATGTAACGTTTAAAATGCTACGTCATTAGACCAAGCATAGAAAATACGAATTATGTAACAATAATAAATATAAAAAGTCGACAAAATCAGATAATACAAAGGTTAGCCATGTCCTCAACTAAAAGAACTGTAATGAGAATAGCAGAAAGATGTAATACATAAAGAGATGGAAAAATCGGGTATAGCTAACAATATCTGGATGGAAGGGGAAAACCATTTACCACTATGCGACGAAGTAAACATTATAGTCTGAGTAGAACGGTGGAGAGTAAGACGACTCAAGGAATCAAGACATATGCTGGGAGAAAATCAATTTCTAAGTAGAACTAGTGTAGAAGATAAAGCGATATGGTGACCGTTAATCTCCTATATATTATTTTCACTGCAGAAATTTCCCTCTGGGCCAAAGTATCGTAAGTTTTCAATAAGAGCTTCCACATACTACTTCATTACGTCTAGGCTATCAACCAGTGTCTTATGTAATTTTCGAACGCCATTTTAGACACATTTCGTCGTTATATTAAAAATGCTACATTGCATCCTAGGAGCAACACCATCACAATCGCGACATCTGTAAGGGTTATTAAATAATCGAGGAAAAAAGAACGGTTTGTGTAATGTACTAAAGGAAAAAACTCGGAATTAGTTTGTTTTCTAGTAAAAATTAGTCTTTTGTTTATAGCCTATTGATTTAAACTCCTACTTGATCTGAGAATGAAAAGATCGGAGACTTTAATCTGTGTAGCAATATACCTTGTTTAAGTAGGGAGAGCAGTAATATATAAAGAAAACAATAATTAAGATAAAATAGGTATAAAAAATAGTGATGAACATTAAAAAATAGTAGAATCAAGATCTAACAAATTACAACACGAAATACTAACCATTGCGTTGATTTTAGGATTGTTTTTAGGGTTATGTGTGATGAAATTATTTATAATGTTGGATGACACAGAATACAGTTGTAGTATGAGGAAAAAAGAAACATTATAACAAAAGTGCTAAAAAAAGCTTTAACTAGATCCTACACTTACAAAGCTGTTTAAGAGTTGTTTTAAGAAGAATTGCTACCCAACATCCTGGAAAACCTCACCAATGTTCTCTATATTAAAAAATTTAAGTGATCGATCATCACTCTTTCAGTAAATACCAATAAGTCTACTGTGCGTTATGAGTAAGTCGCTGGAATCTGTTAAATAAAGAATTAGTCTATAACTAAACGTTGCTTCTTTCTTTGGACTCTCTTTCGTTCCCCTGCTTTTCAGCTGACTACATGATCGTCTTCAAGTCCAACGTTTACAAGTTCTTAATGAGCCATCCCCTTATGTCATCCAATTTAACAAATTCCCACTACTAACAATTACTACAATATTTTCCAATTAACTACGTACACTTTGCAACCCTTATCATTGAGTGACCTCCGGGCCTTGATAAGTGGTGACCTCTTTGTAAAAAATGAGGCTACTGCAACTTTTATTACGTGTACAGAAAAGTTTGGAAACTTATTTAAGGCACCTCGTACTAAGTACTCACAACGATACGTGGGTATTGCAGCTATTAAAATTATTCTTCAGTTTAGAAAGCCAGTAATATAGCAATCCCTCATTTTCTTTATACACATGTGGTCAATGTTTGGATCCATATTTCCTTATTCAAACCTAACATATTCAAAGGTCCTGGATATGACCTTAAACTATATCCGATGGTGAGGCCCCAGCATTGGGGAGTGTGGTGCTACCCTTTAATTGCCATTGATCCCAGGTTCACTCTGACCCGAAGATGTAGTACCTGTTAAGTCCCAACTATGGGTTAAATAGAAACCGACTTGAAAAGAACAAATATATTCTATTAAAAAGAAATTCACAAACCACTGGATTCGGCATTAAATAAGCGAGAAAATGGTGGATATGCCGTAAAACAAAAACAATCAACCAACCATATTCAAAAGAAAGTACCGTAAGTACACATGCAATAGTAAAACTGAAGATTAACACTGTAAATCACGGGAAATCTGTCGTACTATCATGTTAGGAAAGTTACTGACAACTTCTGGGTTGATGTTAGTTCAATTCACTTTCAAGAAACTGTAATTACCGTGTGGAAAACCACAGCAATAGGTGTCAACGGTTGGCGTGTGCTCTCTGTAAAGAACTGCTTGCATTCGAACATTAAACTCGTCCAATACGAGCAATAATAACAAAAGAAATGCAAATTTAGGCGCTATCCTAATTCGAGGCGGCAGTATAACACGTTTTTTGTAGTTCCATAGAGATAATAATTTTATCTCGTGCACGTGGGGTTGCTGTTAGTTGTGAAGAAAGCGAAAAGAGAATTACAACGGTGGCGATGGAAAACACATAGAACACTGATTGTTAAGAGGAATTCAGAATTCGACCCTTTTTGTCTCTTATCAGTGCATTGAGAATAAGCTAAATTTTCTAGTGAAATAAACACGAACACAATTTTGACGTCGTTCGCTCTCAACTCCAAGGAATTTACGTGACTTAAATAGGGATTAATTCCCAGAGAAAAATAATAGACAATCCTCCGGGGACTTTGTTGGGCTGTCCAAAAAGTTATTTCGTTTATATTCCTATACTTCAAATCCTGTATTTGCTGTAACGAGTACATCAACGTCATAGTGTGATAACTTTTTGAGCGTAGGAGTACCACCTACACGTTGCTTATAATAAGCTAGTCACTCTTTTTCACTGCACACAAAGAGTTAATTGTTGGAAGTGCATTTCAAAATTGACACTTTACATTTTTTTTTTTTTTACATTTTCACCCCAAACAAGGCAAATTGCAGCTTTGGTGTAGGGGGATACTATCAGGGTTAACATCTACTGGGGTACTATGTGGGGATTTCGGCAGCAAGATGTCTGTTCGCGTTACACTTGAACTTCTGCTCGTCAGTACAGTTGGGGAAGCAGGGACCTGGAATAGAATTCCAAAGTCTAGCGATTCTGGGGAAGAAACTACTGGAGTAGAAGTCTCCTTGGCCATTCCTATTGGTGGTAGAGAAGGTTTCTTGTAATTATTGAAGAAAACGTGTTTAGTCTTGGCAGCATTGAACGTGACCATCCATTTTTGTCCCCATTCCACTACAGATTGGAGGTTATCCTCTAGTGTGTCTGCCATTTCTTTAGATATGTGTTCATTTGCTTTCCTGTCGTGCCTGTTATAGGGTGTGGTGTCCTCAGCATATATACCCATGTCAGAGGCAATTTTGTCGGAGGTCATTTATGAATATTAGGAACAACAGAGGTCCAAAACAAAGCTCTTTAATGCCCCATGCAAATTATAAACTATAGTACACAGATTTACATTATAAATTATAGGAAAATAAGTTTATTATTTTGCTACGAGTTCTTATAAAAAGCATAATATAGCATTATTTTTAACAAAGGCGTCTTATCAAGATCCGGAGGCCACTCGACGATAATGGGTAATGGATATACATAGGTAGTGGAAATTTTGTAAATTGGATTACTTGGGAGTATTGTTCATCAAGAACTTGTTTACGTTGGACTTGAAAACAATCAGATTGTAGTCATCTGGAAAGCAAGCAATCAGAGGAGAGTTCCACAGGCGTGGAGTTCTAAGAAAGAATCTTTGTTCGTGGAATCTACGTTTAGGTTTAGGTACAGATAAATAGTGTGGGAAATTGTTGATTGTGGTTTTAGCTAGACGAGTGTTTTTCGTGAATTTTTGACGAGGGGGATCATAGATTAAAACCCAGACGAGCACTTGCCATGAAAATAACGATAAAGCAGAGACAGGTTCGCAACATCTCTTCTGTGGGAACGAAGTTGCAGGAAAGAGAAAAGGGCATCTTCCATTAAGCTACGAAGTCTATTTTTAACTCGGTCAAGGCAGGATAAGCTGCTTCTAGCAGCTCCTTTCCAGATGTGGCAACAGTACTCCATCTTCTGGGTTAATGCTTGATCAATTAATTTTTAAGGAATTTTGCTTGGTAACAAAGTAGTTCGTTTGTTTGTAAACGTTTTCTTTCCGGCCTACTAAAAATCGTTTAATATTCCTGGACTTCAAATCCTGTTTTTGATGTATCGAATATGTTGATATTAGTGTGTATTAAGCACATGCGTGATTGAATGTCTTTCAGTTTAGATTGTCTTTCACGCTTTCAAATAAAAGATGCAGGAGAAGATTACGTATATATAATACGTTTTTTTTTACTCCAGAAAAGAAATAAAATACTACAAAAAATTGCAGAGATATATACTATGCTTAAGGGAGAAAGTTTTTATTGAACGTGTGTACAGGAAATGGTTTGCCCGATTCCAAGAAAGAAAATTTTAAGTGAGTCATTATTCGAAAGTGACCAAGAAAAAACTATTATTATACAATATTAGTTTCTGATAACAAGACTAATCGCAGAATTTCCCCTTCTTAAAAGTAAAATGTACAAACTTTTAGTCAACAATCATGTTTTTGTGTTACTTAAAAGTCACTTAAAACGGAAGAAGCAGTGGGCATCAGTGAATAAAAAAGAGTTAATTTCGAAATTTATGTTTCAGAAAAATTACATGAATAATAATTTGCAGAATATTAATAGAAACATTGCTAATATTCAGGGTGACCCCCCTCTAAAAAAAGCTTGATATCTCCATTATTTATTCAACGATTGCCCTTATTTTACAGGACATGGCAGAATCAACGACCGTGAGTACACCAAGACCCCAGTGGGAGCTGGGACAAAGTATACACTGTGTTAAATTTCGTTCGCACAAAACACTAAGAAACGAGGCCTAATTACAGTTTGGGCCAGTTTTTTGGGGGGGTCACCCTGTATTTAGGATGTAATGATAAAATTGTCGCCCTAGAAATGGTAACATAATTCAATTTCCGTTTCATGAAACCGGTTTTCTTTTGCTTTAAAAAAAATTTTTTTTTTTTTGTAAAGCATTTACTAGTTGGGCAGTTGTGTAGCATCTAACCGAAGCAGGAAGAAAGTCGTAAACAGAATATAAATGGTGACAATAATAACATTAACTTTAAATTTAATATCATTATAATTGTTGGTTAGTTGGTTGTTTTTGTTTTACGGCATATCAACCCTTTTCAGGTTATTTAATGCCGAAGCCAAAGATTTGGAAGAAAATTTTTTTAATAGAATATATTTGTTGTTTTCAAGTCAGTTTCTATTCAACCCATAGTTTGGACTCTAACAGGTACCGGCCCTGTCGGTGGGGCATTAGAATACGCGGACTGCTCCCCTGCAGAGTGTAAAAGTCCCTCAATTGGGGTCCTGGATATGACCTTAAACTATATCCAGTGGTGAGGGCCCCAGCTTGTGGGCTTTGGGGAGTGTGGAGCCACCCTTTAATTACCATTGCTTCCAGGTTCACTCTAACCCGGAGTGGTAGTACCTGTAAGGGTCCCACTTATGGGTTAAATAGAGACCGACGTGAAAACAACAAATATATTCTATTAAAAAAATGTTTTCTTAAAAATCTTTGGATTCGGCATTGAATAACCCGAAAAAAGGTGGATATGCCGTAAAACAACCAACCAACCAACCAACCAACCTAACAGGTACTACATCTCCGGGTCAGAGTGAACTTGGGATCAATGAAAGTTAAAGGGTAGCAACACACTCCCCAATGCTGGGGCCTCACCATCGGTTATAGTTTAAGGAATACTGCTGTCATATCCTGCCTTGACAGAGTACAAAATAGACTTCGTGGTTTAGTGGGGGATGCCCTTTTCTCTACCCTGCAACCTCTCTCCCATAGAAGACACGTTGCGCGCCTATACTTGTTTTATCGTTATTTCCATGGCAGGTGCTCGTCTGAACTCCAATCTCTGGTCCCCCCTCGCCAATCTTTCACGAAAAACACCCGTCTAGCTGAATCCACTGTGAAAAATTCCCCTCACTCTATATCTGTGTCTAAATCAAAACGTGGATTCCATGAACAAAGCTTCTTTCTTAGAACTGCACGCATGTGGAACTCTGTTCCGTCTGCCTGCTTCCCACCGGACTACAACTTAGATGTTTTCAAGTCCAACGTTAACAAATTCCTATTGAACCGCCCTCTTAAGTAAACACTTCATCAAATCTCCACACTAACGTAATGTACTTGCAATAACCCTTATCCCTGAATGGCTTCCTGGCCTTGATAAGTGGTGATCACTGTGTAAAAAAAAAAAGTCATATCCAGGACCAATTATCATTATGAAATATTCAGTGGATTTTGACAAGTTAATACGCACAATGCATCGTTGTCAAAATGAAAGCGTTTCTATATTAATTGCAAAGTGATGTTAGGTATTATATGTGAACCCTGACTGAGAGGTGAGTTTGGTGCGTACGTAGTGTGAAATAATACATTTCTTTATGTCATCGTCACTCCTATCATCGTTTGTCACATAACTTTTTACTGGCCTGCCTTTATTTTATTATTCCAAACGCAAGACATAGTTATATGTTGTTTTTTTTCACATCTGTTATTCATTCGTGCGTAAGATCCGCTTTCGTCAACACACATGATTTAATAATACGATGTTCATCCAAGACTGTTTTTCTATAGGCACTTGTACTTCTTTTAGTACACTAACCAAAAAACTCTAATCCCTTTTCGAAGTAACCTCCGGCTATTGTTGCTCGTACGGCACACAAGTGAATTGCAACTGGCGAAGATTACTTTGAAAGGGACTAAAGATTCATGTGTGTACTATCAGTAAACGTGCCCATACTAAAAATGTATGAAAACTTAATAAAACCATCTCATATATTGGACTGCCAAAACTAAAATCCCGATATGGAAGATGAAGATTACGTAGAGTAAAAAATACGACACATATTCTGGGGATTAAGACGCTTAGTTTTACAGAATTTCTAAATTGTCGTTGTAGGACAGTAATTTTGACTTGTACATGTAACTGGAAATTTTGCATTAATAAAAATGACCGCAATCAGAATTTAAATAAAACAAATTATTCTCTTATTACTGGACAGATAATTAATCAAATAAAATTCGCTGACCATTAAATTAGCTTGTCTAATCGATTTTTGTCATAAAATCGGAGGGCACCAAAGGGCGTCCATTGCGAGGGTTTCACCGCTATCCGCTAGTTATCCCTGCATAATTGTCTCTAATAATAAAGCAGCTTTATACATATTTTTCAGCTAATCACAACATACGTTCACAAAATAACGGCATTTGAAATGGACAAGTTTAGATGTTTACCGAAAACGAATAAAAAATAATGGTTTGTTTCCAACTAATTACATTAACACATTTATAAATGGACGATTTAAGATTTGCATTCTTATTGCAGACGTCAGTTAATTACGCTTAATAATCTTATAAAATGAAGATATGCTGTTTTTTCTCAGATTTCTTGGCTTAGTAATTGGATTTCATGTGGAAAAGAATATCTATTATCTGTAATGTATTTATTTTGTAATTTAAAAACTTTTTTTTTTTTTGCAACGCATTAGCGTTTATTTCAACCGACAAAAAAAAAAAAAAGACGCAAACAATTTCAATATGTATAATAAATGATTAGAAACTGAAAACTTAATGGAAGTGAACTGTTTAGAAAATACATCATACTGGCATGCACATCGCAGTATTTTCTCCGTTTTTAACTTGACTTTAAAGACATTTAACGTCACCTTTGACACTGAAAACGCCGTTGCATCTGCTAGTAGATAGTATATAGTTTATAGTACACACGCACACACATACACACGCACACACATATATACATACACATAATTATACGTATATGTCTGTGTGTATATATCTACATATATGTTTTTGTTATATTTATGTGTGTGTGTGTGTGTTTGTGTGTATATATGTCTGTGTATATATATATATATATGTGTGTGTGTGTGTGTGTATATATATATGTTTGTATGTGGCTGCGTGTTTGTTCAGTAAATATAAACAGACTTAGAATTTATTTATAATGAGATTCTAATAGAATTCATGAAGTTCTAATGTCATTCATGAGCAACAACTTACTCATCATAGGGTGCACGTTGTTTTAAATTTACCGTTTGAATGCTTATACAACAATCGTACGTTCCAATCAGGTAGAATCCCAAAAGCAACTGATTTGTACAATGCAATTTCAGCATTTACATATTTTGCCGAAATTCTATTTCTTTTTTCAGTAGTTCTTTTACTTTTTCATTTGGCCCTAAACAACTTTGTCATAGCATATGGTAATCTCGTACACAGAGTTCAGACTTAATTATTTCTGGATGTTTCTTCTATCAAGTATACTGTTTATTTTAATGATTTTCTGAATATTATGTTCATGCTAAACTTACATTTATACATAAATACACACACGAGATACATACACGTATACATTCAAACACACATATATATATGCGTGTATATATATATATATATATATATATATATATATGTGTGTGTGTAAAGCGGGAGACCAGTACCCGCATTAAGCTGGTCTGCAGTTTAACTTATTGCAGGCTATCTTGCTCTTGCTTGTTGCTGGATCTCAACATTTTGAAACGAGAGAGAGACTTAGCTGTCGTACAAAGCTAAGACTCCTGTGTATAGATACTCCCTCAGGGATTTGTCTATAAAAATGGTCCTGTGGCGATGAAATTCATTTTGGGCTCATGGATTAAATGTCTGAGGCAGTAGCACTCGTCTGACAAGACGTTGCAATCATCATATGTATATACATATACATATATATATATATATGTGTGTGTATATATATATACATATACACATATATATAAATGACCTCCCCGACAAAATTGCCTCTGAGATGGGTATATATGCTGATGACACCACACTCTATAGCAGGCACGACAGGAAAACAAATGAACATATATCTAAAGTAATGGCAGAAACACTAGAGGATGACCTCAAATCAGTAGTGGAATGGGGACAAAAATGGATGGTAACGTTCAATGCCACCAAGACAAAACTGGTTTCATTCAATAATTACAAGAAACCTTCTCTACCACCTATAGCAATGGCCAACAACTCTTTAGCTCAGAGTACGTCTTTCAAGCTCCTTGGCCTAACGTTCACAGGAAACATGAGCTGGAACAATTACATCGAGGGCATTGCCAGGGCCGCTGCGAGGAAGGTGGGCTCTCTCTACCGTGCTAGAAAACTTCTAACACCCGAAAGTATCCTGTACCTCTATAAGGCCACTATTCGCCCATGTATGGAGTATTGCTGTCATATTTGGGCCGGTGCATCGGCTACTAGTCTCTCGCTCCTTGACAGGGTTCAAAAGAGAGTCGCAAATCTGATAGGCCCTAAACTGGCATCTAAACTTCAGCCTCTGTCCCATCGTCGAAACGTTGCATCCCTCTGCCTGTTCTACAAGTATTATAATGGTGAATGCTCTGAAGAACTGCAAGCACTTGTGCCCCCACGACGTGAACACCCTCGACAGACCCGACAAGCTGCAAAATCCCACCCCCACACTGTAGAGATCCCTAGATGTAAAAGATCTTTCTACTCCAGTAGTTTCTTCCCCAGAACTGCTAGACTTTGGAATTCCATTCCAGGCCACTGCTTCCCCAACTGTACTGACATGCATAAGTTCAAGTGCAACGTGAACCAACATCTCGCTGCCCTAATCCCTACATAGTACCCCAGTAGATGTTTCCCCTGATAGTAGCCCCCTACACCAAAGTGGCAATGTGCCTTGTTTGGGGTGAAAATGTAATAATGATAAAAAAAATATATATATATACATATACATATATATGTGTATATATATACATGTATATATGTGTATATATATATATATATATATACATATATATGTGTATATATATATATGCGTGTGTATGCGCGTATGTGTGTGTAAATAATAGAATAATTGTATTCCATTTCTTCATTTTATTTTATTTCTAAATGTAGTTTAACTAGTTTTTTTTATTCTATATTAGCATTTTGCATAATTCTGGCTCTGTTCTCCTTTTGACGAGACGAAGTTAGATTTGAAATGTCATGAACTAAAGATTTTTTTTTCTAAAATTGTCCTTATATTTTCTTTGTTGTTTTGATGATATAAAGTTATATGTAACTTTTATTCCTAATTTTCTATTTAATATATACATATATATATATATATATATATATATATATATGTATATATTTAGGCAGCATATTCTCATTGAGGCAAGTGTTATTGAAAAGCACGGAATTCTTTTCTTTTACTATCTTCGTTTTTACTTTCTCCGCCTAATTCTTTGTGTGTGTGTGTGTGTATTTTGTTTAAATTATTTAGGTCGGATGTTTGTTTCCATCGGAATACTTCCATCATCCTCAGGCATATTATTTCTTGAAATTGCGTCATAAAAATTACGTTTGGAATTATATATATATATATATATATATTTCTGTATATATACTACGTTATAAAATTACGTTTGAAATTATATATATATATATATATATATATATATATACTGCGTTATAAAAATTACATTTGGAATTATATATATATCATTTTTAAAATATAATTATCCACTGACACGTGTTTCGTCGCCCACGACTCATCAGTGTGTTGAATCTAGTGAGATTCGAAAGCGGCACCTCGTGATAAGAAGCCTAAACCTCTACCACGGTGCTAACCTCGCCGGACTACTAAGTGTATCACTTTTGCGTAGATGTTTTTATTTGTTTTTATTAGCGATACGTTCTTGAATGAATTCAAGTATTTATACGAAAGTGAATTTTTACCTAAATGCTTGTTGGGAATAATTTTCCCATTGACATAACTCGTAAGCTTAAATGGAAATAACTCTCACAGCTTAAAAAAAGAGTGGATAGGCACACGTTATCGCCTAAAAGTAATTGAATTAAAAAATGATATATAAATTAAATAACTAAATTATAAATAATATGTCGAAATGTAACAATTTAAAATAAATTGTTATTAACACTGGGCTTATGATTAAAGTAGATTTTTATTAAATTATTATGCAAATGAGATTATTTCTTGAATGCAGATGTTCTTTTTAATAATTGGTTTATAATGAAACACTGCATATATGAACGTCTTTTTTTTACAAAGGCATCACCATTTATCAAGGCCCAGAGGCCACTCGAGGATAAGAGTTAAAGAGAGTACAGTAGACAATTGGACAATAAAGTAATCGTTAGTAATGGAATTTCGGTAAATTTGTTAACTTATATGGAACGGCTCACTAAACACTTGTTTATCTTAGAATTTGTTTATGTAAGACTTGAAGATAGCCATGTTGTAGTCAGTTGGAAAGCAGGAAAACAGAAGACAATTCCATAGGCTGGCAGTTCTAAGAAAGAAGCTTTGTTCATGGAATCTACGTTTAGATGTAGGCACAGATAAAGAGTGGGGGAATAGATAGAGTTTTCTGCTAGACGGGTGTTTCTTGCGAAAGTTTAGCGAGGGTGGACCATAGAGTGAAGCTCAGTCAAGCATTTGTCATGAAAATAACGATAAAGCAGAGTCAAACTCGCAACATCTCTTCTGTGAGAAAGAGGTTAGTTTAAACGTGTATTTTCAATATTAAAACTGTATGTATAGATATTTAGTGTCCTTACTCCTCCTAGACGTCCTATCATCCAGTACAGACTCCCTGCCTTTCTAGAATCTCTTATGCCACTCAAAAAACTGATGCTCGATGATATAATTCGTCTACAACAATCTGTATGTTTCCGTGTCATGTTTTCCAAGTTTAAAACAGACTTTTAAAGCATATCGTTCTTTTAAAGTGTCCTAGCATCCGGATTTCATTTTTTTTTAATTCACCATCTATAAGAATCAGGCTTTACTAGGGTGTATTCCAATTTCTGTTGTTGCTTTCATTTGAATCTGAAATTAAAAAAAATTGTCAGGCATCTCATAAAATGTATAGCAATAAAATAGTAAATTTTCTAGAGTCTACGGCGATTTTAAATGCTCGTACAAAAAAGTCTGGAAACTTATTGAACACACATCGTAACACATTGTTTTTGACTCATCCATCGTGGCCCCCGTTCGAAAACTTTGGAAACGTGGTGTGGAACATTCTTCATTTAATTCAGGGCAACGTCGGGTCTCCTTGTTAGTAAAAGTATAAGTTAATTAATCCGTACATACATAGCATTGTATTAATCTAAACAATTTATTTTGCTTTAGGAATATACAAGGTGGAATGCTTCGGGACAAGACCAAAGTGTAGTATCTGTTCTTCAGATGCTGCACTTCTATTTCTCGTTCTCTTTCGGTGGAGGAGAAATCCTTCAGGACTGAGACAATTTTTATTTTTGTACCTTTTCTCCACGTTAAAAAACGACCCTGGTGTCTAACTCTGTCCCGTGGGGAGGCATAGTAAATATGCTAACATTGTTTCCATAGAAAAAACATTATTTTATTTACGTTTGAGTCAAACCATTTTTTTTTGTAGACCATCTAATACTTGTCCAGTTATGTACAAATCCCAAGAGCGATAGGAGCCTTTTATCACGTCTGAAAATGACACAATGTTTTACGAGCGAGATCGGAGATGCGCCGCTATACAAATCATGCTCTCTGTCGATCCAAGTTATGAAAACAGGACTATTTCCAGCACCTACAAACGCGTGGGGGGTATAGCTAAAAGCATTAAACCACCTCTTTGGTGTGGTTTGAAGCGAGGGTCACACTATGCCACTTATCTTTGAAGCCGGCTTGAACGTCAACACCAAAGTGCTGAAGAGTGCGGTGATCTCTTGGTCCAATCGAGTGGTCGCTAGAAGACCCTTAGTTTTGCAGCAGGACTCAGCGCCGGCCAACAT
The DNA here is from genome assembly GCF_053919585.1 of Euprymna scolopes. Taxonomy (NCBI): domain Eukaryota; kingdom Metazoa; phylum Mollusca; class Cephalopoda; order Sepiida; family Sepiolidae; genus Euprymna; species Euprymna scolopes. The sequence goes on along the minus strand of NC_136516.1, from coordinate 23,050,643 downwards.
GTCCAAAGAGACTCAGGCTTGGCCTCAGAAGGAGTGTTACGACTTTGTACCATTATCTATCTAGACCTCTCCTCTCCCGACTTAAAACTCGCTGAACTACTTCATTTTGTCTTATTTCGAGAACATCACCAACATGACCTCCCACACCACCAAAACCAGTTTAATCACCGACATCCGTCGAGTATTCACCGCATTTCTGCCGGCACTTGTGGAAAAGGCGAGCCCCCACTTCCATACCCGTATCGAGGCGGTAATTGAGGTTGAAGGCGGCTACATCGAACAGATAACAGCTCTACACCATAATGAAGTTACCTGAATTGTTTTTTTTATTTCAATAAAAGTTTTAAAATAAAGTCGTAGTGTTTTTTCTCTAAGCCGACATTTTTATCTTTCTACCCAATATTAGATTTAATTTTTTTACAATCATATAAATCTTAGAGCCGAGAAAAAAATTGTTTTAAAATGTAAAATGTTCCTTGTTATGCGCAATTATGTTCTTTCATATCGAACCACACTGTAGTCGACGATACTTATGATTATATTTAAATGTTATTGATATTCGCTGACCTTTACGTTTTTTTAACCATAATGGCAGGTTGTTTTTCTATTTAAACATAATTAAACGCGAATCTCATTTGTAAGCGCGACAAGTACAAGCGTTTGAACATTATGGCCATTCTGAATGCCTAACATAATGGCGTTTATTTAATTTCATTTATTTAAAAAAATATTAAACTCCAAAAGCATTAAACGGCAATTGAAATAAAAATAAACATATTTCATCATTTGGATTACAAAACAAGTACAAGCACATAGGAAAAACTAAAAAGTCAAGAAATTGAAACAGTATATAACCTTCAATGCAGAACGTAGCTAAGTACTAATGAAGAAGAATACCATTCTTTATTAAAAGCTTTTTCTGCGCAAATTAAAAAAAAATCAAGCTGAGCATGTGGTGTCCGCATCTATGAGTGAAAATTTTACTCTTACCGTTACTAAAGTTTGGGCAAATTTTTTTAAAAAAATCCACGTCAGGGTTACTGAGAAAATTGCTTACAAATGAACGAATGAAAAATTTAGAGATGAGTTTACCCCTATAAGCTACCCTAGGTGGGCAACAAATTTTATCCCGGAAAATCCGTTCTGGCAAAAGTTTACTTTTACCATGACTAATGTTTGTGAAACATTTGAACAAATTCAATGGAAGGATTATTGACAAATGTTTAAACAAAAGAACGGATGAATGATTACCACTAAAATCCCGAAAACTTCGTTCTGATAAAAGAATTACTTTCTCCATGACTAATGTTTGTGCAAATTCAGAAAAGTGCAAGGAACGGTTATTGATAAAAAATGCGAACAAACGAACGGATTAACGAATGAACAGGGATGAATTAGTAGATCTAATACCTCTTTTGTCGGGGGACCAACAAAGAGACAGATATCAAATCCAGATCATTAAACAAGTTATTTGACAGGAAGACAATAATCATCAATCGAAATTTCACCTATATATCTATAAAAGTAAAGTTGTCTATGTGTGTGTAATTCTGTGGATGTACATTTCCCTACCAAACTACTCCGTCAATTTTTAGTCTACAGATTCGGAAATTACTGAGATTTGGACAAATGTTTTAACCCGTTTTCGGCCAGAAATTCAACAATTTAACCTTTTAAAACTCTACCGAACTCCTCCGTCAATTTTGGGTCTAAACACTTGAAATTTTAGATGTAGGTTACTTGGACATAGCTAAAACTATTTTATTTGATTTGAGCCCAAAACAATAAATGTTAAAAGGGTCAAAATTAGGATCAAATTTTAAAATAATTCGACCTCTCAAACAATTTATTGTCTAAATATTTGAAATGTTACATAAAGTGTATTCAAACATATAGCAAGCTTTTTAATCGGTTTTTGGCCGAAAGTTTGCTGTAAAAGGATCAAAGCTCCAAAGGTTTTACCTTTGAGGTCTCTAGCCAACTATTCAGTAAATTTTGAGTGTAAACATTTGGAATTTTACATAAAGGTTATCCAGACATGGAGCAAGCTTTCTACTCAATTTGTGGGTGTAAATGTGGCTGGCGAGAGGTTCTAGTTGTGAGAGTTGACCTTTGCAGACCCTAGAAAACTCTTCCGCCAATTTATTTATATATATATAAATATATATATATATATATATATATATATATATATATTATTTGTTTGTTATTCTTAATGTGTAAAGCATATTTTAGCAGATCTTGATGATCATGTCCTCATTCCCTTATGTCTTCGGATAATTTTACCAAAGTGTTCTTTGCAGAATAATACCTGAATTAGGTGTCTATTGCTTGCTTTATAATCAGTATTAATACAGAAAGCATCGTCTTAGCCATTTTACTGGAATGATTATCAAATGACATCAATACATTTTGACTAATATAATAAAGTGTTGATAAATCGGCAGAAATAATCAGGCTGTTCGACAGTTCATCTTGATCGGAAGTCTTAGTGGGTACACGACTTTGCTGAAGGTGTTTCACTGGATAGGGGAGGGAAGGAAGCACCTTATTGCTCCTATATAGCGAACGCCTAGTATTCCGAAATGGTTACCTATCTGGCATTGGCTTCACACACACAAATACACACACACACACAAACAAACAAACAAACACACACCCACACGTATAAGTTGTTTGGAAATTCATACAGATGATTTATAGCGAACGCTTAGTATTCCGAAATGGTTACCTATCTGGCATTGGCTTCACACAAACACACACACACACACACACACACACACACACACACACACACACACACACACTCACGTATAATTTGTTTGGAAATTCATACAGATGATTTATAGCGAACGCCTAGTATTCCCAAATGGTTACCTATCTGGCATTGGCTTCACACACACACACACACACACACACAAATAAACACACACACACGTATAAGTTGTTTGGAAATTCATACAGATGATTTGTTTTTAGGGGTGAAAGTCTTGTGTATATATTACTGTTAATTTTTGTTAGTGCAATGGCTTCTACAAGACAATGCATAATATATACCGCAAATTTATATATATATATATATATATATATATATATATATATATATATATATATATATATATATATATATACTTCAGTATAAAATTTTCTAACAATCAACTGGTATGGAAACCTGTTATTATAAGTCTTACAAAATATTATTGGCAGTAATATTCTATAAATAATATCCCATCTAAATAAAAATTGCTCGGTATACAAGATAGAATTATATATATATATATATATATGTATATATATATATATATATATATGTGTGTGTGTGTGTGTGTGTGTGTGTGTGTGTGTTAGTGTGTGTGTTTGTGTGTGTGCGCGCGTTGGTGTGGGTGTGTGCGTGCGTGGAAGTGTGTATATATATATATATAAATATATATATATATATATATATATTACAATTAAATGCACATTTAGTAGATGGATTTCCTATACTTTTTAAAGTATACTCATTGTATAATTTTCTATTTTCTATTAAATATATTAAGAATTGCTAAGTAATAAAATCTGCCTGCACTATCCGATAAAAGAACTAGACAAATGCGAACCACAAAAGAATAAGACCCGGATTATTGTCGCCAAAAGCATTTAAAAATACTTGTTTCAATGAAAATAGATAAGAGTTAACCGAAATAAAAAAAAATCAGTTATATGAATGATGAAATGCATTATGCAGCAAAACGGGAAAAAATTGAACAAAGAAAAGGAATTGATATAAAAAATTATTCCAATCAACATCATTAAAAAAGATATAAAAATTGTGACTATTACAAACTGATAAGAGACATCTTGAAAAATAAATGCGATCAGATAGACAAAGCTCAGGAAAGGGTAAATGTTGATTTTATACGTAGCAATAAAACGACGGAACACATTATAAATGAATTAAGAAAATTCGCAAAATAGATATCGTAACCGATGATTACAGATTGTGTTTCACATATCGTAGCCCGAAACTTATACATAGTATTTCATGTAGGAATACATGCGGGAAAACAATCCAAGCGGGAATCCTGGATGGGATAATAGTTCATAAAGTATAAGATATCAAATATTAGGTATCGTTATCCTAGTATGTTCTATGGTAAAGTGCTACATGTCTAATAAAGAAAGAAAATAGCCGAGGATTCAAGAAAATATGAAATCCAAGGAAATTACTTCGATGCGAGTAATTGTGGAAACATAAGGAACAGGTGTAAAATTTCGGGAAAAATATGGTAGCAAAAAATAACACTCTTAAGATTACAACACATGAAATATAAATATCACCGTCGACGGCTATTGCTAACAGCAGGTACGTGAAAAGAGGCAGGATAATAACAAATAGAGTGTATGATAACTTTTACAACATCTAAGGATACTGAAACTGGAGGAAAAACCAAAGTTTAAACTGATATAATCGCTCAGGATTAGATTTATATAAGGATTTGTTGGGTTTACCAAAAAATGTCGTTTGTTGTTGTATTTTTGTTTGTTTTTTGTTGTTTTTTAGTTTTACTAAATCATAAACTCATCATAAACTTGTCAGTTTATGATGAGTCTAAACATCAAGTCAAAAATCATTCCATAATTTCCATTATTGGGATCCTTTGAAGATGAGTACTTAATATATTTATTTATTTGTGAACTATGATCCTCATCTTTTGGTTGTCCTTTCACGAGGTTTCGGCTAACTAATCCCCTGGCCTTCGTCAGGTTGTTCCAGGTGAGCATTGTCTAAAGATAGCGGTTTCAATCCTACCAAAAGCTGGCTAAAATCTTAGTTGGCCAAAATGTGGAAAGACAACAACAAATATGGTAGACAGTAATTACTGAGGATACAGTTATGAGATCAGCAACCTTATCCCGTCGTGCTTAACCAATTATGTAGCCAGATTAATATTTGGCCACAACGTTGTCAAACAACAACTATACTGTGAGAAAATAGTTCGCAAATAAATAAATAATAAATAAATAAATAATAAATGTATTTCATAATTCTTTAAAAATATATTGGGTGTCTGATTCTTTTTCTCCATCTGACGAATATTCGACATATTACTTTGCTAAACTATGAATTTTGAACGTTGATCCGTATCGGATCTACTGGCGTATTAGACACATCATTCTAAACGGCTTTTAAGCAATACGAAAACGTTAGCGTTTCTATTGGGTTTGCCTTAAGGTTTGCCTTAAGGTTTGCCTTAAGGTTCATTCAATTATTTCAGCAAGGATGAACCCAAACTTTAAGTAGAAGAAACGTAACTTGGTTTATGTAATTCATTTCTCACGTCAGAGTTCTAAATCTTGGGAATCTCTGCGATTTGTCGGGTTATCAAATGTTTGTTTGTTTTTTTCAATTACGTTTTTCACTTGGTAGATTTGTCTTCTTTTCTGAAGTGAACACAGATCAAATGACTGAAATGTTTTGCTTCATCCTCAATTTCAAGTGATACATTCGAAGCAAAACTGTAAGAACTCTAATTTTTTAATAATATTACATACTGATGTCACTGCAAAAAAAAAAGTAACAGATTTAAAGAATAGGAATACAAAACGATTTTAGAAAGTCTGAAGCATGGCATTGAAAGAACGAACGTTTTTGGATCCCCCCCCCCACCAAAAAAAAAATCAATATTTAGTTTGCCATGTTTCGTTAATTTGGCTTTCACGCTGATGTTTTAAATAGATTTTCTATTTTGATTTGAGTTTATTTTGTTTATTTTGTATATATTGTATTTTTAAATGAGGCTTCATAATTTGTGCTATCGTTTTTTGTGGAGTGTTATCCTCATCTTAATAGTTGTTGTTGTTTCGACAGATTTAGGCTAACTCATCCTCTGGCCTTCTTCAGGTGATTAACCGACATGGGATATGAGTGCCGAGTCTTATAAATTGTTCTCTTTTATACTGCCTTCCATATTTGTTGTCTCACCTCGTTTTATTACAGGCTCAAACATGAAAGACCAGACAAAATATGATTTATAAGACTACGAGATCCAGCATTTATGGTCCCTCGAGGTCAGTAAGGTAGTAGATAGATGCGTTAAGTCTCTACAGTTCAAGGTGAGCATTGTCTGAAGATAGCAGTTTCAGTCCTGCTCATACAGAGCAGCCGAGTAGTTGGCCGAAACGTGGTCAGACAACAAATATGGAAGGTAGTAGTTACTGGAGATAAATTACAAGATCAGCATTCCTATGTGGTCGAGGTTACTTACCCGGAGAAGGCAACAGGATGAGTTGGCCGCAATCTGGTGAAACAACAAAAACAACAACAGCAACAACAACAACCATGAAGATAGGAATACCAATTCACAAAAAGAATGAGTAAATTAGGTATGTGCGAGATTTTTTCATAGCCTGTTGCGCTTATATTTAAATATAATTTCCGCATCTATAAAAGGCGTTTTTGTTTTTTTTAAAAAAGAGTTTTGTTTGTTTACATATAATTTTCGCATATATATTTCGCATAGGAGCAGGTCAACCAGAAGTCAAATAGGCCTTTGTCCTGTAAGTGCATGTTCATTGGCTGATAGGAAGGGCGCGGTGGATACTAGAAAGCTGATTGGCTAACTAAAATCTCAATAGAAGATGCGTATATAAAAACGACAGACAACCACAAAATTCGCGCATAAGCCTGAAGAATCCTAGAGTGGATGAAACGCGGAATATTCAGTGTAGCTTAATCGCCATATATATTTTTTAAATTATATATATATGTATATATATATATATATATCACGAGAAAAATATAACTAATTTTTAATACATTCATTCTTTTGCGGACTGTTGCCCTCATCCTCATAGCTATAATCGTCCTATCACGCTTCGGCCAACTCATCTTTTGGCTATTTTCAAGTGACTAACCGCAACAGGATAAGAATGCTGTGTTTTGTAACTTATCAATAAATTACAGCTTTTGTTGTCTCCCCACGTTTTGGTCAACTAATCCTCTCGCCTCCTTGGATAGGATTAAAATCGATGTCTTCATACGATGCTCACCTGGACTCCTAGAGACTCAACGGCTCTATTCACAGCGTCAACGGGTGGTGTGATAATTTGTGTATTCATCTTTGCTGTTCGAAGTATTATTACTCAGTGGCGTCAAAATAATCTGTCACAGCAAATACAAGATTTGAAGATTATGACTATTGCATGGTTCTTAGTATGCTGGAAGATACAATTAAAAGAATGATATTTGGTGAAATAACAATTATCAAAAGTAAGACAAGAATGAATACACAAATTATAAAAGCTGATCGGAAACGATTTCAAAAGACACAAAAACAATATATAAAATCTCTCTTACTGTGCATTAAACTTCTTATATCCTTGTCATCCTAGTTGTTACCTGGAAGAGCTTTCTACTTAGCTCTTATATCCTTTGTGTCATGGTCCTTTGGATATATACAGGGTGTCCCCCCAAAATATATACACTCTTTAAATGACCATACAACCCAAATCTATCAAAAGAAAGAAAAGTTCCATGCATAAACATACTGTAAACGAATGCAGAAACCAGCTAATTATCGAAAGTGTTCAAATTATTGGCCATTGTGATCGATGAACATCTAAAAACGTTCACTGATTGAATCGAAAACGTTCCTAATCAATTCAATTGGTATATTGACACATCTTCTCTCAATGGTTGCTTTCAACTCATTCATTGTAGCTTGTTTTGTATTGTGAACCCTGTGTTTAACAGTTCCTCACCCCACGCCGTCAAAAAGTGATAAATCTAGGGTAGGGGTCAAATCCGGTGACTGTGGACAGTACTTGGTACTTCCCCTTCGTCAAGTATCTGTTTTGCAGGTGACTATCAAGATATGCTCTTACGTCATGATAATAGTGGGGAAATGCTCCATCCTGCTGGAAGTGCCATTATATATTCCTAAAAGGGCCTTGGGAACGTGGCATAGCGTGTTCATGTAGCAAGTTGAGATCATTTAAAGAGTGCATACATTTTATTGGGACACCCTGTAAAATAACCCTAACCCTAACCCTAACCCTGTAAAATAAAAATCGATTTTATATTAGTCTGCATACAGATTAAAATAGAATTTTAATTGGAATCGTCACATTTACCAATTTATTTTCCAATTGATTTTTCTGCGATTGTCCGTGTTACGTGTGAAAGAGGATACGTTGTGTAATGTCAATTATACGCTTTAACTTAAATTTTCCTTGGACTCTTACGTAAAAGTTGCATTTTCTGTAGTCCTCACGGCTAAGTTCAAAATATTATGTTACCCAGGAAGAAGAGAAGATAGCGCGTTATTTGGTGGCCGTAGCTCCAGTTTTATGGACTAGTTTTAGCGCCAACTGATTGAAACCTGCAGCTTAAGAATTCGTGCACTTGTTTTATTTTTCATGCTGCTTTAGCGAATGCGCAAATATTTTTCCTTGTCAACGCATTTAGTCTCTAACCAGTATTTTTTTTATCCATTAAAACAAACAAAAAAAATCATTTAACCCTTTTTTCAATTCTTTATTAAGTTAATCATCTTGCTTTTTATTGGATTTATCGATTGGGTTTTTGAAAGTGATTTTTTTTTAATTTTCTGATTAGCAAATAAAAATTTATCAATTTCCAGTTTCACATCTTGAAACTGTTTGGATCGATATTCGATAAAAACCCATTCTGAAACGTTGTTTTCTTTAGAAGCATTTGACACAAGATATCTGCTCTATAAAAACAATAAAACACACGTTATTTTCTTTTTTACAAAAGGAGGAAACCCCTTATCAAGGTTCAGAGGCCACTCGAGGATAAGAATTAATGAGTGTACGGTAGTCAATGTGGTAATATCGTAGTAATCGTTAGTAGTGGAAATTTGATGAATTGGATTACTTTAGGAGACGGTTCATCGAGAACTTGTTCACGTTGGATTTGAAGAAGACCATATTGTAGTTTCTACAGACGTGCAGTTCTAAAAAAGAAGCTTTGTTTATGGAATCTATGTTTAGGTGAAGCACAGATAAAAAATTGGAAAAGAAACATTAAATGCATATTAATAAACGATAATCGGTATTCGTTGAGTTTCATATAGATAAAGTGGTTATTCCCTCCAGCAAAAGCTATATTTATAAAAGACCTAGTGGATATGTAGGCTGAATTAAGTGCAACATAGTAGTGTGTGTGTCGCAGACACCACTTCGTCTCTGTAAAACGTATATACAAAATAAGAATACTAACACTACGTATATAACGGGGGGGGACCCGAACCTTGGATTAACCACTAAGGAGGCTGTCCTATCAGCAGGTGCAAAGTACTGGGGCTGCTGTATTGCCATTTGGTGAATGGAATCTGGACCATGCAGTAGCTTCTGGTGGGGCCTCTCGATGCCATACTAGTGGGTAATTGTTACGGCTTTACCTTATCATGTGGTACAAAAAAAAAAAAAAATTCTTCGTTTCTTTTTCTCTCTTAGTTTCCCCTCTCTGTCCTGCTCTAAGTAAATCTGTCGACCTAGTCCACAAATTCCAAAATTTCATCATGACAAGTTTCAAGAAAAAATACACGATTAAACCCGGTTCTCCAACTTCCAACGTAGACCCCTACTACCATGTCTCCTTCTCCAACATCAGGGGTCTACGTTCTAACCTTCCAGAGGTTGAAACCCAATTACAGGAGACTAAACCAGACCTTTTATTTTTAAGTGAAACTGGCATTGGACAGGCTATTTCCCTTGATGAGTTTGCAATTACAGGATACTCTAACTTAACTTCTAAATCTGACCCCCAAGATCGCCATGGGCATGGAATATGTGCCTATATTAAAGATAGCTTTCCATGTGGGAGGGACATCTCCAGGGAAGATCCTAACTTACCTTATATGTGCTTCCGGGTTGCTTTAGCTCACACTACTGCATTTATATTTACTCTCTATCGCCCCCACAACAGCGGAGTTACTATCTTTCAAAGCATATCTGAGAAAATTGACCAAGTCCTTTCTACTTATCCTGCAGCTAACATTCACGTATGTGGAGACTTCAATGTTCACAACGTCGAATGGTTGACCCACTCAAACAAGACCGATGATGAGGGGAGGTTCTGTCATGATTTCTCCATTGCCTATGACCTCACTCAGATTGTTCAGGAACCTACCCGTGTGCCCGATAATGACGGCCAGTATGCGAGCCTACTAGACCTTTTTCTCACAACTTGCCCTGAACTATGTTCAGTTTCTGTTCTGTCGCCTCTTGGATCTTCCGACCACTCTGTTGTATCAATTAAGATAAAAATGAAATGTAATAAGTCCCCAGACGTACCTCTTCATCGTACAGTATATCGATACACTAAGGCTGACTGGGATAGCTTCCGTACATTTATATCTGATCTACCTCTGCATTCCATGTTTAAAAAGGATGTGTCCTCTATAGTATTAGACCTAACTGAATGGTTAATTGTAGGTATTGACCATTTCATACCCTCTAAAAAGTTTCAGCAAAAACCTAACAGCCAGCCATGGTTCTCTCCAGAATGTGCTGCTGCCATTGCGCACAGAAATCACTTTTTCCACTGCTTCAAACGTAATAGATGTATGGAAACTAAAGCCGTTTTCAGGACTGCCAGCAACCATTGTAAGAAAGTAATAAGGAACGCAAGAAAGTTGTATGCTCAATCTGTTAAGTCCAAAGTAGCTGAGCAGCGGCTTGGTTCCCACCAGTTTTGGCAAATAGCAAACAGAATCCTGAACAGAAGCGTGTGCTCCATCCCAACTATTATCAATGGATCTGAGGTAATCTCGTCAGCATCAGACAAAGCCAAACTCTTTGTCAAGAACTTTGCAGCTAATTCTACCCTTTGCGACCAAGACCGCCAACCCCCAATATTTCCTCTTGTATCAGAAAACACGCTATGTGATATACGTATATCTGTACGTGATGTTGCCAAACTAATCAAAAACCTTGATTCCAGTAAAGCAACTGGCCCTGATGGTATTCCAATCATAGTACTCAAAAAACTTCAACCTGAACTAGCGCCCATACTTACAAAACTGTTTAAACGTTGTCTTAAGGAGAATAGTTTCCCATCTCCCTGGAAAATCTCATCAGTATGCCCTGTATTTAAGAATTCAGGTGATCGCTCATCCCCCTCTCAGTACAGGCCAATAAGTCTCCTGTGCGTCATGAGTAAGTTGCTAGAATCTGTATTAAATACAGAAGTAATCAAACATCTCAACAAAAATAACCTTCTTAGTGACACTCAATATGGTTTCCGTTCTGCTAGATCTACAGCAGATGTCCTTACAGTTATATCGCATAGGATTAGCAAATCTCTCGACGGTGGCAATCTTTCTAGGGCAATTGCTCTTGACATATCTAAAGCCTTTGATAGGGTATGGCATAAAGGTTTACTTCATAAGATCGCTAGCTATGGTATAGCTGGAAAAGTCTTCTCAATTATTAAATCATTTCTTTCTGATAGATTCATAAGAGTAGTAGTTGAGGGGCAAAAATCAGAAGCTCACAATATTAATGCCGGTGTCCCTCAGGGATCCATCCTGGGCCCAACTCTTTTCCTGATCTACATTAATGATCTTCCAAATCATATCCTTACATCATTTGTAGACATTTATGCTGACGACACTACCATTTATGGTACCACATCTAAGACAGTAAACGAGCAAGTTCTCTCCAATTCTCTCTCCTCTGATCTTGAGCACGTAGTACAATGGGGAAAGGAGTGGCTGGTTACTTTTAATGCATCTAAAACCAAGCTTCTCTCTTTACATCATCAACATTCTAATCCACATTTGTCATCAATTGAAATGAATGGCTCTCGTCTTTCAGGAGGCCTCAAGTTTTGACAAGCTTCTGGGCTTGACCATTACTCCTGATCTTAAATGGAACACGTATATCAAATCTGTTGCCAAGGCCGCTGGAAAAATGGTGGGATCTTTCTATCGATCCAGTAGATATCTCACTGCTGATGCTATTCTCTATCTATATAAGAGCCAGGTACGTCCAAGGATGGAATACTGTTGCCACATCTGGGCAGGAGCTGCTAGAAAGAACTTGTCCTGCCTTGATAGAGTTCAAAATAGACTTCGTAGCCTCGTAGGAGATGTCCTTTTCTCCTCCTTGCAACCTCTATCTCACAGAAGAGATGTTGCGAGTTTGTCTCTGATGTATCGTTATTTTCATGGAAAGTGTTCAACTGAGCTTCAATCTATGGTCCCCCCTCGCCAAACTTTCACAAGAAACACTCGTCTAGCTGTAAACACTATCAATAATTTCCCCCACTCTTTATCTGTGCCTAAACCTAAACGTAGATTCCATGAACAAAGCTTCTTTCTTAGAACTGCACGCCTGTGGAATTGTCTTCCGTTTTCCTGCTTTCCGGCTGACTACAATATGGTTTTGTTCAAGTCTAAAGTAAATAAGTTCTTGATGAGCCGTTCCATATAAGTTATTAAATTTACCAAATTTTCATTACTAATGATTACTATATTGACCAACTTCTACTGTACACTCTTTAACCCTTATCCTTGAGTGGCCTCTGGGCCTTGATAATGTGGTGATGCCTTTGTAAAAAAAAAAAAAAAAAAAAAAAAAAAAAAAAAAGAAAAATAAATAATTCGACACGGTTTTTTTTCCTGTTCATTTCGACTGCCAAATGATAAAAACCCGCTCTGTCTCATTAACTTAAAAGTCTCTCGCAGCCACACGGAGCCACACGTCCATCTAGCCTGACCACATTTCTTCTCTCCCGACCACCTTCACTCAATTTTTTTTCTTCTGGCGCAAACCCGCGCAGACTTACTTATTTGCATAATGCTTAAACGGCTGCTGCTACTAATATCTACGCTAGCCATATATCCGTCGGTCGCAGCTGATATTTTTGCACGCGCTCACACGCGCTCTGTTACAAATTACAAATCTGTTCTAAACTTTGTGTATGTATCGGATATAAACATGTATGTACAATTTACCCGCAGTACTGTGTAACCCAATAATGTGTATACACAGACACAAATCGTGTCTTCTTGATTATATGTATACACTCCAGTGTTGTAATTTTATCAAATTTCGTGAGTGCGTGTATGTGTGATTGAAAAAATAATTTAAACAGATTACACAACGTATGTATAATTATATTTCTGCCTGGAGCACAGATAAGAAGGATATGCTTTCTTTTCGGTTTCATACAGATTTTTCGTTCACCGTTGGTTTAGTTCTGAACTTGAATATCGGTAAAAGCAATACTTCCATGCGAAGCAATACCTCCGAAGCAACTCATGCATATAAAAGTTTTTTTGTTTTTTTTAATAAGGAGTGATTGTTTTTATCACTTTTTTCATCATACTATTGTTCTTACCTTTAGTTTTATTTGTGCAACGCTTCTGTCGGTTGTCCTTCGACCGTTTTCATGCATATTAGTTGTTGTTTGCCAAATATAAGTGAAAAGTTAGTGGCTACGAAAGATGTTTGTATTCTATGAGTTAGTATCTATTTTATGGTTATTGTTTCAACTTTGTGGAAAAAAATTGTTGAAACAGGGCAGGAAATAAATAATAAAGATCGACAGGGGATTAGCGTATAAGTCGCCGTATAAGTCGACCGTAATATTAGACGAGGTACAAAATTGGAGAAAGTGTTAATAAATTTATCATATATCAGTTGTATAAGACGATTGCGAAATCACGAAACTATGTTTGTTTAGCCTACGCTAGAAATTTCAACACTAGGTATCTAATGAAATATTAGTTTTAATAGATATTTTTTTTACCTTAAAGGTTGTTTTAGACGCCGAAATGTACGGTATCTCCCTTTCATCGCGAAAATGTTAAGAGTATACAATGTTTTTTTTTTTTACAATTAGAGGCTCCAAATGCTATTAAATTCTAGGCGTAGTTATCTTGATTGATGGTAAGACGATTCGAGGAGGTATCTGCATATGCTAAAAAAAAAGGAAAATATTACTTAGCGTCCTTTTCTTTTCCAAACAAAAACCAACATGCTTAGGGATGGTCGAAAGACGACCCGACCGAAACGTTGCACAAATAATATTCAAGATAAGAATAATAGTCCGATGCATTCAAGTCATATATAGTTCTGTATATTTTTTTCTTTAGCTTTCTTTATTTTCAGTCTTAAACCTCTCGTGGCTTGGAGTTGCAATCTACGTAATAGATTTTTACATATTCTCGGTAGTGTTCCGAAAGCTCCCATAACGCAAAATTACGATTTCTTGCGAGTGAGTCGCTTACGTAACGAAAAATAGATTTGTTCAAGAGCATATGTAATGATCAGTATTACAAAATGACAACCATCAGTCAGTATAGTAAACATCATTCTAGAAAATTCAAAAAGATTGTCATAATTTTTTTTATGCTAAACATCTTAATAACATTCTGCTTAAGCGACTTTGAATTATCAATGTTTAATTTTGTGCATGCGTAAACGTCACATTGTAAACAGAAACGTCTTATTAGACTTACCCTACCAAATTCACTTGTTTTATTTAATAGTGTTGAAGCTTTCAGCAGCGATTTTGCTAACTGAAAACGAACTCAGAATGTGAGCTATAAATCCAAACATCCTGTATATATAATAAAAACTATGTAGACAAGATATTCAGAGAGAAGTTTGGTAGAGACGTTTTGCACACACATACATGATTATATATTCATTTATATATATATATATATATATATATATATATATATATATACACGTATATATATATATAACTACTTAATTTACTCACATAAAATTAATATACGAAAGTATAGATTTATGCGTAAACTTTAAATATTTACTTCAAAAGTGCTTAATACGTAGGTAGAGCTAGTTAGTAATTCATAAAATATATATGGCAATTAAGCTACACTGAATATTCCGCCTTTCATCCACTGTAGGACTCCACAGGCTTAGGCGCATAAGCCTGAGGAGTCCTAGAGTGGATGAAACGCGGAATATTCAGTGTAGCTTAATCGCCATATATATTTTATAAATTACTATATATATATATATATATATATATATATATATATATATATATATATATAACAATTTCCGTGTCCTAAATCGTTTGTATCTTAAGCTTTCCGCAATTATGAAGAATGTAGAAACTATGCATAAATAGAATTCAGAGAAATAGTGAAATGAGACTAATCATCTTATTATAAACCATAAAGGAACCATAAAAAAATGAATGAGTTGTTTACGTTTACAGTCGATTTTTAAAGGATTATGCAAATTAGCAAATATTTATGCAGTCACTTACATTTCCAGTACGGAGTATATTAAGAATACTTTTTATTAACTTAAAAAAAAGCAAACAGGATTTATATCCATGCCAGAGCGATAATGATAAGTATATGAATAGATATCATTTCAGCAATATGATAAGTATATGAATAGATATCATTTCGGCTGATTAAACAGTCTACCTCCTTTGGGTGCATATATCAGAACTTGGGAACCGTTGCTATCTATTTTGGATTCATTATATTGAAGTCTAAGACAATTTGAACGCACCTTCGAATCAAATTCCATATTTTCTTAGCAATGCTATATTATTCTCATTACGCGATTCTGTAATTATATAAATCTAGACAAAAGATGGCACTATAATTGTCCGAGCGAACTCATGAGAAAATCGTTAAAAACGTTAGAAATGTGTCAGTTTTAAGCAATATTCATCCAGAAACCCAAAGTTTAATGGTTACCATAGTCGCTACTATTTAAGGATATCTAAAAAAAAAAATCCAGAGGTTACACCGAAAAAAAATTGGAAAAAATAATGTTAAATATTATAAAATTAGTCGAATTGGAAATAAAACAAATCAGCAATCTTGATCTAAACTGAATTTCGAATTGTATAAATTAGATTATGATTGCATCAAAGAAACATCAAAATCGAAAGAAAAAAAGAAGGCAGGAAAAAATTAAAAAAAACAACAAACAAAACGCTTGGCGAGCTAGAAGGTACGCTTAATAAGCACAGGACTTACATTACTCTTTCTGAAAGCAAACCGGGTGACCTATTTGTCTTAGGGATAATTACTGCCGCAAAATATAGAATTATAGCGAAACTGACAAGTAAAAGTCTCAGACGGAACGAACCTATCGTGTCGGGTGTAAAATACATGTCGGCGACTTGCCAGTGAAATCGGACAAAATGAGTAACCGGTTGTTTTCCGCACAAAAGGTTCGTGTCAGTATATTGCTTTTCTCTCCACTCTATGTTTTTCTTCATTTCAAAAGTCCTAGCAACGTTACAAATCAGGTAAATCATGTTTTTCGATGCGCTGGTGTAATAGCCGCTTGGTTGCGATCATATCTCATATGTGGCAATTCACAAAACAACACTTCATTGTAATTGCATCTTAAAGAGAGCCAATAATTGATTAAATTATCTGTGTGTACTCTGAATTATTTCAACAGTGAAGTCGTTTTTAAGTTAATCAACAAATTCCCATCGAATTATGAGGGCAGTTTAGTTTATCATCACAATGATGGCTTCTGCTCTGTTCAGATTAAAACCGAGTATAGTTCATTCAATATCTTATGCAACACTTATTTTTAATCTAAATTTTTATGATCATACACATGCGGGACCTATGGAAATTCCGCAACGGACTCATTCATATATAATACATTGACAGCACTCTCTTTCGACACTAGCGCCCAAGTACATGTATTTGGTGACTTTAATGTCCATCACAAAAACTGGCTTGGATTCTCTACTTATACAGATGCAGCAGGCAGCGCAACTCATAGCTTCTCTGTATCTCACTCCCTATCGCAAATTGTTACTTTTCCAACCCGCTTCCCTGATCAGGAAGAACAACACGCATCACTATTAG
Source organism: Euprymna scolopes (assembly GCF_053919585.1). Lineage (NCBI taxonomy): Eukaryota > Metazoa > Mollusca > Cephalopoda > Sepiida > Sepiolidae > Euprymna > Euprymna scolopes. The sequence goes on along the minus strand of NC_136516.1, from coordinate 23,033,793 downwards.
ATCTGTTTTTGACCACAATTCCTGATGATTGTGTAACGAAAGCCGACAGCCCACTTGGGATCGCTGATCATGCGGTAATAATGGTTGAAATCGCCCTAAACTCTAGACCCAAAACTGAAGAGCCAGTGCTCAAAACAACGAGATATTATAAAAAGGCTGACTGGGAAGCTATCAGAGATCTTATCAGAGACGCCCCATGGGGAAATATTTTTTCTCTTCCTGCTGAACAGTGTGCAACTGAGACCACTGAATGGTTCAAAACTGCAATCGAAGCGCATGTTCCCATGCGGAAATTCTATAGCAAGCCCCACTCTCCCCAATGGTTTACTTCGACTTGCGCAACTGCCATTGCTCAAAGGCAGCATGCATTCCGAAGGTTTAACCGACATAAGTCCAGTTCAAACAGACAAAAGTGCATAGAAGCTAGAAGTAACGTTAAGAAAGAAATAGCGACAGCTAAGAGGGAATTTACGGAAACCACTAAAAAACGCATCAAAGCACAAAAATTAGGAACTCGTGACTTCTGGAAAATCTACAACAGTGTAGTAAATAATGGGCAATCAACGATTCCCCCACTAACCAACAATCACGAGGTTCTTTGCTCAGCAACCGAGAAGGCTAACATGCTTGCCAGTCGGTTTGCCTCAAACTCTACACTGGACCCTTTAAACCACCCCCTACCTGACTTTCCTATGCGGACAGACGCCAAGCTAGACGATCTGGAAATCACCCCTGCTCAGGTGAATGCTATCATAAAAAACCTTGACACTTCCAAAGCATGTGGACCCGACCTCATCCCAGCTGTGCTATTAAAAAAGTGCTCAGCCGAAGTAGCTCCAGTTCTCTCCAAACTCTACAACAAATGCCTTAATGAATCTTGCTTTCCGAGCTGCTGGAAAACTGCTTCTGTGGTACCAGTATTCAAGAATTCTGGCGAAAGAACTGACCCATTAAATTATCGCCCTATTAGCCTCCTCCCACTTTTTGCCAAAATATTTGAGACCTTAATTAACCATGCTCTAGTCCAGCACCTTACAGATGCTAAACTTCTGACCGACCATCAATATGGATTTAGACAAGCCTATTCCACGGCAGACATCCTCACTGTAATCTCTGAACGCATATACCATTCACTGGACAAAGCGGGAGAGGGCAGAGCGGTAGCTCTAGATATATCTAAGGCTTTTGACAGGGTATGGCATGAGGGTCTCCTCAGGAAGATTAGATCTTACGGTATCACTGGTAGAATACTTAACATAATTAAATCCTTCTTAGATAAGAGAAAATCCAGGTTGTCCTCGATGGTCGGACGTCTAAACAATATAATATAAATGCGGGAGTGCCCCAGGGATCTATCCTTGGTCCTCTGCTGTTCCTGATATTCATAAATGACCTCCCCGATAAAATTGCCTCTGAGATGGGTATATATGCTGATGACACCACACTCTATAGCAGGCACAACAGGAAAACAAATGAACATATATCTAAAGTAATGGCAGAAACACTAGAGGATGACCTCAAATCAGTAGTGTAATGGGGACAAAAATGGATGGTAACGTTCAATGCCACCAAGACTAAACTGGTTTCATTCAATAATTACAAGAAACCTTCTCTACCACCTATAGCAATGGCCAACAACTCTTTAGCTGAGAGTACGTCTTTCAAGCTCCTTGGCCTAACGTTCACAGGAAACATGAGCTGGAACAATTACATCGAGGGCATTGCCAGGGCCGCTGCGAGGAAGGTGGGCTCTCTCTACCGTGCTAGAAAACTTCTAACACCCGAAAGTATCCTGTACCTCTATAAGGCCACTATTCGCCCATGTATGGTGTATTGCTGTCATATTTGGGCCGGTGCATCGGCTACTAGTCTCTCTCTCCTTGACAGGGTTCAAAAGAGAGTCGCAAATCTGATAGGCCCTAAACTGGCATCAAAACTTCAGCCTCTGTCCCATCGTCGAAACGTTGCATCCCTCTGCCTGTTCTACAAGTATTATAATGGTGAATGCTCTGAAGAACTGCAAGCACTTGTGCCCCCACGACGTGAACACCCTCGACAGACCCGACAAGCTGCAAAATCCCACCCCCACACTGTAGAGATCCCTAGATGTAAAAGATCTTTCTACTCCAGTAGTTTCTTCCCCAGAACTGCTAGACTTTGGAATTCCATTCCAGGTCACTGCTTCCCCAACTGTACTGACATGCATAAGTTCAAGTGCAACGTGAACCAACATCTCGCTGCCCTAATCCCTACATAGTGCCCCAGTAGATGTTTCCCCTGATAGTAGCCCCCTACACCAAAGTGGCAATGTGCCTTGTTTGGGGTGAAAATGTAATTAAAAAAAAAAAAAAAAAATTCTGTTGATGTTCAGCATTAATGCAGACGTCCTTGTATGATTGTACCTATTTACTATGCCTCCCCACGGGACAGAGTTAGACACTAGGGTCGTTTTTTAACGTGGAGAAAAGGTACAAAAATAAAAATTGTCTCAGTCGTGAAAGATCTCTCCTCCACCGAAAGAGAACAAGAAATAGAAGTGCAGAACCCGAAGAACAGATGGTATTTATTTACTCCCCCACCGAGCAAATTAGGCACAAGGCCGATTTTTAATGTGAGGAGTAATGGGAGGGGGAAGGGAAAAGGGGACCAGCTCCCGAGAGGTGGGAAATGGGAGTTGGTTAAAGGTCAGACATGTGGGGTTGCCCCCACATCTGGTCTTTGCTAGTCATGGCTTGCAGTATCTGCCGGAACAGATGGTGTTTATTTGCTCCCCCACTGAGAAAATTAGGCACAAGGCCGTTTTTAATGTGAGGTAAAAACCAGCTCCCCTTAAAGTAGGCAAAAAGGGGGCACTCTGGTTACCAAAAATAATAATTGTCCCAGTATAGAGGGTTTCCCCTCCATTGACTGGTACAAATTATCTTAAGTGCAGCATCTGCCGGAACAGATGGTATTTATTTGCTCCCCCACCGAGCAAATTAGGCACAAGGCCGATTTTTAATGTGAGGAGTGAAGGGGAAATGGGGACCAACTCCCCGGGGAGTAGGGGGGATGGATAGTGACAATTGGTATGAAGGGTTGCCCCTACATTGACCAAGGTCTTATATGTGGGGTTGCCCCCACATATGGTCTTTGCTTGCAGTATCTGCCGGAACAGATGGTGTTTATTTGCTCCCCCACTGAGCAAATTAGGCACAAGGCCGTTTTTAATGTGAGGTAAAAACCAGCTCCCCTAAAAGTAGGCAAAAAGGGGGCACTCTGGTTACCAAAAATAATAATTGTCCCAGTATAGAGGGTTTCCCCTCCATTGACTGGTACAAATTATCTTAAGTGCAGCATCTGCCGGAACAGATGGTATTTATTTGCTCCCCCACCGAGCAAATTAGGCACAAGGCCGATTTTTAATGTGAGGAGTGAAGGGAGGGGGAAGGGAAAAAGGGGACCAGCTCCCGAGAGGTGGGAAATGGGAGCTGGTTAAAGGTCAGGCATGTGGGGTTGCCCCCACATCTGGTCTTTGCTAGTCATAGCTAGTCATAGCTTGCAGCATCTGCCGGAACAGATACTACACTTTGATCTTGGCCCGAAAGCCAAGCAGTAGTAGTAGTGAAAACAACCTCATAATAACTGTCATTACTTAAGCGTTTTTATAATTTGATATTTATATAATTCATCCTTTCGGAATTATGAAATTTCACAGTATTTTTTATATTAATATTAATATAAGTAATGCGTTCTCTTTAAATCACACTTGCCTTCGATACTAACAGGAAAATCGACGTTTTCCAGGATAGAATGACGATCCACAAATGTTCTACCCCTTTATAATTTTTGTCTCATCGAAATCGATGAAACTAACCATGCGTTTATCAATAGCATTGATTACCTGTTCTAATATTGGCCCTCCCCATCCCGCAATGTACCGGGAGAAAAGTTCAACTATCGATTTCTGGCTGTTGATGTCCAAGTAACTACCATTCTCAACGCGCGTTTGCCAGGAGTGGTGACTGTTCAAGGGCAACCGAAGCGTTTTCTCGCACATATCTCTCTCGGCCCTCTGAAATCGAAGAACCCATCTTTGCTGACATCAATTGCATCGACTGCGTAAATGTTCAACAAGCGCTGATGAATGTGGATCGGTTTAATATATTTACTGCCTGGTGGAATTTAATGACGCATGTCAGGTTCTGCCGCACGTTCATGGCAGTGGTTGATTCCTTAGAGTCTCACACTGTCAATACATTCAACAGAGAGATGAAACTTTCAGGCTATTATTGCATGAGTTGAGTCATCATAACAATGCAATTCGCAATCCGCTCAGTTCTATTCGAGCCGAATAAAAAAAAATAGGAGGCATTACTTATTGAACGACCCTGGCAAATTCATAAGAAAGATGAAAAACTACATAATTCAATTTTGGAACTAATCCACATTCGCAAATATATTTAATTAAATTAACCACGAAAATAGCTGTAGGGAATCATATGCTCTTTCAAATGTAAACCTGTATCCAGTGTTATATTGTTGGTCTCTCTAATTCGTTTCGATACATTCTTTTCGTCATGTAAATGATTTTCTATTCAGAAACATTCACAATTGCCCATGATAAAGCACAAGGCGTTTTCTAGGAGACAAAAAAGACAACACCAGTACAATCCACATTTTTTTTTTTTAAGTAGACAGGCATTTATATTTCGAAACTTAACTATAGATTAATACACTGGTAGGAATATATTCGGAAAGTGAGAGAGAGAGAGGGGGGAGAAAGCGCGTTGATCAAAGTGCGCGATTTTTTACAGTTAGTCTGTCATTAAGGCATTTTCAATTGACTGTTTATTACAGGATGTAAACATTTTATGTTATTGTTTTACGAATGAACAAAGTAATGTGACCCTACTAATTTACATGCAATAAAATATATAATATTGAATCTACCGTCCGTAATCCAACCATCGTTGTATCAATTGTGGATGTGTTTGTGCTACAAAGTTACTTTAATAGGGTGTATGTTAAAATATACAAACGTTTTAATTCTAGAATAGTTTTTTTTTTCACATAGATTTACATAGATGTGATGATTGTTAAGCTTTTAAATGTTTCGACTTTTTGTTCAGTATTTTCTATTTTAATAGCGATTTCACTTTTAGTAAAGGAAATGTGTTGCGCATGAAACAAAAGAGAAAGTTTTGCTTTTTGTTTGGCATCTTCAGAAAAATTGCAAGAAAAAATAACTCTTGGGCAATTACAAATGGAATGCCAACCAAGGATGACCTTTAGGAACAATTCTTTCTCTTTTGTCAAAGTTCGTTAAAACTTGTTTCTGGCAGAACACTGTCTGCAGTTAAAAATGCGATTAAAAAAAATTCTATTGCAAAATAAATTGTTAGTTTTAGAATAACTGTTTAGTTTTATTTTGGAAATTTTACTTCTTTTTGAAGTACCAGAAAATAAAAAAGGGCAAGACAGTGAAATAATAAAAATAACACAGAATTGAAATTGCGTAATATACATGCATGCAAGCATTTTTATATATATATGTATATATATATATATATATATATATATATATATATATATATATATACACACATATGTATGAATATATATATATACATATGTATGAATATATATATATATATAGAGAGAGAGAGAGAGAGAGAGAGAGAGAGCGAGAGAGAGAGAGAGAAATTTCTAGGATTATGTGTGTATATATATATATAAAATATTTTTAAAATACCTTTAGAAATACTAGTTTTAATATTTTTATTTTTACACCAGAAAGCTGTAGAGTTTGAAAAGTCTATATATTTACCTTTTCCACCTTCAAAAATCAAACTACAGTATCATTTAATTCTTTTATAAGTTTTTCGTATATATATATATATATATATAAAATGTTAGTCATTCAATACATTTAAAATTTATGATGTGAAATGTATAAATTTCAAATCAAAAGATTCATAGTATTCTATGTAAGACAAAGAATACATTTGAAATATTATAAATCTTTATCCTATAGGATTTCGATGTCTACCATCTCTTTAGAGGATAAAATATTAGCAAATAGTTATAATTGTTTACACCTTATTTGCTAAAGTCAGTGAGATATGGAAGATCACAATTAAAAGTTGTTTAAGTATGTAAATGTCATAGAGTAAGGGAAGTTAATGAAAAGGATATAAAAATTCACATCTAAATTGCATGATAAAATCCGAAGTGAATGTCTTTGATAGCAGTGTGATAAAATGATCCAAATTGTATTTCGAATAATCCAAATCACAAGGTAATGGTCCGAAGTAGGCATTTTCCTAGGGCAATTTTCTTTGTATATATAATGGTTCCGGTAAAAAACGTTTTTTTTATATAGGTCTGGTGAATCTGTTTATTAATAAACATTAATTAAATATATTCATTATTTTTTTATAATTATAGAACATGAACTTCATATTCCACTTCAAAATAACTTCAAATTGTTAATAAAATAAAATATATAATCACAGGTTTCCATACCTGTAGATTGTTGGATAATTTTATTCTGAAGTGTTATATATAAATATCTCTCTCTCTCTCTCTCTCTATATATATATATATATATATATATATATATATATATATATATATAACTACTTCATTTACTCACATAAAATTAATATACAAAAGGATAATTTATGCGTAAACTTTAAGCATTTACTTCAAAAGTGGTCAATACGTAGGTAGAGCTCGTTATGATAGGAAGAGCGCGGTGAATACTAGAAAGCTGATTGGCTAACTAAACTCTCAATAGAAGGTGCGTATATAAAAACGACGGAGAAGCACAAAATTCGCACATAAGCCTGAAGCTTCCTAGAGTGGATTAAATGTGGAATATTCAGTGTAGCTTAATCGCCATATATATTTTATAAATTACTATATATATATATATATATATATATATATATATATATATATATACATATATATATATATATGTGTGTATATAAGGCGAATAAGGTATATCAGGACATATATTTTGTATTTTAAATAAAAAATAATCATTAATGTTCTTTCTTTTGCTTTCAGAAGAGCTCATGGTAGATACTACAAGGACTAATAAAATTAAAAGATTCGATGTAGCAGTGTCTATAAAAGTGAAACACAGCAATTTAGAAATGACAAACTTTCTAAAAGTCGCCAATATTTTCCGTGTTTTAAACACAGCATGCTTGCTCATTTTATTCCACAAAGCCTTAGAGAAAATGCAGATGCCTATGTCGACATTCTTCAAACCATTGATAAGTGTTGAATAGACAACGTAAATAAGGGAAGAGACTATGTCTTCCAACAAGATTTAGCATCATCCTATAAAGATCTTAAATCCAGTATTGAATGGTCGATAATTTTCGTAATCATGTCACACGAAATTTATAGCATTTTAACTTACCAGCCCTTAATCGTTTGGATTATTACGTGTGGAGGTGGGTTGCAAAAGGGAATATATTCATTGCACCAAATCCTCTCTGGTGGACGCAGTAGTCCGATCAGTGGATGACCATCCGCAAACACAAATTAAGTTGGTTATAGAAGCCGAAGGAGGACATATATGCAGAATAAAATGTACATTAATATTATATTTATTTGTTTTAGTTGTTGGTTGATTGTTTTTGTTTTACGGCATATCAACCCTTTTCAGGTTGTTTAATGCTGAATCCAGTGATTTTGAAGAAGAATTATTTAGTAGAGTATATTTATATTTTTAAGTCGGTTTCTATTTAACCCATAGTTGGGACCCTAACAGGTACTACCACTCCGGGTCAAAGTGGACCTGGGAGCAATGGCAATTAAAGGGTGGCTCCACACTCCCCAGAGCCCGCAAGCTGGGGCCTCACCATCGGATATAGTTTAAGATCATATTTAGGACCATTTGTTTTAGTACGAGAAATTATAAATTTCAACGATTCAACAGTTTCTTCTTATATTATTCAAAAGTGTTGAAGGTGCCCTCATGTATATATATATATATATATATATATATATATATATATGTATGTATATATATATATATACATATATATATATATATATATATATATATGTATGTATATATATATATATATATATGTATGTATAAGCAATGTTTATAAAATACACGTTTTTCACTAACAGGTAATGATAAATATGTATATATCGTTGAATCTTTACATCGTTATATATATATATATACATATATAGGTATAAATTGCGTAATATATATATATATATATATATATATTTCCTTTGTTAATATAGTCTGGTTTATCTTAAACGATTCAAAAGCATCAGGATATCTCCACCTTGTTTTATCATCCTTATTACTAAACTAGAAACTGGTGGCATAAAGTCTGTTAGTTTTAAAGTAACGCGAGCTATTCTCAAAAACTCTGACATAATGGTTCCATAAAACATAAAAACTTTATGGGACATACGTACTATTTTAAAGGGGAAAGCGTTTCTTTTATCAAATATTTTATAAGGAAAAATTCCATCCTAAATTTTTATATCTAAATCCAGAAATGTAGCCTGCTATCCTCTACGTTCACTATTCAATTTTAATTCGTTTGGATATATAAGATGTTTATTTTTTTCGAATTCATCATTATCATTTATACATATAAGGCCATCTATAAATCTCCTACATCCATGAAAGTTATATGTTTTAGATATATCTGTTTTTAATAGTGATGACATATATATATATATATATATATATATATATATATATATATATATATATATATATATATATATATATATATATACTCGAGTCTATGTAAATACAAATTTGCCCAAAATGGTGCAGGATCCAATCCCATTGGGATACCTATCGTTTGGAGTAATATTTTATTTCCTACTTGAAAATAGCATTCTTTAATAAGATGACTTACAAGTATTACATAGTTTTAAAATTAAATTAACGACTATATGACGTCACTAAAATTTCCTTCTTTTTAACAGCGCCAGCCCCCCCCCTCCTTTTTGAATTTCCAACATCAATTTTCCGTTTCTCTGAAATAGAACTGCATCACACTGTGCACGTGAAACATTTTTAAATATTTTGAACTGGTATATTTTTTCGTTTCTTAATCTCATTCATCCAGAGGAAGTCTCGAAATAAAGACGAAACGTTGATGAACACATAATACGGTTGGTTTCTTTTTATTTTCTCTCTCTCTCTCTATATATATATAAGCATTAACATGTCACTACACATTCATGAACATGTTTCGGTAAGCCAGTTACAAGTAACCAAATCCTCCTCAGGCGATATATTTAGATGACGGACTAAGCTTTTGTTTAAGTACTATCGCCTGAAGAGGTACCTGGTTACATGTAACTGTTTGACCGAAACATTGTCATGAATGCGTGGCGATATATTCATGATTCCGTAAAACAAATAAAAATCGTATATTGGCCCCACTTCCGTATTTAGCACCTTTCTATTATCCTCGTTAAATTTTATTAATTGCTTTACATCTAGACAATATTTACCTGGACTTGTGTATATATATATATATATATATATATATATATATATATATATATACTTGTATATATATATATATATATATATATATATATATATATATATATATATATATATATATGAATGTGTCTCTAATTTTGATAAAATCCATGGTTTTAGTTTACCAGGTAATGACAAAATCTGATAAATAGTTGCGAATTTTTATACACACATTAACGGAAAATCATCTTTATATTAATAAAGTAGCCGCAGAATTTCCAGTCTGGACAAAAGTATCATAGGTTTGCACAGAGGCCACCTACAAATTCAATACATCTAGGCACTATCGTATGTAGCTTTTGAAAACTATTTTAGACACATTCAGTCGTAATAATAAAAGTTTACATTGCATCCTACGAGCAATATCATCTTAATCGAAATATTTATACCCTAAACCTAACCCTAAACCCAACCCTAACCCTATTTTCTCTCAAAATATTTACTCCCACCACTTCTACAGGTTGTCATCGGGACGAATTCTACACGTTCTACAAATTCTGTTATTACATATTAAAATATGGCGACATTAAGAGATATATTCTTTCGCATAACGTCAAGTTCATTTAATGCATAGGTCATTACAGTCGGGCGTACGATACAAATCACTCTAATAGTTACTTTGTAGCTGTCCGTCTGCTGGTCCGCATTATTATACGGGATTCACACTGTATGCAAAAGAGTTACTGTTTCTCCCTCCCTATCTCTCTCCCCCCTCTCTCCCTCTTTCTCTTTCTTACTGCGCGTATTTTACTTCACTAATAGTTCATGCATGCGTGTGTTTGTGTGGCTGTGTTCGGTTGAGCATGCATCTGAAAATGCGATATCAATGTTTTGCTCATCCTAACCTTCCTTTTCTTTTAATTATCAATTCATTTCTGGTTTGTAATCTTCTTTTTCCTTCTTACACAATTTTGCTGAGTTGTTTTTTTTTAAATATATATTTTTTTAGCAATTTACATTTTTGGACGCTAGCCGTTTGTTTATTTGAAAATTACAACTACTATCCCCGTCTGTGACCGACGCCATGCGTAATATGTAACGCATAGAATAGGAAATTGGATCAAATGTTTGTAACATGTCTTCTTCATAAGATTAAGGGCGGTGGTGTTTGATTAACACTGCTGGGGAGCCATGATGTAATATACTGTTTTGTTTTTAAATCCCCAGTACACACATACGCAGATATATACACTTACTCATGGGGAGCGGAAAGGAGTTTTCTAACTAATCTGTATTTACATTTAATATTTTATAACCAAATCATGCAATAAGAACTAGATTTAATTTAAATATCTTATCTAAGAAATACCACGGTCCGCCTTCTGCATAAGTCCCGATAACATATATAAGTACAGAATAGTTAACAAAGCCTCTCCCCCAAATAATACCGTTACTATTTCAGACCGATCTGTTGAGATACAACTGGTTGCGTATTTTTATAAAGCCATGGTAAAATTGCAGTATTAAATGTTTTATATTTGTTTGAATAAAATTAACTCCAACATTAATTGACTGATCATTATCAATTTTCGATCACATCTGCTAGGTGCAGGAGGGAGACGTCTAAATATTTTTACTTCCCCTTAGTGTCATGAGAAAGAGGTTGAAACCCTTCTAAAAACAATTGGGATACTATTTACAATATTATCTTATTGTTTCGATCACAAATAAACATTTTTTGTTTACTATTATGGCTACTAGTACGTCGGGTAACTCTGGTGGTTTGTAATTATTATCGAGTTATGTTCAGAGCCTCATAAATTTAGAGAGACTTATTATCACTCCAACTTAAAATGATCAATTAGCGATAGCTTTTGGTTGATTGTGTAAATCTTATTATAAACTTTCCTACTGTTTGTCTGTATGTGTGCCGCGGTTTATCTCAGCCTACAGACAACCCACCCAGGCAAGTAAGGAACCGAAATGAAGCTTATGACCCAGCGGATGTTTTAGTGATATTTGTATCCATGTTCGGTGTATGGAAATGCAAAAAAATAAAAATGCAAAAATGCAAAAATGCAAAAATGCAAAAAAGGCAAAAAAAAATAAAATAAAAAATAAAAATAACGATTTACTAAACAACGTTTTATTTACTGGATATTTTTCCAGTATTCACCAGAAGTTATTATCTCCCTTAGTAAGTTCGATTTACTTTCTCTGTGTGTGATGCGGTTTATCTCAGCCTACAGGAAACCCACCCAGGCCAGTATGAAGCTTATGACCCAGCAGATTTTTTTGTGATATTTATATCCATTTATGTTGTATGGAAATGCAAAAAAAATTTAAAAAATTAATGATTTCCTAAACAACGTTTTATTTACTGGATATTTTTCCGATACAAGGACCCAAGTCTGCCCAGATGGCCAAACTTGGGTTCTTGTAATAAAAATTATTGGACATAGATATACAAACAGAATAAACCCATCCAAACAAGAAGACGAGATGTCATAATAGTTAACAAGAAGGAAAAGTACTGCATGATTGTACATTTTGCCGTTGCAGCAGACCACAGAGTGAAGATGAATCAAACAGGAAGCAGAGCAAATACACGACCCTGGCCAGAGAACTAAAGGGAATCTAGAAAATGAGGAAAGTCAAAATGACACCACTAATAGTTAGATGCCCCAGGAACATTACCAAAAACTTTCAAAAAAGAATAGGAGAGATTTGAATCAAAGGACAGTTAAGAACATCCAGGGATAACAATAAGAAAAATGGCTGAAATATCGAGGAAAGCCTTAGAATGCGGAGACTAACACAGGAGATAAATGCACAAGACGGACATATAGAAACTGCTACAAATGTAAAACACAAAGAAAAATCACATGGAATCGTAGAAACTGAAACTATATAATTGTAAGAAACACTCCGGCACCCTTGTCACCCGCCTCCATGTTCTCCGTATGTCGCTATAAACAGGCGCCATACCAAATACGTGAGGATAAAAGGGGATGGAAAGACCGAGAACAGAGAGAGCACTAACCAGACCTTCATTGGATAAATGTAAAGAGGACTAGGTCTTTGGGGAAGCTTATTGCCCTCCTAATTCCAGTGAATACTAATTGTCGTTGCCAATAAGGAATAATTGGTAAACTGCTGTTACGATAACGCAAATTTATCTGCAAAATTTATCGAAAGAGGTAAAGATTACTGTGAATCTGGGGAGACTTGTTGTCACTCACACTCCAGATAATACCACAAGTTGTCCCCAAAGAGAAATCTTTGATGATTGTCTGTGTGACTACTCCTAGTGAGTAAAAAATAATTCGAAGGATGTATGAGAAACAGATCTGATGGGCCACGTTGGCAACGATATTTCACACAACACTTTATAAAAACGATGGATAACACACTATTCTCGCGAGAAATGTATTTCGAGAAAAGAGCTCTCAAGATATATCTAAACCATTAGTTTCTATTGGTTAAAGAAACTTGTCGAACGATCTTCGAGCGTTCAAAGAATAATTTCGAAATAATTGCCCAAGAGACCGCGTTACTTTTTTAAGTTAGAAATAATTAAGATATAAATAAGTAATGACTTTGTAACTATGAAAATAGAAACAAACAAGACACCAACACAATTATAGGAAGGATTTTTTTTCACACTTAATAACTTGCAAACAAACTTAAGAATGATATACATGTGTATGTGTCTGTTAGGCAGATAAAGCACTACCGCAAATCTGGCATTAGCTTATTGTTTTCTATGACGATATAAACGTGACAATAAACGGCAGAGTTTTTACTCAGTTAAATATGCAAATGTGTTAACAGTAATCTGCAATCTGTTGGGAAATCAAGTACGAAAATACCTCGGCTACAAACAAACGTTAGAATTGAAAAAGAACAAAAAAAAGAAAAAGAAAAAGAAGTTGAAAAAATAAGGATTTTACACCCGGCTGAATTTTCTGAGTTATGACCCTGGACAAAAATAGGGGTGCTGTACATTGTTCAGGGTGTCATTTAATGGAGCTAGGGACCTTTTATTTATGCAAAATAGGCAACACTACCAACTAGGACAGTATTTTCTAGCTTCACAGGATTGAAAAAGGATTGAAGATAATAAGAAACCAATCTTTAAACCGATTAATATACTTTAAGTTAAATATTTAAAAATCACGTTATATTAATTTTCGAACATCATTTATCATACAAACGTCGATATTCCAACTAATAGTCATAGATAATTTAATGGCTATATCTTAAATATAGTGCACAGTATTTGGTTCGTTTTGGTAGTTAGGCTGTTGTTTGGCTATTATAAGTCTCGCAACCCTCTACATATTGTAAAAACGATTAGGATCAGGAAACTGATTTAATTTTTTACTATTTTAATCTTTTTCTTTTTCTCTTATGTCTTCTACGTATTTTCTTGTCTAAAACGTGTGCTTTTCGCAATTTTCCCGCTGGAATACACAACGACGTTCTACGTCCAATGTCCTATCTGAGATAAGTAAGCTTTTCACGCAAGATTTTATTGCAGCTGAAACCATTCAGCTTCCCCTGGATAGGGTGTAACCATCCTTTTACCGGAGCCGCGAAAGAATTTTCGCAGCACAATTTTACTGGTTTGTATTGTGTATGCATACATAGTATTTTCCTTACAACCACGTTTTCATGTAAAACTTTTGAACATTAATTACTGGTAAAATTCTTCTCTGATTTATCCACCGATTCAATTGAAAACATAAGACGAGTAAGTATATTTGCATTTTTATAAGTTGTTTTTAAATTGCTTACCTCGGTGAGTGTATTCTCTGATATGTTGTGATCATGGACATATTAGTTTTTCAGCATCATTTATACTCATGGCTCCTTAGCTTAAAATGGCACTCCCAAATTTGGAACCACTTCCATGGTATTCGGGAGAAAATATTGTACAGGTGATTTCAATTTGATAAATATAGGACATATTGCATTTACAAATTATTCCCGGTTGCAACGTTTAAGAGTGCAGTAGAGATTTGCAAATACTTGCATAGTCTTTCGCAGAAAATTTTACATAAGAATATATTTGTGAATTTTGTTATATAAATACATATATATGTGTGTATACACACACACAGACACACACACACACACACACACACACACATATATATATATATATATATATATATATATATATATATATATATAAAGCTGTATGTCTGTCTCTGTGTGTCTGGTCACGAATAGGCTCCTATATGGTTGACTATTTTGAAAAATATAATAATGATAGAAGATGTATCGGGACACAGGAATGGGTATGTTTGATCTGGCAGAACGGTGGTCCATTAAAAATGGGGGGTCAGCTTCGCGCCTGGTCCACAAAGTATGGAAATAAAAAATTACAAAATTAAAAAAAAGCGTTTTCAAGTGTTTTTGATATAGATGTACATAATAATACTTTGATAAGTATGTTTTAACTTAAATAGGGATGGTATAATAAAATTGTGGGGTCTGTGTTCGCGCCAGGCCTCCATGGAATAGAAATAGGCTCAAACTTTTTAAAGACTTTTCATATCTATCTGCATAAGTATACTTTGATTATTATGTTTCAGTTTGAAGAAATATGGTATAATAAAATTATGGGGTGTTCGTTCGCACCTGATCTCCATAGAATGGAAATATGTCACAAAGTTTAACAAGGTTTTTTAATATAGATCCACAGAATATTGTAATAAGTGTTTCAGTGTGAACAGGTATGGAATAATAAATTATGGGGTTTATCTACTTTATTTTTACTTTCATCATATTTTGCTTTGGATTTGATACCCCCAAATTCGAAGCTATCTCTTTACTACCCTTCCTTTTCCTAACCTATCATACTTTCATAAATCAGAGTCCATTTTCTGTAGGCTGTTTTTGAACTCAGTCAACGACGGGTACATTTGCGAGTATATATATATATATATATATATATATATATATATATATATATATATATATATATAATGGGTTAAGAATTTCCAACGAGAGAAAGATGTATTTAAATATATATATATATATATATATATATATATATATATATATATATATTGTTTTGGTAAAATGGGGTTTTCAATTATATTCCAATCTCTTTTGTTTAGAAGCTTAATGTATTTTAAATATAACAATAGAACACACACACACACACTAACACACACATACCAGTTATATCGATTTGTTTTCTAGATGTAAATTCATTGAAACTCACGTGATTATTACCGAGTGTTCAATGTAGTACAGAGCTGGTATATAGAATGCTTATTATACTAACATTATTGGCTACATATGTTCATACATGTTTCAGTTGAGTAATAATTCAGGGATAATACTTCATCTGACCCAAAAATATAATAGAATGACGAAAGCAAGTACAAACAAATACACACTATCAAGGACCAAATATGGGTTAAAAATATTCACAAAAGCTATGTATCAAATTATCTTCCACACATCAAATCAATAGATATATTAAGTAAAATATCCGGACTGTTGATGACATCTTTTTATAATCTTTTCAAAAGAAATGCAGATATGGAGCAGTCAATCGGATACATAATCGGATACAGATTTTTTTGGTAACGCCCCACTCTTAAAACAATGCATAAAGCAAAATATATTTTTAAATGCACACACACACACACACACACATATATATATATATATATATATATATATATATATATATAGAGAGAGAGAGAGAGAGAGAGAGAGAGAGAGAGAGATAGAAAGAGAGAGACTGATGCTGCAACCCCTTTATTATATGGGTTGCTGTTTTCCTATTATTTGGATTCTCCATACCACTGTTCTCATCTTGTATTTTCACAACGTGTCGGTTGGTGTGACCTCTGACCTGTCGCGTACTAGTTATAATATTTAAAATATTTGTAAAACTTTGTTATAAATTTACCTTCTTCTGTTAGTTGAAGATTCAATTCTCAGTGCGGCGACTCTCAAAACGCAATTGGGAATTACTTATGATTTATACCCAGTCATGTTTAGTGGAACAAGAGCAATGCTACCCCCGTGGATTAAATAAACGGTTCAGTTCGAAATTTCGTGCAGATTCCTTAGTTCAGCAGAAAGATTCTGGATTTAAAAGAAAGATACATCTGACGAAATGTGAAAAGAACACTCAAGATGAGAACCGTAGTCCGAAGCATCAAAACAATAGAGATGATCAGACCTCATCTAAAAATGTCAAAGATGTAATTCGTTTTTATCATCAGAAAACGTCCTAGGATAGAATTATAAACTCCCCTGCGCAGAGAAAGCTTTAAAATATGTTTATTTTTACGTGGCATCGCTCTAAACATACTATGCATAATGCAGGGATTTTCTATAAGATGTTTATTCATAAATATTGCATACGAGATTTATAGAAAAAAGTTTCATCTCCTATTACAGTACTAGAATAATATATTTTCTTGGATTATTTTGTGCTTACGTACGCTAACAATGCAATAACTGAACAATCGTATCATTAATAAAAATTCAATATTCAGCCTTTAGCAGTCACGCGGTTATGCATGTGATTAGTTGTGAATGACATTGAGATTTAAGCTTCTGTTTCCTCTGAGATAATTGTATATATGAGAAGACCCAGGCAGTTTTATAATCTCCCGAAACATACCAGAATTCTGTTCCTTTAATATTTATAAGAATATATCTATGCATTTATATGTATATAAATACACGCGCACACACACATACATGAACGCTCTTGATGTCGGGTATTTCAAAGCTTAATGCTTCTCATCAGAAATACTATTTCAAGTATATATTTTTCTATTATCAATATCACTCACTCTTATGTCTAATCTCAATCTGCATGTTTATCATATCGAAAAGTCTCCATTAAAAGATTCTTATGAACTTCTTTGATCTCCCAATTAGGGCAAGTAGTCATGGCTTTTTTGGAGCTAAGATGTTGTTTGGCTGTGGAAATAATTATATAACCTCTTACATTCTGAAAATACTATTACTAATTGCTCGCTAGGTTAGCATGTCAATGGCGACGATTTTTGTAAGAGTGTCACAATTGGTCAGTAACGAATACCGTGAAAGAGCGAGAGAGAGAGAGAGAGAGAGAGGAAGAGAGACAATGCCTGTCGACCTACCAGTATTGCAATAATTTATTATCTGCTGCTCAACTCCCTAAGTGGTGTGAAGTAACATTATTGTAAGAAGAGTATATTGTGAATATGATAAGTAGCAGGGCCACCTGACGTTGCTCGGGATCATATAAATCAATGAGAAAATTGAGGTTGTTTTTTAACATACCTGTTATTCTTAGTATAGAGTTTTTTTATGTCTGTGTATCATTAACTATCTCCAGCAAAAGAATGTTTTACTTAATCTCGGACGGGTGTTACACAACATATGTATGAAATAATTGTATCTTCCCTAGGACAGGAAATTTACACAAATGTATAAGAAATATTTCCCTTTTTCTAGGACGAGTAATGTACAACACATGTTTAAAATAAGTTTACTTCCCTCAGACAGGTAATGTAAATACATACATGAATCCCTGGAGATCTCCAGAGCATTTGTAAAAGCAAAATAATCATGCTTCTTTTTAACCACCACAACCACCACCACCAACACCAACACCACCAGAGTGACGTCATTTACGAAACAACATTGAATATTCCGAAAAATACGGACCACCCCCATCAGGATCTCTAGATATATCTAAGGCTTTTGACAGGGTATGGCATGAGGGTCTCCTCAGGAAAATCAGATCATACGGTATCACTGGTAGAATACTTAACATAATTAAATCCTTCTTAGATAAGAGAAAAATTCAGGTTGTCCTCGACGGTCGTACATCTAAACAATATGATATAAATGCGGGGGTGCCCCAGGGTTCTATCCTTGGACCTCTATTGTTCCTGATATTCATAAATGCCCTCCCCGACAAAATTGCCTCTGAGATGGCTATATATGCTGATGGCACTACACTCTATGGTAGGCACGACAGGAAGACGAATGAACACATCTCTAAAGAAATGGCAGAAACACTAGAGGAAGACCTCCAATCTGTAGTGGAATGGGGACAAAAGTGGTTGGTCGCGTTCAATGCTGCCAAGACTAAACTAGTTTCATTCAATAATTACAAGAAACCCTCTCTACCACCCATAGCAATGGCCAACGACTCTTTATCTGAGAGTCCATCTTTCAAACTTATACATCGTAATATCTCACAGTTAACAACGAAGTTCGCCTGTCTACTTAATTTGCTCGATTTCGGGAAGATAAATATTCAATATTTGTCGCTCGCCGCATGTGGGTTAGTCTTTTTCCTATAACATCTTGGGGGCGAAGAAAAAAGCGTTCAACAGTAAATGAAATCCCGCAGTCAAACTGATCTCATTAACTCATTAAAACGATCACCTGCTAAATCCAAGTAATTAAATAAATTCAAACGTGTTTCCGTAAACATGTCGCGGTGGGGCAATGGTTAACGTCGCACTTTTTTTTTTCACAACTTTGCTTCAACGGTTCGGGTTCGATCCTCATGCTTACATTTTATTTAACCTCCCAAACACCCGGGCAACGCCGGGTACCCCTCGCTAGTATATATATATATATATATATATATATATATAAGTATGATGAGGGGGAGAGACATTTATACAGTTTGTGCTGTTTCTTCTTAACACATAGAGCATGGAGAGAGGGTGACTAATGCACAGTTCTTATCTTTCTTATAACACATATAGAGAGGAGGAGAGATACATTTCTTGTAAGGGTTACATAAAGTTCATATTAAGACGATTAACACATTACCCACACTTTGTGGAATGATGGCACGAAGAAAAATAGTTACAAATATTGATGGTGATTCTTTGTTTCATTGGACCGGTCAAATGATGATGTCAGGAATTCACATTTGTTAGTTTAATCTTTCTATCCTTCGCTTCCAAATGGGCAGCTGACCACTCTGCTGACTAACAGACTCAACTGTTCTGCCTCCTCCCCGCGATCTAACTAATTCTAGCTCCTATACTGAGAATTTCCTTTTTGCTATGACGTCAGATGTGTGGTTCCAAAACGTGACCAACTCACGTGGCTGAGCACAAGTTCTCCAAACACACTTTTGACAAAAATAATTCTCAACTAGCCTATTTTTAAATCTAACCTATTTTTTTAACAATGCATTTTTAATTTGTATTGTTCATTCTTTTAGCTCGCATATTTAATTCAGTTTTCATAAAAGAACGAACAGTCAATTCTTTTTATAATATAAACAATATCTAACTATTTATAATAGAATTAAACAATAGCTAAATTCTAACAATCCAATTTCTGAACATTGCTTACAAGATTCGAGTCTCGGCTTATCCTAATCTCATTTTCACTGATATAATGTTCTTCTTATTTAGATGGAAAGGGGACAGCCTTTCCTTACAACACCTATTTAAAAAAGTAAGCTTATTTTCAAGTCTATATTTCAATTAACGATATCCCCTAGTTGGAGCCATCACGATACGCCGAAGGTCTGTCTCGGCCTCCGATTGCTACCTCTTTCGTTTGATCTCTGCTTACTATTACGTCAGCAAAATCTCAACCAGTTGTCCAAGGACACAAACCGGTGATTTCTCACGTAAGCCAAAATCTATTAATTTCTAACCAAATTCCACAACTACTCCGAAATTCATTAAATCGATTTTTTTTTTAAATTTCTGACTTAAAATTCCAGGCTGTAAATCCACATTCTCCTAATTCTAACTGTTTTATTCTTTTATAATAATAATCGAACAGGTTACTCGGCGTTGTCCAGACATGCTAATAAAATACTGTAATAGGGAAACGGACAAAGTGCAACATAAGCGAAACTTTAATTGTGAGATATCGTGAAATCTAATAATTAACTAACGAAAATATATGTATTACTTGTTTTGATCGGACTGTTGTTCTTATAATGAGTGTTACCTGTGCTATGTTTCGGTCGAAAGCAACATCTACCGAAACGTTCCACAAATAACACTGAAGATAAGAATAATATATTCCGATCAAAAGAAATACTATTTGTTTATTTTTTCTAATAATCTTGTATATGATAAAGTAAGCGAAAGTTTTACCCTCTTGTCGAAACTAGCGTAGGTTTAAATTAATAGATGACACATAAAAATTATTATGTTTACACCATTAGCCATTACCTTACTTACCTATAGAAGGCATTTACTACCCTTTTATTTGTATTATTTAAACATTAAATATATTATTTATATTCCGAGGACCGCCATATCCATCATCGTCGTAGCCTACAAAGGAAGTAACTAGATTTTCTCTACCTCTGCCACCAGTCCTCGTACTCGCCCATTCTACACCGTGTACATTTATACACAATTTACGGATACTGCGTTCACACCGTTCTTAACGGATTCATAAACTTATAGCCCAACCATTACATTCCCGCCCTTCTATTCGAAAAATAATTTCTCCCTTACAACAATCTTATCGTGATTGGCTTAGATCATACCGATCTCTTATTATAGATTACTATTCTACACAATAACGAACACTAAATCAATTCGATATCCAATATGGCGACTACCGCTAGAGGAGACCAGATTATTACATTAAATAAAACGATTTCTGCGCCTCAACGAAGTTCTTTGCTTCTCGAACCAGATTCCCCTAGAGGGAGATAGAGAAAGTGAAAGAGGTAGATATAGAAAAACAGAGCCGAAACAGAGAGAGAGAGCGAGAGAGTGAGAGAGAGTGAGAGATTAGATCATCATATCGGCAGAGAAAGTAAAATACTGTGTGTGTGTGCGTGTGTGTGTGTGTGTGTGTGTGTGGGTGGGTGTATGTGTGTGAGAGAGAGAGAGGGAGAGAGAGAGAGAGAAAAAGATGTTGCATTTGTTTCTTTTGTTTACCGTGGTGTCTAACATTATTGTAAACAAGTATTGCAGTTAATACAAAGAAAAACATTCTAACTGTTAAATACACGAAATAACCGAGACGAGAGAAACAGAGTGGCCGAAAGTGAGAGAGAGAAAGACAGACAGAGTGATATACAGAGAGACAGATAGACAGAAAGAGATCGAGAGAAAGAGAGAAAGAGAGAGAGTTTAAAATTATCGTATGGGCAGAAAGAGAGAGAACGAGAGGGAGAGAGAGAAACACAGAGAGGTTGAAAGATTAAATTATCTTATCAGCATAAATAGAGAGAAACACAAAGAAGGGCATTAAAACAACGATACATCTTTCGCCGTAACCCATCGCTGTTTAATCCATAAAAATATTAACGTCTGCTTTTATTGACCACGCCTCTATTACTTATATGAAATCACAACTTTCCATAATAACTTAAAATTTTACATATTAGAGAGGGGGATCAGTTTCCTATATGACGTTATCGTAAAATCCGCACACACTATTTGGACACACAGCGTTCAGCGAGATATGTCAGCCCTACTATTTCTTTAAAGTTTGGTGATTAAGTGGGGAGGGGAGAAAACAAAGCGTGACATTTCTTTTACATTTAAACCATAAAATAACGATAAATTTAATTAATTCTTTTTGGGCAGAATGGGGATCCGAGATTAATTTTTTTTTTTTTTTATGAGACCATTTTGTACTTTTACCTATGAATTTAATAAACAAAACTAAGACAAAAATAGGACAAATTGAATTGAGGGGATTAGAGCTTACATTAGAAACAGAAAAAAAAAACGAAATGCTCCATTTTATTTGCAGGGGAGGGTAAATATGCCATGGCAGACAAACAAACACCCTACCTTTAAAAAATTGCTTACATAAGAAGTTGGGAGTATCTATTCCGAAAGCTGTTCGTAACATTAGAAGGTTGGCGTTGGGGAGTAGCAGCATCATCATCATCAACAACAACAACAACAACAACAACAACAACAACAGCAGCAGCAGCAGCAGCAAAAACAACAACAATAAAAACAACAACAACGGTACTATAATTTTTGCCAGGGATGCACGCTCTTACCGGGCAACGTCGGTGAGCGGGTACGGCTAGTAATAATGATAATAATGATCGACCAGTTTACTCAGCGTTGCTTCGACATGCTTATAAAATAGTACAATAAGAAAACAGTGCAACATAAGCGAAACTCTCGTAACTAAAGAAGTAATTGTTAGACACAGTGAAAACTAATTAAAAACTAACGAAAATGGAATTTCACGACACAGATTTGATTTTTCAACTGTTTTTTTTTTTCAGTTTCACAACTTTTCTTCTCATGACGTCTGAGGCGTGACAAATCTCGAATAGACCACGAATGCTAAAAATTCTTTTAGAATTCAAAATACGCTCAACGTCTTTAAGTCTGAAAAGACATATTTTTCTTTTATTAAAAAGAAAGGCCATTGTTTAGAACTATTAATGGAAAAATGATTCTGCTTTGTTTTCTTTTCTGCTTTTCTTCTTCTGTCGGCTACTATTTTGGACAATATTTAGCGAATAATGCGTAAGGAAATGGGCGAGATGTTGAATTACATTAAATTTTAAAAACAACACTTCTGCATGTCAGTACAGCGAATAAGCAAAAAACGAAGGGGAATTTCAAATCTAGCAGTTTGACAATAGAGGCTTTTAGAGTAAAAGGTTTTCCGGTATCTATGAACTTTAAGAGTAAAAAGGTGGTATACACACACACACACACACACATACACACACATATATATATATATATATATATATATATATATATATATAGTATGTTTATTATATAGACATTATTGGAGATATATGTACATAAATGATTCAGTGGAATTCTAATTCAAGGAGACCATTTCATCAGACAAAAAATGAGCGATATTTAAAAGGGAGTAAAGATTACATTTGTTTTTTATAAGATATTCGGGTGTGGTTTACATTTGGAAGAAAGTGGGTTGTATACTTTTAGAATGTGAGCAGTAGGGTTTTTTTTTTGGAAGCAGGCGTTGTGAATGAAATACGATCTCATTTAGTCAAGCTGTCGCAGCGGGGAGTGATTGCTATTATCTCAATTTGGCGGTTGCTTATTGGCCTAATTTTTCGATCGGATCTAAAGTAATGTTATATTCTCATCGTGGTTCATTTCCCTATCGTCGTTTTTTTTGTTGTTGTTTTAATTATTTCTAGCGGCGACTATATCATTCATCTATTTTATTGCAAAGTCCTACATAACTGTTTATGTACTTTATTCCTCGCTTTTTTAATCTCTACTTACAAAAACCGACACACCTCTAATTAATTAATAACTACATCTACCGAAAAGCTTCGAACAATTGGCTAAAATTAATAATTTAGCAAAATAAAAAAAGGAAACATCATCTTGTTACTCCACAGCACCACCTCCAGCGTTACTGTTTAGTACTAAACTTTATAACTGAAACACATTAATGGATAAAGATGAGTGCACTTTGCATACTTAATAATAATACACCCGAAAACGATTAACTAAATATTCCAAAGTTCTAGCATACTTGTAATTGGAATGTTGATATATACCTACAAGAAGTATTATCGTAAAGTAATGCTTCATAAAGAAACCAACCACATAATTGACCCCAAACGATAACTAAGTGCTCTAAGTAGAGGGTTTTGGAAACGGAATACTTGGAACACCTATCTCTGTAACGGAGCATATAAAGCTATAAAATATATAATACTCTAGTATTAAGGAAAAGATTAACAACCCAAATAAAAAAATGACAGCCATCGAAATTAAGTTTATATATAGATATGAAAACAGTTGCTGCTGTAATTATTTCAGACACCGCAGTAGCACTGAAAATATCTCCCAGTATACGACCTTTATTTAAATCATATAAATAGGGTGTATATATGTTCACTGACTGTTAATTTAACCATATGGGCATTTATCTTATAAATAAATAAATAATTTGAAAAAAAATAATCTAATGAACGGATAAAAAAGTATTCTTATATATATTTTTCCTATCGATATATGTTCCATAAGTATCGATAATCGATAATCGACATAAGCTTATAAAAGTATTTTGACTACAGTAAACACCTTACACAGTCTAACATTACAAGTGTATTTGAGAAGTTTTATATCCACACAAGCTGAAAGACTGACATATAAAATCACCAGTAGGTTCTTTGATATGACAAAGTGCGTTCAACATTAATGTTTCTGTTATACACAACTGCACCATTATACTTGATTTTTAATTCCAAACTTAAGCTCAAACCATCATCACCGCACAAGCAGTAAGGCCACATGTATAAAATTAAATAGTAGGCTGTTTTTTTTTTGTTTTGTTTTTTTACTATAGCAGGCGCGTGTTTTTAGGAAACATCATCTTGTTACTACCTTCGCCTTTTGGTCAAGATCAAAGTTTAGTATCTGTTCTTCAGATGCTGCACTTGTTCTCTTTCGGTGGAGGAGCAGTCCTTTACGACTGAGACAATTTTTTATTTTTGTACTTTTTCTCCACGTTAAAAAACGACCCTGGTGTCTAACTCTGTCCCGTGGGGAGGCATTGTAAATAGGTACTCCCTTGGCCTTTTGGTCAAGATCAAAGTGTAGTATATGTTCTTCAGATGCTGCACCTATTTCTTGTTCTCTTTCGGTGGAGGAGAAATCCTTCACGACTGAGACAATTTTTATTTTTGTACCTTTTCTCCACGTTAAAAAACGACCCTGGTGTCTAACTCTGTCCCGTGGGGAGGTATAGTAAATAGGTACTCCACAACACCACCTCCAGCGTTACCATTTAGTACTAAGCTTTAAATGAGCATGTATGTGCGTGTGCGTGTGCGTGTGCGTGTGTGTGGGGGTTGGGTTTGTGGGTGTTTGTGTATGTGGGTGTGTTTGATGACAGCGAATCAAATATTTAGGGGAAATAAAAAGTAAGTAGCATGTCGGAAAACCCCGCCTATCAATCTATTTCCATATTGAAACTTTTTTTTTTCTCATAGTCTCTATTTTTCTTTTTCTGCTTTTATTTAAAATCTCTAATTTAATACATTTCCATTTTCATTTACTTTTTTAAAAACTTTCAACGTTTATTCATATGAATAATCGAAGGGTGTATTTCTATCGGCGCGTGCGACTGTGCAAACTAATCTGTTGTCTTATTTAAACAAGCACTGCATCTATAAAACAAATGTATAACCACTTAAAATGATTTTTGTTTATTTACATTTTTTTACAAAGGGGCATCACTTATAAAGGCCTCAGTGCTACTCGAGGATAAAAGTAATGAGTCTAAGATGGTTAATAGGACAATAATATAGTGAGCAGTAATAGAGCGACTTGAGAAGAATTTGATTATTTAACGGTTACGGGTCAACTATACTTGTTTATGCATATTATTTTTATCCTTCGGACTACGTATCTCATCTAAAGTATTACTGTCAGGACGCTTCGGTCGATGTAACCTCCGACCCTCTTAATGTGTATGTAGTCGAACTCGGGAATATTTCTGTTTAATTTTGAAATCTGAGCGTTACATCCACTAAAACGTTATGGAAATAAAACTGCATATCAGTAGACAGATGAATCAAAATAACACGAATGACCAATCCTCATCTCGAGAATTCTGAAACGTTGGACTTCAAGACGACTATGTTGTCGTCAATTGGAAAGCAGGATTACGGTACAGGGCCCCACGGCCGGGCAGTTCTAGGAAAGAGTTTCTTTTCATTGCGTTAGAGTTTAGGCCCAAACAGTGAATGCTGAATTGTTCTTCTTTCCTCTAACGAAATATTGCATCCGACAAACACAATCGCTTTCTTCGGCGTAAACACGAGTTACGTTGGATATTCGTGTCTGTAGTATATCGATAATTTACACTGACGCACTGGTAGACAATATTTATTATTTACTATGAGAGCGAGAGTGAAATACAATTTTAAAACATTCACAGGGGAGACATCTTCATAATTTGAGGTATTTCTCCAGGCAAAAAATGTTTGAAGTAAAGTTTGGAGATAAATGTCTGGAAAGTATCAAATGTGATAAAACTCATTTGCATCTGTCTACAGCTTGATAATTCATGATTTCAATACGTTCCCATATACAGGATGATCCCCCAAAAAGGGGCCCAACTCTAATTAGACCCCGTTTCTTATTGTTTTGTCCGAATGAAATGAAACTTTGGTCATATCTAGTTTATTATATTCAAAACATCACATCAAATCACTAGGGTTTTTGGCCTTTTTTTCTCAGTTCTACAGCACGTGTTCTAGATGGCCTCCATTTAGCTTTTGTTTTGTCGGGTCATATATATATATATATATATATATATATATAATAAAAATACGTATAAGATACGTTGAAAAGAAAAATTACAACGCAATATTATAAAAATAAACAAATATTTATTTGTTTAACATTATTATTTTGGCGATAAACGTACCTAAGAATTTTATACATTTTTTTTTCCTTTTACCCTCCTCGGTACCTCGCCATGTTGTTCGTCTGCTGTGTTATTTTAAAATGTCGGAGCAATACGCTTAGGTTACATGAAATGTAAGTCCGGGTAGCTTTTCTGTAGTATAAGCGCTGTTCAAATTTTTAAATAAAATACGTACAAAATACGTTAATAAGTCAAATTAAAACGCCATATTACGAAAAGAAGCAAGTATTTATTTATTGAAATTTTATTATTTTAGCGACAGACGCCGTCCTCAGAACAGTATATATATATATATATATATATATATATATATATATGCGTGTATGTGTGTGTGTTAAATGCTGTTAAATAGCACAGATATTTTTTTGCATAATGACATTTTTTTTAATTTTTCGATTTTTCGAACTTCGATAGACGTCTTCGTTCATTTGTTTTTTTTCTTTTTTCTTTTTATTGCCGGTACTTTTAACTGAGTTTCATCAGTCGTCTTCAGGCGTTTTTTCATTACTGCTTCGTTTAAAATCTGGATGTTTTATATACGTCACTTTAAATAATATTTAAACTTCTTGATCTAGTACAGCTCCTCCTGTGTAAAAAATACGTATTAAGAACGTGGTGTGATTTAATAAATGGTTTAGAATTCATAGTTTCTTTTATAATTTTACATTAAAACATATACATATATTCCTAGAAGAGACCCTTTATGAAAGGATAGAGCAAAAATACGGGCACAATATAAAAACACTCTTCATAAAATCTTGGAAAAGATACCTAGACGACGGCTTTATCCTCTGGAGAACCACATTAGGGGATATCAATGAACTCCAAACTTTGCTACAAAATCTACACCCAAAAATAAACTTCACACTGGAACAAAGCCCCACAGAACTACCTTTCCTAGACATCTTAGTAACAATCAAAAGCAACAACAAAACCACAGACACTCAACAATACCTCGACTTCAAAAGCCACGATCCTTTATTTTTTTTTTACACAGTGATCAACACTTATCAAGGCCCGGAAGCCACTCAGGGTAAGGGTTATTGCAAGTACATTACATTAGTGTGAAGATTTGATGAAGTGTTTACTTAAGGGGGCGGTTCATTAGGAATTTGTTAACGTTGGACTTGAACACATCCAAGTTGTAGTCCAGTGGGAAGCAGGCGGACGGAACAGAGTTCCACAGGCGTGTAGTTCTAAGAAAAAGCTTTGTTGTTGGAATCTACGTTTTGATTTAGGCACAGATATAGAGTAGGGAACATTTTTCACAATGTATTCAGCTAGGTGTTTTTCGTGAAAGATTGGCGAGGGGGACCAGAGATTGGAGTTCAGACGAGCACCTGCCATGGAAATAACGATAAAACAAGGATAGGCTCGCAACGTCTCTTCTGTGGGAGAGAGGTTGCAGGGTAGAGAAAAGGGCATCCCCCACTAAGCCACGAAGTCTATTTTGTACTCTGTCAAGGCAGGATAGGCTGTTTTTAACAGCTCCTGCCCAGATATGGCAACATTATTCCATCCTTCGGTGTACTTGGCTTTTATATAGATAGAGAATTGCATCAGTAGTGAGATATCTTCTGGAGCGGTAGAAGGATCCCACCATCTTTCCAGCGACCTTGACAACAGACTATATGTACGTGTTCGATTTCAGATCAGGAGTAAAGATCAAACCCAGAAGTTTGTCAAAACACGGGGCCTCACCCATACGAGAGCCATCCATCACAATTGATGCCAGATGGGGATCAGAGCGTTGATGATGTAAGGATAGGAGTTTGGTTCTCGATGCATTAAAGGTAACCAGCCACGTTTTCCCCCACTGAACCACGCGCTCGAGATCAGAGGAGAGAGAATAAGAGAGAACTGTCATTTACAGCCTTTGATGTGTTGCCGTAGATGGTCGTGTCATCAGCATAGATGTCAACGAATGATTTAAGTATGTGTTTAGTTAGGTCATTGATGAAGATCAGGAAGAGAGTTGGGCCCAGGATTGAGCTCTGAGGGATTCCAGCATTTATATTGCAGGCCTCCGATTTTTGTCCATCTACCGCTACTCTCATGAGTCTATCGGAGAGAAATGATTTCATGATTGAGAAAACATTTCCAGTCATACTGTAGCTGGAAATCTTGTGAAGTAGACCCTTATGCCATACCTTGTCGAAGGCCTTTGATATGCCAAGAGCAATTGCCCTAGAAAGGAAGCCTTTGTCAAGAGATTCACTAATCCTGTGGGATATAACCGTCAGCACATCTGCAGTAGATATTGCAGAGCGGAAACCATATTGTGTGTCACTAAGAAGGTTATTTCTGCTGAGGTGGTTGACTATTTCTCTATTTAATATGGATTCCAGTAACTTACTCATAACACACAGGAGACTTACTGGTCTGTACTGAGAGGGAGAGGACTTATCACCTGAATTCTTAAAATACAGGGCAAACTGATGAGGTCTTCCAGGGGGTCGGAAAGCACTTCTCCTTAAGGCAGCGCTTAAATAGTTTCGTAAGTATGGGAGCAAGTTCTGGTTGAAGCTTTTTTAACACTATAATTGGGATGCCATCAGGGCCAGTTGCTTTACTGGAATCTAGTTTTCTTTATTAGCTTGGTGACCTCATGCACGTATATTTGTATGTTATCTAGCTTGTTCTGTGTTATAGGAGGAAATATGGGGAGTTGATGGCCTTCGTCGCATAGGGTAGAATTAGCTGCAAAGTTCTTTACAAATAGTTTGGCCTTGTCTGACGCTGACGAGATGACCTCTGGTCCATTGATAATGGTTGGGATAGAACGCACACTTCTGTTCAGGATCCTATTTGTTATTTGCCAAAACTGGTGGGAACCAAGCCGCTGATCAGCTACCTTGGATTTAACAGACTGGGCATATAGCTCTCTTGCATTTTTATTACTCTTTTACAGTGGTTGCTGGTAGTCCTGAAAGCAGCTTTAGTCTCAGTGCATCTATTACGTTGGTAGCTATGGAAAAGTGATTTCTGTGCGCGATAGCAGCAGCAAATTCTGGGGAGAACCATGGCTGGCTGTTAGGTTTTTGTTTGAATTTTTTAGATGGTAGGAATTGATCTATGCCTACAGTTAACCATTCGGTCAGATCTGATACTATAGAGGACACATCCTTTTTAAACATGGAGTGCAGAGGTAAATCAGATATGAATGTACAGAAGTTATCCCAGTCAGCCATAGAGTATCGGTATACAGTACGGTATCCTAAAAACTGTCTAAAATCAATACCCTCCTCCCTAGCACGTTGAGTCTGCCACCATCCTAAAAACTGTCTAAAATAAATACCTACTCCCTAGCACGTAGAGTCTGCGCCATAGTAACAGACAGACACCTCCGTTCGACTAGATTGAATGAACTGCAAATACCCTGCGGACAAGAGGATATCAACTACCACTAATACAGATAGGTATTGAACTGGCTGAAAAAGAATCCCAAAACAACACAACAAAGAACAAATTTTAGCATACGTGTCCACCACAACGCAAACAACCCAGAACTATTTACACAGATAACAAAAAGCCTTATCCTCTTCAATCAGAACGACAAACTAAATAACATACTTAAAACAACAAAAATAATAAAAAGCAAACGCTGACACAAAGACTTAAAACACATCCTAACTTCCTCTAAACTCGTTCCACACACTACAAAAGGGGTTACAAAATGCAACAAATCGCTATGTGGAGTATGCGACATAATAATAGAAGGAAACACATACGCATTCAAAAACCCAACACAAACATTCAAAATAAAAAAGGATCTAAATTGCACCTCCAGAAATGTAGTATATGCACTAAGATGCACAGCATACAACAAATCCTACATAGGCGCCACCAAAAATTTCAGCAATTGAGTGGCTTTACATAAGAGCAACATCAAACTTGCAGATAGCAGTCACCTCTATGTTTCAAAACACGTACACACATGCAGTGGAAATAGCTTCAAAATAATGCCAATCTTCCAAACAGACAATTATTTTTATTTACTTACACAGGAAAAAAACTTCATAACAAGATTCACTCCTGAACTAACCCCAGCCTAATATCAGCACACAAAAACATGAAATGCAAGGCACACTCGCATGCACATACATATACATATACACACCCACACATAAATCAGAACCGACACATTAAAACACACACACACACGCATACAACCACACACAGACATAACACCCCTGTCTCTAATACAACACAGTGAACAATACCAACCCTATTAACCTCGAAACCAACAACACTAGAAAACACTTAGAACCATAGTGTAATATCTGTTCCAACACCTCGCTCCCCCCCTCAGTCAGTGGAGGTGAAATCTCTCATGACTGAGATAACTATCATCCCTTCCATCATCCCCCATATCTATAGCCTTCCAAATTGCCCCCTGCCCTCTGGGGAACGAGATCTTCCCCACACTAGGAACCGATCCTGGGTCTGACCATACCCACATTAGGAGACAAATAAATAGAAACATTAAAAAAATCCCCTATATATATTTCTAAATACAACCCTTTATCTAAACAAACATAATATAAAGAATACCCGAACAGTCTAAGACTGAAACGAAAAATCACAATACTAAAATCTAAGAATCCAAAAAATAAATATCAAAATTGAATGAAAACACCCATACCTTTATTTCAGATGATCTGGTTCCTCCCCCTCCTCCTCAAACATACACATTAGTAACGACTTGGATCACAGTTACCTTCCTAGGGAAGCAAATAACTTTATAATACGATAAAACAGTACACACATTCTTCAAACCAATAAAGGAAACATACACAAACTACCCTAAAGGGGAGAAAAAAACAAAATAAAGAAAGATAGATAAAAACAGAAGCAGAAAGAGAGAGTGAGAGAGAGAAACAGTATAAGAGTGACCACAGCCCAATAAAACAGTAAAAAAAATTTAACATTCAAATGAAAAGTAGATTCACTTACACGTTTCCATATCTCGGAAACATTTCAAATGAACTACGAAAATGCTCTTTTTACATCTCCAACACATCTTGAATTTATTCTAAACATTTTAAATAATTTCTGAAAAGGACGCTTCACAGAACGTTTGAAACGCGTTCAAAATGATTTCAATAATTTAAAAACATTATTACAATAATCGAAACATAATTTTCAATGAAACACCAAGACATGGAATAATAAAATGATGTTAAAAAATACACATTATTGGTGACCACCCCCTTATTTAAATATATATATATATATATATATATATATATATATGCATAGAAATATACATGTATTGGATGGTTACGTGCCCATGTATTTTAAAATACTGTTTTTAAAGTTTACATTGTTTATTTTTATCGGTTTAGTTCTTATATACAGTGTTCCCAATATTTAAAGTCATTTGCGTTTGAATCCATATGGATTATTTCTGTGGTTTCACCTAAGATTTTACTAAAATGTGAATGTAGACAGCTATGTTGTTCTAGGTGTTGGCAAATCGGTCTTGCAGGATCAACCCGTTGTATTGGTCGTGTGTCCGATGTAGTTATTGATGTTGGTGATCCAATCTTCCCAAAAGAAAATTGACTTGATAGACTATGTTGGTTTCATCGACTTATTTTGTTGTCCGGGAAGTGTTGTTTTTAATTATAAGAATACCAGTTTTTTAATTACTTGTAGTAGATGATAAATCTAATCTTATTATTATTGACGGATATATATATATATATATATATATATATATATATATATATATATCAATTTATTTTATTCCTCAGCACTTTTCCATCTGATTTAAAGTTGTGGTGCAGCTGGTTGCAATAGAATATATTGATGGGGTGGGGATTGTTTACTTGGGTATTATTAGTTTAGTCTATGTTTCTCATTGTTACTTTAAATTGTTTATTTACTAAGAAATTGTTTATGAATAGAGATCTGTTTAATATTCTTTAATTCGCTGTAGAATATTTTATTATTTTAGGAGATCGATTTGGCTCGATTAACAAGTTTTTTTTATAAAAGTCTCCAAACTATATAAGTCTTTTTTTATTGTGGTCGTGTATCAGTAGGGACATTCACTTTAGAAGTCTAAAGGTCAGGAATTAGTTGCTATAGTATTTTTATTCGGAGAAATAATGAATTAATCTTTGCTGGAGTCTAAGAAAACGCCAAGAAATAGAATAATATTGTTTAAATTTAATCAATAAGTGAAAGCTAGCACACAGTTTGTTTGAAAATGGAAGCACGGTATATAAAAATTAAACCGTCAAAATTAACAATGTAAATTTTGAAAAACAGTAATAATATTTTAATGTGCCTTGTACGTAACCATCTGATATATATATATATATATATATATATATATATATATATACATATATATATATATATATATATATATAGTAAGTTATAAAATATATATGTCAGTTGAAGTAAATACTTAAAGTTTATGCATGAATTTATACTTTCGTATGTTAATTATGTGAATAAATGAAGTAGTCATGTATATATATATATATATATATATATATATATATATATATATATATTGACACTGTATTAACAAAACCTAGACTTAAAAAAAGGAATTGGTAGCAACAGAAAGTGCATTTCATTGTAAGTTACAATTGTTTCAATACCGGTTGGACAATTTTAAACATTATAGAACAGTGCCCAGTTGAAGCTGAACATATGAATGTTTTTAGCCAATTTTTCGGTATTTGTGGTCTGAAATGTCGAACTTCAAAGCGATACTGGTCTTGACAAAATCCGTCGGCTCTGTCGAAATTTTTAGGCAGACATGCAAACATACATACACACATACATTTATATATTGCTAACTACAAATTTTCGACCCAAACCGATTAAAATAGGTTTCCCTATCGCTGAATACCCTATCTGTAAAATTTCAAAGGTTTAGACAAGAAATTGTCTGAGTAATTTCGTAGAGACCGAAGAGGTCAATTTTTTTAAAATTTGACACCTATTATGACCCCTTAACATTTATTGTTTGGGGCTCAAATCAAGTTATTATGTGAGATCCATGTCTAAGGGACCTATACCTAAAATTTCAAATGTTTAGGCGTAAAATTGTCGGATGAGTTTGGTAGAGTTCCCGAAAGTCAAATCGCTGAACGTTCACCCTTAACAGGCACTTTTTCTGGCTGAAAACCTATCACAAAGATTTTTTTCCGAATCTCAGTACCCTGTATATCAAAGTTCGAGTCTGTAGACTTAAAATTGACAAAGTTATTGCGTAGGGAAATGTACGCAGACACACATGCATACATACAGACGCACACACAGACACGTTCACTTTTATAGATATCTAGATAGATAGAGATATAGATAGATAGATGGATTAAAAAAATATATACGTATACATAAATATATATGGAAACAATTTTGTGTTTACTATAAACGTTTTACGCAAATATTATGCAAGTATAAATCAAGTAGAATATCTGCATGAATATAATTACACATAATAGTTAACTAAGGATAATCATCCCATGAGAACACCGAAAATTCTAATAGGGAATTCATTAAAATTAATGTTTTAAAGAATATGCAAATTAGCTAGAACTTTTGTTAGCAATCCCAGAACCATAACAAAATTGTATTTACTTTTTCAATAAACAGAATTAAGCACATGTCCCCACGCGGAAATTTTATAGTAAGCCCCACTCTCCCCAATGGTTTACTTCCACATGTGGAGCTGCCATCGCGCAAAGGAAGCACTCGTACCACAGATTTAACCGACATAAATCCAATTCAAACAGACAGAAGTATATAGAAGCCAGAAGTAACTGTAAGAAAGAATTAGCGACAGCTAAGAAAGAATTTACTGAAACCACCCAAAAACGCATCGAAGCTCAGAAATTAGGAACCCGTGATTTCTGGAAAATCTACAACAGTGTAGTAAACAATGGGCAATCAACAATTCCCCCACTATCTAACAATCATGAAGTTGTTTGCTCAGCAACCGAGAAGGCTAACATGCTTGCCAGTCGGTTTGCCTCCAACTCCACACTAGATCCTGCTTACCACCCTCTCCCAGATTTTCCTTTGCGGACAGACGCCACACTTGATGATCTAAAAATCACCCCTGCTCAGGTGCATGGCATTATAAAAATCTTGACACTGCAAAAGCATGTGGACCTGATCTCATCCCGGCTGTGCTATTAAAAAGTGCTCCACCGAAGTAGCTCCAACCCCCTCCAAACTTTACAACAAATGCCTTAATTAATCTTGCTTACCTGCCTGCGGGAAAACTACTTCTGTGGTACCAGTTGTCAAGAATTCTGGCGAAAGAACTGACCAAACAAATTACTGCCCCATTAGCCTCCTCCCACTTTTTGCCAAAATATTTGAGTCCATTATTAACCAAGCTCTAGTCCATCACCTTACATATACTAACTTCTTACCGACCAACAATATGGATTTAGAAATGGCCGTTCTACAGCAGACATTCTAACTGTAATCTCTGAGCGTATATACCATATAAAGCGGGGGATAGTAGATATATCTAGGGCTTTGGACAGGGTATGACACGAAGGTCTTCTCAAGAAAATCAGATCATAAGGTCTCACTGGAAGAATACTTAACATAAACACATTCTTAAATCATTCGTTGGCAGCTATGCTGATGACACGACCATCTACGGCAACACATCAAAGGTTGTAAATGACAAAGTTCTCTCTTATTCTCTCTCTTCTGATCTCGAACGCGTGGTTCAATGGGGGAAGACATGGCTGGTTACCTTTAATGCATCCAAAACCAAATTCCTATCTTTACATCATCAACGCTCTAATCCCGATCTGGCATCAATTGAAATAGATGGCTCTCCTCTAGGAGAAGTCCCGTGTTTTGACAAGCTTCTGGGTTTGATCTTTACTCCTGATCTGGAATGGAACACTTACATCAAGTCTGTTGTCAAGGTCGCTGGAAAGATGGTGGGATCCTTCTACCGCTTCAGAAGATATCTCACTAATGATGCAATTCTCTATCTATATAAAAGCCAAGTACACCGAAGGATGGAATATTGCTGATATATCTGGGCAAGAGCTTCTAAAAACAGCCTATCCTTCATTGACAGAGTACAAAATAGACTTCGTGGCTTAGTGGGGGATGCCCTTTTCTCTACCCTGCAACCTCTCTCCCACAGAAGAGACGTTGCGAGCCTATCCTTGTTTTATCGTTATTTCCATGGCAGGTGCTCGTCTGAGTTCCAATCTCTAGTCCCACCCCTCGCCAATCTTTCACGAAAAACACCCGTCTAACTGAAACCACTGTCAAAAATGTTCCCCACTCTTTATCTGTGCCTAAATCAAAACGGAGATTCCATAAACAAAGCTTCTTTCTTAGAACTGCACGCCTGTGGAACGTTGAACTCTGTTCCGTCTGCATGCTTTCCACCGGACTACAACCTGGATGTCTTCAAGTCCAACGTAAACAAATTCCTGACAAACCGCCCCCTTAAGTAGACACTTTATTAAATCCCCACACTAACGTACTGTACATGCAATAACCCTTATCCCTGAGTTGCTTCCGGGTCTGGATCAGTGGTGATCACCTTGTAAAAGAAAACATAATTAAATCCTACTTAGATAAGAGATAAATCCAGGTTGTCCTCGATGGCCGCACATCTAAACTATATGGTATAAATGCGGGAGTGCCTCAGGTGTCTATCCTTGGACCTATATTATTCCTGATATTCATAAATTACCTTCCTGACAAAATTGTCTGTGAGATGGGTATATATGCTGATGACGCAACGCTCTATAACAGACGCGACAAGAAAACAAATGAACACATATCTAAAGAAATGGAAGAAACACTAGAGAATGACCTCCAATCTTCAGTGGAATGGGGACAAAAATGGTTGGTCACATTCAATGCTGCCAAGACTAAACTTGTTTCCTTCAATAACTACAAGAAACCTTCTCTACCACCAATAGCAATGACCACAAACTCTTTATCTAAATGCACGTCTTTTAAACTCCTCGGCCTAACGTTAACAGGAAACATGAGTTGGAACAATTACATTGAGAGCATTGCCAGGACCGCTGCGAAAAAGGTAGGTTCTCTCTACCGTGCTAGAAAGCTACTGACCCCTGAAAATATCCTGTACATCTATGAGGCCACAATTCGCCCATGTATGGAGTATTGTTGTCATATTTGGGCCGGTGCATCTGCTACTAGTCTCTCACTCCTAGACAAGGTTCAAAAGAGTGTCGCCAACCTAATAGGTCCTGAACTATCATCCAAGCTTCAGCTTCTGTCACGTCGACGCAATGTAGCATCCCTCTGCCTGTTCTACAAGTACTTTAACGGTGTATGTTCCGACGAGCTGTAAGCACTTGTACCCTCTCTACATATATACCCCCGACAAACCCGACAAGCAGTACAATCCCACCCCTTCACAGTAGAGATCCCTAGATGTAAGAGAGCCTTCTACTCCAGTATTTTCTTCCCCAGAACCGCTAGACTTTGGAACTCCCTGCCAGGTCTCTGCTTCCCTAACTGTTACTGACATGCAGAAGTTCAAGTGTAACGTGAACCGATGTCTTGCTGCCCAACTTCCCACCTAGTACCCTTGTAGCCTTTGTCTCTAATAGTAGCCCCTACATCAAAGTGACAATGTGCCTTGTTTGGGGTGAAAATGTAACAAAAATAAATAGAAAAGAGGGTTTTTAATGTGAATATCAATACACACAAAAGAAAAACGAATTTATAGGAGTATATATATATATATATATATATACTAGCATTTCAGCCCGATGTTGCCCGGGTATTTTGGAGGTGTATTTTGAGCAAAAAAAGCGGTCAATTTTTTAAATTCTGACCTCTATTATGACGCTTTAAGATTTATTGTTTTGGGCTCAAATAAAGTTATAAAATTAGATCCATGTCCAAGGAAAATATATATATATAATTTCAAGTATTTAGACCGAAAATTGCGGAGGAGTTTGGTAGAGAACTCAAAGGTCAAACCGTTGAACGTTGAACCCTTTACAGACAAATTCATGTCCGGAAACCGATCACAAAGATGTTTCCAAATCTCAGTACCCGGTATATCAAATTTCGAGTCTGTAGACAGAAAATTGACAGAATTATTGCATAGGGAATACAGACACACAAACACACACACAAACACGTTCACTTTTATAGATACTAGCATTTCAGTCCGGTATTGCCCGGGTGTTTGGATGTGTTTGTTGAGCAAAAAATAAAAGTGGTAGCAAGAAGTCAGGCTCGAACCCGTACCACGAAAGAGGAAAAGAATGGGGAAAAACCTGACGTCTCTGCTGTTACAAAAACCGCCAAACCGGAAGTGACGTGGGTTTAAATTAAGGCTAGACTATCGAAAGTAGAGGATAACTTTCAAAAATATCGGCGAAGCCTCCCTGTAGAAAAGTGCCCAGTTGAAGGTGAAGACATTAATATTTTTAACCAATTTTTCGATATCTGTCGTCTGAAAAGGTCGAACTTCAAAACGATTCTGGTCTTGGTAAAATCCGTCGCCTCTGTCGAAAGTTTTATGCAGACATGCAAACATACATACATACATACATACATTTATATATTGGTAACTAAAAATTTTAGAACCACTTTGATATGTGAGTTATTAAATAACCTGCAGTGTATGTCACGTAGTAAGTTGCTGTTATAGCATTTTATATATTTAGCTGTTTTGTGTAAGATATGTACATATGTAGGAAGCTGCTGTTTTAGTATGTTATGTATTTCCACTAATAGTTCATAGTGTTATGTGTTACGCGAATTTTATATTTACTTAATTACGTTGTATTTGTTTCTTTTTTTTTTTAATAATATTACTAAAATAGTGATTTGTCATTGTGCAGGCCTCGTAATTCATAGTGATTTAACGTGAAATATGAGACTTTTATTTTCTGATACCCTTAACTGATTTTTAACTCATAGTCTAAATAATTTAATTTTACACTGTTTTTCCCGGCAAACGTATATAACAAGTTGGTCAATGTGGATGGCAGAGGTTAAATAGTGTACGATATTAATTGAAAACCTCGATGAGTCTTTCGACTTAAGTTGGCTCAACAGGAACAGTATTATAAATCTATATCTAATCTTGTGTCTTGCCTGATAATATTTTATTTTTCTTCCGAATCCTTTGAAATGAGGGTTCATAATTTGTGTACTCATTTTTCGCAAATTGTTATAATTTTCACAGTTGTTGTTGTTTCATCATGGTTCAGCCAACCCATCCTCTGGCCTTTTTTAGGTGGTTACCCGCGACGGGATATGAATGTTTAGTCTTGTAACTTTATCCAGTAATTACTGCCTTCCATAGTTGCTGTTTTCTCGACACATTTTGACAAACTAATCGTCTGGCCTGCTTTGGCTGGGATTGAAACCGCTACTTTCAGGCAATGCTTAAGTGGAACAGTAGATAATCAACGTCTCTATTCATGGTTGGGTATGGAAAGCAGCTATTACTAGATACCGTTACAAGACTCAAAATTCCTATAACGCGGCAATTAACAACATTACACCGGCCAGAAAATGTATTAACCGAAACGTGATGAAATACCGACAAGTATTAAGATAAGGACACCAGCTTGCAAAAAAAAAAAAAAAAAAAAAAAAACGAACGCACTACTGTATATTGTAGTAAAAAAAATCCCAATATTAAACAACTATACAACTAGCTTTAATATGGTATATTTTTACAATTAACTAACACACAATAAACAGCTCTTAATTTGTGATACAATTTGATAAAACTGCATTTTATGTCATATATTTGTAAGTGTACTCTATTTCTCATTTTACGTCAAAGTTTGGATTCCTCTGAGATGCCTGGACACGGAATACTGAAATGTCTTGAATCTTCTTAATCTCTAGTAAGCAAGGATTAACATAAATCTTAAAACGATAATATAAACCTTGCGGATGCGCTAAAGCCGCTCTATCATAATTTCATCATTTCTAATAAGCTAAGATGGCCACAAGAAAAACGTTTGCTCATAACAAATGCATTAATATTTGTTCATGAGATTTTTTTCGATACACACGTGAAAGAAAATAATGACGGCTCCTAAATGTTCAGTTTAGAAGTACACTGGCTGGCCACACAGCGTTGCCCGGCCGTAAAATATGCATAAATATTATATGTTAATTCATTTATTATTATCCAATATGTAGCAATGATTTCAAATGTTATAAAAAAATATGAATCCGGTATCATCTGCTAGAATGTAAATCAGAACCTTTAGCGATCAATATATTAATTTCCTCCGTGTCGTTACCGGCTGGGCTGGGCATACGGATATGAAAAGGTAAACTCTAAATTTATAATTTTGCGCATGCGCACAGTAACAGCACGATTCGACTTACTCTGTCAAAGTCAACATTTTTTTTTTGTCTTCAGTTTTAATCCATTAACATCATTTTTGTAGACTAAATACCATATTGAATATGAATTACGAGTCAAAATGCCTTATATATAAAATTTCAAATCCGTAGGGAAAATTTTCAGAGAGAAGTTTTGGACGAGACTTTTCGCACACACGTTGATAAGGGCATTTACAAATATATACATATATATATATATATATATATATATATATATATATATATATTATATTATATTATATTATATATATATATATATATATATATATATATATATATATATAACCACTCAGCTGAGCATCGTGGGTCATCGTAAAAAAACTAACGATTATACATAGCATATCACAACTCGATCGAGAAACGGGTCGTTCTTGTTGAACAAAAGAACGGAAGATGGCGCTCCAAAACGGCGGCTTTTATTTTTCAGTTGTCGTTTAGTTCGTGAGGAACTCGTTAATAAAGCTTTCCAATCTCTCTAAAGTTTTTGGACATGGTCATATACGTCGTGTAGTGATTCCTGGATAAAACGCTCCGTTGCTATAGCGAGCTGTTACAGAAATTTTCTGGCCTAGCTTTCATTAAAAAAAAAAATTATGCGAATTTGTTTCTTTGTTTTTTTTTTTCATTGTAACCAACATTCTGAAAGGAACGTATTGTTTTAAATTGAATGTTTTTATACGATCAGATATCGTGAAAAACGCTCTTCAAAATGGTATATGAAGTAAAGGTATTATAATGAAAACTTATTTAAAGATACTACCACCAGAACTTTCTTGTTGATCTAACATATATATATATATATATATATATATATATATATATATATACTAGCAAGAGTACCCGTCGTTTACTGGGTTCATAAACAGCCTACAGAAAATGGACTCTGATTTATGAAAGTATGATAGCTTATGAAAAGGAAGGGTTGTAAATTTGGGTTGAATTTGGGGGTATCAAAACCAAAGCAAAATATGATGAAAGTAAAAATAAAATAGATACACCCCAGAATTTATTATACCATACCTGTTCACACTGAAACACACATCAAAATATTCTGTGGATCTATATTTAAAAAACCTTGTTAAACTTTGTGACATATTTCCATTTTATGGAGGTCAGGTGCGAACGAACACCCCATAACTTTATTATACCATATTTCTTCAAACAGAAACATCATTATCAAAGTATACTTACACAGATTAATATGAAAAGTCTTTATTAAAGTTTGTGCCTATTTCCATTCTATGGAGGCAAGGCGCGAACGCAGACCCAACAATTTTATTATACCATCCCTATTTAAGTTAAAACATACTTTAAAAAGTATTCTCATGTACATCTATATCAAAACACTTGTAAACGTTTTTATTATAATTTTTATATTTTTTATTTCCATACTTTGTGGACCAGGCGCCAATGCAGACCACACAATTTTAATGAACCAGCGTTCTGCAAGATCAAACATACCCATTCCTGTGTGTCGATACATCTTCCATCTTCTATCATTATATGTGAGGAGCCTATTCGTGACCAGACACACACACACACACACACACACACACACATACACACACAGACATTCAGCGCAGCGCAGGAACAAAATGTTTTAAATAATAATAATAATAATAATAATAGAATAACAATAACAAAAACTTTCGCTAGCGAGGACTACTATTGAGCGTAACTAGTTATACACTCCTTTTGAAATTTTCGTCTCTATTTTTCTCGTTATCTACTGAATATTTTTAATGAAACCTACATGAAATATGTTCCTTATTAAATTGTAAAGATTTTCTATTCTGAAAGAAGTTTTAAAAAATTTAATCTAAAAATGTTATTTTAAAGTATTTGTTAAAAATTCAGATTTTCTCATTATTTAGACATATATGACAAAGAGGGAGTTGCAAAAAAAGAGTTGTGGTCTGAGGAGAATTACAAACTGAAACAGAGAGAATATTCAGACCTGTAATAATACAAAGAGGGGGTTGCAAAAAATGAGTTGTGGTGTGAGGAGAAATACAATCTGAAATAGAGAGTAGGAGAGTTTTTATAAATACATACAAAACCACATTCATCTTTTTTTTTTTAATCCAAATTAATAAATTAAATAAAATATAATCTTAGAAAGATACGATACAAGTTAGAAAAGCATTTCATCCAAGGCATGAAAATTGTTAAACAAAATGTTTTTACTATAGGCTTTAAAAATAAAGGTACAAGATTCAATTTGAAATGTATTTATCTTCAAAGGGTACTTTTATACATTTTACAAAGTAAGGTATTACATTTTTATACTTTACTTTGTAAAATTAATAAACGTACACTTTGAAGATAAATACATTTCAAATTGAATCTTATACCTATATTTGTAAAGCCTGTAGTAAAAACATTTTGTTTAACAATTTTCATGCCTTGGATGAAATGCTTTTCTAACTTGTATATATATGTCTCGTGTCGCGGGGTTCGAATCGTTCGACTGGTAGTAATCGTGACACCCTGCACTGAAGAATCCCGAAAGGATGAAACACTAGTGTCTGTAGGTATTAAATTATTATAGTAAAAAAATAATTATGACAGCCCCTTTAAGAAATACGTTTCTTATCGTTGAGCACTTTCTGTTGAATTAAAAAAGTCGGTCAATTTAGCTCTTATGCGTAGATCATCGTATAACGATTTGATCACTGTCTGTCTGACGTAATGAACATTTAAATTAAAATGTTTAAAATTCAACGCTATTTCACATGATTAATGATAGCCGAATGGATACGGCCTCCGCTAATCGAGCCGGAGATGTCTCGTGTCGCGGGGTTCGA
The DNA here is from genome assembly GCF_053919585.1 of Euprymna scolopes. Lineage (NCBI taxonomy): Eukaryota > Metazoa > Mollusca > Cephalopoda > Sepiida > Sepiolidae > Euprymna > Euprymna scolopes. Next base: position 22,990,743 of record NC_136516.1, on the reverse strand, counting down.
ATCGTTCGACTGGTAGTAATCGTGACACCCTGCACTGAAGAATCCCGAAAGGATGAAACACTAGTGTCTGTAGGTATTTAATTATTATAGTAAAAAAAATAATTATATATATATATATATATATATATATATATATATATATATATAACTACTTCATTTACTCACATAAATTTAATATACGAAAGTATAGATTTATGCGTAAACTTTAAGTATTTACTTCAAAAGTGCTCAATACGTAGGTGGAGCTAGTTAGTAATTTATAAAAGATATATGACGATTAATCTACACTGAATCTTCTGCGTTTCATCCACTATAGGATTCGTCAGGCTTATACATAAACCCCATAATAATCTAAAAAAGTGAGGAGCCATAGTGGATGAAACGCAGAATATTCAGTGTAGATTAATCGCCATATATCTTTTATAAATTACTATATATATATATATGTATATATATATGTATATATATATATATATATATATATATATATATATATATATATATTGTGTATTTAGGCAGAAAATTTGCTTTTATATGCTTCAGTTAAAATTATATTTAAATTTCCGTAACTAGTTAAGCGTGTGGTGTGTAAATATATATAGTTTTTTCCTTTCTTGTTTTCTTTAAGTGTTAGGACGTGGCTAAAATAAATGTACAATGTTTTAAAAAGTGTAATTTTTTTGTTTTCTTTTTTAAGTTTTTATTTATAGCTTTATACATACATATATATATATATATATGTATATATATATATATATATATATATATATATATATATATATATATATATATATATACCAGCTCTGACCAAACCGAACTTCATATCTACCCGTGCAATGGCGGGTGTAAATGCTAGTATTAAATAAATAAAATAAATATATAATAGTCCACATTTGATTTTACTTAACATTTGTTTAAAAATAACAATGCCACTTGGCTTTCGGGCCAATATTACAGTGTAGTATCTACTCTGATGCTACACCTCACCAAGTCCTCGGTCATTGGAGGAGTACCTCGATGTACATCCAGGGCCACATTAGTGCTATGAATTCATCACAGAATATTCCGCTAAAGTACACGTAAAACAGATACAGATTTGTAGCATTTCGCCAATAAAACAAGGGTCCGAACTTGGTCGATTGTACGGAATAGATAGTATTTTTGGACACTGTCTTAGAGTGAGAGACTATTGGTTGATACACAAGCCCAGATGTCACAACAATACTCTGTGCACATGAGAAGATGTTCTCGGGTGCGACTACTTTTCTAACACAGTAGAAGGTATGCACTTTCTTAGCAGCAGCAGTTTGTTAGTTTCTCCAATGCATATGCTTTAATTTTCTCATATGAACTTTCTTGATTATATAAAACTAAACCAAATTCCACGAGTTTCTTACTAAGGAATTCCATGAACAAAATTTGTTTTCATGAAGTTGTCGATCCACATTCCTTAGAGCTCTCGAATTGAATATTAAGCCGAAGGAGTGGAACAATAAGTTCTCAGATAGCTTGTAATTTGAGAATCTATGACTGAAAAACTTTCGTAAAACTTTCACGAGAAACATTCGTCTAGCTGAAAACATTATTAATAATCCCCCACTCTTTATCTGTGCCTAAACCTAAACGTATATTTCACGAACAAAGCTTCTTTCTTAGAACTGCACGCCTGTGGAATTGTATTCCGTTTTCCTGCTTTCCAGCTTTCCAACTGACTACAATATGGTTGTCTTCAAGTCTAACGTAAACAAGTTCTTGACGTGCCGTTCCACTTGTTAACAAATTTACCGAATTTCCATTTCTAATGATTACTATATTGTCCAACTGGCTACTGTACACTCTTAACCTTTATCCTCGAGTGGTCTCTGGGCTTTGATAAGTGGTTATGCCTATGTAAAAAAGGATTTTTGTAATTGTTACAGGAAATCAAATAATTCACGACAATCTAATTTTCCTCGAAAACTTATCTATAATTTTAGCAAATATTTCGCATAATGTTTCAGCAAATATTACACTTACTCTCCATAGAATAAGAAAAGATTTGCGTAGATAAGAGAGAAGATATCATTTCTATCGTATTTTTATGGAAATAGCACCAGACGACGCGTGAAGCCACTTAATGTAAGAAACTAACATGATAGAAAGATGGTAGTCGCAAAAACAGAAATGTCTAGGGACATAGTTTAGAAAAAAGTAACAAATAAAAGTAAAGGGGGAAAGCAATATATTGAAAGACGGTTTCACAAACCTGCAGTTATTTGAAAAGAAGCTACTGGAACAGGAAGTTGTATTACGGATAAAAACAACAAATTGACCAAAACCACGAGGCCAACGAATCACACGAACGGGAACAAAAGAAGCGGGGTATAGATCAGCCAATTCTGATGCATATGTACCATGATAGTAGTTTTACGAAAGACTGAGACAAGCAACATTACGTCCGTGAGAGAAGTTGCAGAGCAGAAGTTAGAGTGGGACTAATTAAATTGCAGATACGTTTCTGCGCCTTATATAAAAAAAATTAAATGAGATAACGATTCACACTGCAAAATATGACAACAATTTTTCATACAGGGTCAGATATAAATTGGTATAGATAGAGAATTGACTAAGATGAGGGAAAATGATGAGAATGATATGGAAAACGTCCTTCACGAGTAGCAGAAAGGGAAATGGATCTAATATAATTTTGATTGTAGCATATGAGCCACTGAAAAAATATGAGCAGCAGCAAAGGACGGCTTGCTTGCGAAGAGATTAGCAGTATTAGCAATAGTATTAGCAGTCGAAAATTTGCAGACGCTATTTGGGAAGCCTGCGTGAGAAGGAAAAAAGGACACTACGTGTTCGGGGGGGTACAAAGTGTGATATCAAATAAAATAAACGTAAAAAAATCGAGGACAAGAATGGGCCGGCTGTGCTCATCATGCTGTCGGAGGAAAAAATTAACCCGAGTCATGCTAGGTGGACATGTGGCAGCAAGATACATCTTAAGTCGTGTCAAAACGGGAGAAATAGTGTAATAAATGTTTTCTCTAAAAAATATGCCGACCTGAGTATTTATTTATTTCGTGTGTTTGTTTGAACGGCTACGTTACATGATAGGAAAGGCACACTTAGAAGTTTAAGAGTTCTTCTTCTTTCAAGAGCAAATCCATCCATGACAATCCCAGGAAAAAAATATGAAACCGCTATGACTGAAAGACACCTGATGGGGTTTAGCGGGATTAAACGAAAGTAGTCGGGCATGTGGAGTCCACCCCGACAAGTGAAATATTTACTTTCACCATGACTAATGTTTAGTCAAAATTAACACAAAAACCTAAGGCATGGTTATTGAGAAAAGTGCGAACAAATGAATGATTTGGGGGTAATTTCATTTCTATAATGGCCTCAAGAAGAATAAACATAATTACTCCGGAAACCCCATTAAGCCAAACATTTAGCTTTACCCTGTCTAATGTTTGTGCAAAATTTCCAAAACATCCAAGGCGGGGTTATTGAGAAAAGTGCAAAAAACGAACGAACGAACGAACGGAGTGAATTATTCGGTTCACTCCCTCCTTTGTCAGGGAACTAACAAGCTATTTCGTACCTTAATCCACAACTGAACCCTAGTGAACTTCTAGATTAGCATCATGTTTCAACTGATCCGAGATTAGTAGCGAGAAGGATTGATTCTGTATACGTGGTGCATGTTGAGGAAGTATCGTGTTTTTGACTGCACCAGTAGATGCTAAACGCATGCGTTCATTTGTGTTAACGCCAATTTACGTGCATTAAATAGCTCTAATAAGGTTTTTCACCGGTAATTCGATGACCATCGTTGTAATCAGGTTTTGCGCAGCGAAGTAGACAAGGAAATTGAATCGGGATGCATAAACGATAATCACGCTTTCATGCGAAGTCGGAAAGGAGAAAAACATTACGATGGCGTCGGAAAAGTATCTGCACCTTCTGTTGGCCATTTGGCTGACTGACGATAGCATGGGAATTATTACAAATTACATGTTGCCGTATTTTGGTCAACGCACAACAGAATTAAATACTTACCGAATCGACAACGGACACGCACACAAAAACATACTCATATATTAACATATACGTAAACGCAATCATACATTAGCATATATACAAACGCACTCGTATATTAGCATGTACTTATGGATTCAACAATGAATACACATACACAAACACACTTATATACTACCATATACGCACACACATATACATTTACGTGTAATGGGAGTGGCTAAGTGGTTATCGACACGGGCTGAAAATCTGGAGGTGCCAAGTAAGCAACCCTTTAATTCCACAGAAACAATTTGATACCATCCACATTTGACCTTGCCAAACCTGCATGAAAATTGGGTAAATAAAAGAAAAGAAAACATGTACATGCGTTAATACTAGCGTTGTTCTGATTATTCGGAATTTTTTGTTTGTATTAAAGTTTTGGTTACTTGTTTGATTGAGTCGAACTTAATATGGAGTGGCGGGGAGATATGTTATCTCTGTCACCAACTTGTCGTTTATGACGTTCTTTTTTTGCAAGGCAGCAATTCCTCCCACACAAGTCAGTCCCCCTTCGTGTAATTCTGAGCATATTAACGCACACTTTGTTGGAATATTTCGAGGTGTTATGTCTTCAAACTAATCTATTTTCGAGATAATCTCTAAGCACTATCAGAGCTGAATAAGTCTTGTCATTAAAAATAACTATTTACAATTTAAATAATTATTTGACACGGTGTTTTATCCTCATTAACTATTTCTAAAATGCTCGACAAATGCATATATGTAACCGAAAACTTTATAAACTTTAAAACAGACAAGTGGCTATAGTCCAAAAACGTTAGCTGATTGGACAAAACAAATGTGCTGTTTTGATTAAGTTCATCAGATTCGTTTTGAATAAGTTAAAAAACGCAGACAACAAATTTTGTTTGATAAATATGTTTAACTATGTTTTATACATTAAACACGCCTCTCTCTTTTCCTTTTTTCTCTCTCTCTCTCTTTCCATATGTATATATATATATATATATATATATATTTATATATATATATGATGTCAGATCATGTCATATGCTACTGGCACCATGTAACCTAGTACTACCTGTCGCATGGTCGGGTTACAGGCGTCTAAACCGGTTCTCCACCACCCTGTCTGGTGAGGAGGGTTGCTAGTCTCCCAGAAGGATTAAAAACAAGACCTTTCAAAGGGATACAAACCCTCCTTTTTTTGAGGGGGGAGTCAACGGCCAACTAGCATCATGCATATATATGTGCGTGTGTGTGAGCGTTCGTGTGTATGTGTGTGCGTGTGTGTGTATGTGTGTCTGTGTTTGCCTATAAGCACCGGTCGCATAGGTGATGTGATTGTTTATAACTAAATTTTCATAATAGGAAGTTTCCCTGGATCGGTGGATGTATATGTTGTTGAGTGGGTGTTTGTAAATATACAGGTGCACCTGTGCATCTATGTGGGTTCATGGAGGCTTTTAAGATGTGTATATATGTTTAGGTATATATTTGTACATAGGCGTGTGCTGGTTGGTGCATGGACACGGATGTGCTTTTTTGTGTGTTTATGAATATATGTGCTTGGGGGTATACGCAAATACATATGCGTGTGTGTATATACGTGTATGTGTATGTGTGCGCAATCGGTTCCATAACGCGATCCAGTGCATCTCTGGGTCTGTCATCTACCACCACTGCGGAACCGATCCCCCAAGGGCTTGACAGATGTACGGAAGTGTAGCTGTCAGTAAAGACTCTGTGCTGGCCTCCAGGCGGACGCCACTGGAATCTGAAGTTCAGGCTAACAGTGCAGGGATCTATGGGAAGCTCAACCCAGAGAGAAAAAACAGAAACTGTGACGCTCTGTTAACGCAGGTTGAGAAAGTTGATAACACTCATTCTGGCTAGTCACTGCGACCAATGAGCTGCCGACTCGTCTTGGGCAATCCTTGCCAGTCTGGCGTACCCCATTGGAGGAGAGGGGTGAAATGGCAACTGACAAAACCCACTTCATCATTAAACTATCTTGTAAGCAAATTCCTTACGAACCATGGAAGGAAAACAGAAAAAGAACTCACACTGGCAAGGCGTTGCCCAGGATAATAAGGCCCACAATACACCCAACTTCAAGTTTGCATCATGGAACATACGAACGATGCTGGATAGGTCTGATTGACAGGTATCCATACTCGATACTGGAAATGATGTCACCATAGGAAGTGACATCATGAGATAGTCCATTTATCCGATGGAGGGGCGTCTCCAACAGATACTTATCGAAGACATTCCAATACAAACGTAATTTAATAACAATCTAAGGAACGCAAACTATCAAGTATGTGAAATATCATAAGAATCGAAAAACCTGTTTTTTTAAGTGCAGAGGGAATGTACACACACACACACACACACACACACACACACACACACACATGCACACACACACACCCACACACGCACTACACATAGACAAAGTTCCCTTTTCAAACCCGTCTCTTATTGAAGACGGCAGAGTTATTTTTCTCCGATTTTTCTGGATATCTTTTCCATTCGCCGGGAGCTCTTTTTATTTCAGCTGGTATCTTGTATGAAATGGCGCCCAAAAGTTGTTGTTCAGCAATATTATTGTTTAAAGCTTTCTATCGGTGCATCATCTTATCATCAAGAGCGATTGTTTTTGGTATTGTTTTCTTTTTTTTCTTTTCCTTTAAGGCTTGGTGTATTTATAACTATGTTTATTGGTTATTACAAGCACTTTTGGGTGTAATTTTATACACCACGATGGGCCAAATAAAAGTAAAGGACTAGTTGCTAAAACTGGGAAAAAAAGGCCAAGATATTCTAGTAAAAATATAATAAATTTATAACTTAAAATATTGCAGCATTAAGTATTATTTAAAATTTAATGTTTAACATTATGTAATCAATTCTTAATGCTGCAATATTTTAAGCTATAAATTTATTATATTTTTTCTAGAATATATTGACCTTTTTCTTTTCCAGTTTTTACAACTAGTCCTTTACTTTTCCATGTTTAAGCTTAACCGCATTACTTTTCCTGCACGCGGGGTTCTATTGTAATATATATATATATATATATATATATTGGACTCTGCTATTGGCCAGCATTTGGTTGACAACTCGTGCTGTGCCGATAGATATAAAATAGATTGGTTCGAGGTGCTACATTGAGTGGACTCCAAAAACCATTTAAAGATTTTGGAGGCCGTCTCTATCGCGGTGCGTCAACCTTCTTTGTGCCGGCAAAAAGAAACATCAAACGCATTGTTTCTCTTTGGGGAACTTTGAATTTTTTCTCCCGCTTTTTTTTTCTTTTCTCCCTCGTTGTGCCAATATTTTTAATCGTTTTTAAACGTAAATAAATTTAATTAATGTCCCCGTACGTTGGCACGTTTAATAAGTTCCCCAATAGAACTCTTTATTTTCGTTACAATATTATTTAGATTGCTATCGATTTACTCCTGACGAGATGATAGCCGAAAGAGCTCTCGAGAAACTTCCGCCTAGTATTTTATTAAAAACTATATACAAATTCTGTACCTCTAAACATTTATTTAAATATATATATATATATATACATATATATATATATATGTGCTTGTGTGTATGTGTGTATATGTGTGTGTACTTGTTTGTGTGTATGTTCGTGTGTGCTTTTCTGTTTGTGTTCTCTGCAACAAATCCCCAGAAAAGAATATATTGAGGTAATATGTATGGGATTATGATACTAACACGTGTCGTCTCATCCATTAGCATAAAATTTCCTCTACAAAGTTGGTATGTCGCAAAATAGCAAACTATACAAAAACGTGACTGCCTAGATGATTGTCTACTGCGCATGACGTCTAATATTATTGTTTTTATAATTGCATGTCTTATGGGCGTCATGTTAAAATTACCAACGATATGACAGCGCCATTTTTCTCGGATGATCGTGACTGAATTGGATTACAATGGAGCGAGAATAATTATGACGATGTTTAGTTTCTGATGTAGTCCTTCGCGGAAATGATTCTTTTATTTTGTTTCAATTCGTTTATTTCAGAAGCGAACGCTCTCATTTGATTTCGAAAAAAAATATTGTTAGATAGTTGAGCTGTTTCGTTTTGTTAATCCAGGAACACTTTTTATGCATGTTTCGTTCCGTTTCATGTGAAAATTAATTAGGTGCCTTTTCTATTTCTCTATTTACATTCATAATTTAATCTTTTTTTCAAAATACAATGTATAGAACTGGTTGCAAATAACGTTACAGAACTTCATTCTGCCTCTTCCTTATATATAAATATATATATATATATATATATATATATATACATACATATATATATATATTTATATATATGTATATATATGTATATATATATATATTCATGTATAAATGTATGTATATATATACATGTGTGTTTGTGTGTATGTATGTATGTTGGGGTGGAGAGGGCTCCCGTAAGTCGTGGTGAAGGCAATCTTTCTTGGAGAAGAAAATCTCTGATTTAAAAAAACCATAAAGCGGGAGACCAGTTCCCACATTAATCTGGTCTGCAGTGTAACTTGTTGCTGGCTATCTTGCTCGTGCTTGTTGCTGGATCTCAACGTTTTGAACCGAGAGAGAGACTTAGCTGTCGTACAAAGCTAAGACTCTGTAACATCATCTGTGTATAGATACTTCCTCAGGGATTTGTCTATAAAAATGGTCCTGTTGCAATGGAAGTAATTTTTGGGCTCATGGACTGTAAGTTTCTGAGGGAGTTGCACTCGTCTGACAAGACGTTGTAGTTATCATATATATATATATATATATATATATATATATATATATATATATATATATATATTATTAAGGAAGTAGATAGAAAAGTTTAATAGACAAAAGCAGATGTAAACTTCAACTTTATATAAATATCAATATTTATATATTAATCCCAACGAAATATAAATGCTCGATACGAAGTAAAGCTTGGCACTAGAAGCATAAATGAAAACCGTAAAATAAAATTTACATATAAAATTTAGTTTTCAACTGAATACCTCAAACAAAGATAATTAATCCTTATTTCACGGAGGTTCCAGAAATGCATTTTTTTTCTCTTCAGGGGAAATAAACACGTTAGCAAATTTATACATATGGCAAATTTAAACAATGGCTGGTTTTAGCATTGTTTGAAACTGCATTATATGGCGGTGGTCATAAAATGAAAAAAAAAATGTTTGAAAAACATTAAGAAAATTAATTAAAAAAAGAAAAACAAACCGAAATTTGTAATTCCAGAGTGCGCCGAATTACTTTAGTAAGATAAAGAAACAAAGAGAAGTATTTTATAATCAAAATTCTAACCAGTCATAATTCACAATGAGAAAAAATTGATAATAATCCAATCTGAGGTAGTAAAAAGGAGTAAATCAACGCAGTTTAAGTAAATCAAATCTATATTTTAAAAGCCCTGAATCACGCGCATCGTCATATATGAGTAAAAATAAAATAAAATAAAATAAAACAGAAATAAGCCAGCATTCGCAGCTTCATCAGAGGTAAATTTTCGGAAGTGATATACAAACTGCCATTCACGTATTAAGCGATGCTCTTTGTGTAAACAAATTGAGCTTATGCATTTTGACGATATAAAAAGATCGAGAAGCCGCTGAGTAGCATTATAAGAGCCTTAGCTGTCGTTTGGGCGGTAGGGTATCAATCTTGGCTTAAAGTAGTTGCATGTTTAGCTGCACTGATGAGCTGTTATACAGCGAAGCAGTACTGTATGAGGATGAATATATATATACATATATATATATATATATGTATATATATATACATATAGTGGAGATGGTAATTAATAAAAACTGAAGAAAGTGCTCAATACTGTTGTAGAGCAAATATGCGTTTTATTTTTTATTACCGTATCTTCCTGTTAAGTTACATTATTGTTTCGGCTACACGGCCGTTTTTTTTTTTGCCGTAAAGTCTGAGGACGCTACAGACCGCCAAAAAAAAAACGGCCGTGTAGCCGAAACAATAATGTGACTTAACAGAAAGATACGGTAATATATATATATATATATATATATATATATATATATATATATATATATATATATATATATATATACATATATATATATATATATATATGCGTGTGTGTGTGAGAGTGTGTGTTTGTTTCTCTGTACTGAGTACTCACCTAAACGATAAATACCTTTTAATATATACTCAAATGAACATAAGAGTTATTGAAATATAGGAATGATATCAATTGTGTTGATAACATTATGATTGCTGAATTATTGACAGGTGTGTACATTATGATATCATACATTAATTTACCTTTTATATATATATATATATATATATATATATATATATATATATATATATATATATATATATATTGTCATATCTTTATTATATTGATGTTTATTGATTTCTTTAACGATAATACGGTTAATAGCATTTCCAACCTTGGAGATCCTGTTTTAATTTGGCTTAGGAAAACCACATTTTTTGGATGTAAACAAATAAACAAATGTTATATATTTATTATATTACGTAAAAAACGCATCGACCAACACGTGTTTCGAGGTACTATATGCATACAACCTTATTAACAATTCAGAAGTCACAAACGTATTCACTTAGTATTACATTCATAGTGTGTTATTACTTCGTCTTACACGTGTTTCGTTGTAATGGCCCGAATATAGCAAACAGACCATCAGAGATTGACATGTGTTATTCATGAATAATAAATATTCTGTTTTTTTGTTTTGTTTCGTGCATTAAAAAAGATAAATATTGCTAAATTAGAAACTATCAGAGAATATATAAAAAAAGATATAAAAACCTAAAAAAAAACTAATAAGTGTGTTTTCTTCACTGAGCGAGAGCAGTAAAAATAAAGCGTAGTATCAGAACAGTTTTAATAATATATTTGTTTTAAAATATAGCATGTAACATGGAAAAACACGTCTATCTAAAATGTATATATACAGTTTACACCAGTTTCTAACTGAGATTCCATGGACAAAAAAATATATTGTAGCAAACAGTAATTATAAATCTAATATGATCCTCTTTTTAAGTATTATTATTTGGTACCCCCAAAAAGAAGGGTGAACCGGTAAATTCACCCTTATCCGTACGGCCGTTCGTCCATTCCTCTGTCCACTCTTTAGTCAATAACTACGCCTTGGATTTTTTTTAAATCTTGCAATAACATTTTATACAATATCTGTAAAAAATAGTTACAAAACGGATTTGCCGAGAAAACTCTGCTGTCCCCTTAGATGTTCCTTTCGTGTTAAAATGGCTAAAATTGGCACTTTTGTGCTTATTAAAAAAATGGATGCCTTGAATTTTTATAGAACTTTTTGAAACGTTGGTACTAACTGATTTCTATATAATTTTGTGTGTCTATATTTCGCAATAACTCTTGGGTGTGCCCCATGGGCTCTTTTAGGGGTTATAAAAACACCTAACTCTTGGGACTAGTAAACCATATTTGTCCAAAATTTTCTGCTTATATCTATTTAGCAGTTTTGCATGGTGCTGAACTCAAATGTAAATATGTTAAGGCCTTAAGGACTTTGGGGGGGGGCTAAATGGGGGGAGCTGGGCATAGTCATGTTTATTTTATTTATTTATTTATTTTTGCATGGTTCAAGACTCAAATTCACATATGCTAAGACTATACTGTTTGTCTTTTTACCATGATTTGACGTACCCTGACGACTTTTGGGGCCAAATGAGGGAAGGGCAAGTGTTGAACTTAGTCATTATGCACTCACAGGGGGCCATGCACGCTTCACCTGTTTACTCTAATATTAGCTGCATATTTCAATTTATGAAAATTTAAAAAAACGAATTGCATGGTATCTATATGCTTGTTGGTAATTATATATATATCTATAATAAAAAGCTGAATGTGTTTGTGTGAGTGTTTGTGTGTGTGTGTGCCTGGTTCCCGAATAGGCTCTTATATGGTTAAGTATTTTAAACAACTGATTACATATAATGATACAAGATGTATTGAGACACAGGAATGGGTATGTTTGATCTGGCAGAACGGTGCTTCATTAAAATTGTGGGGTTGCGTACGTGCCTGGTCCGCAATGTATGGAAATAAAAAATTGAAAAGTTAAAATAAAAACATTTACAAGTGTTTTTGATACAGAGGTACATAAGAATACTTTGATAGGCATGTTTCTACTTAAATAGGGATGGTATAATAAAATTATGGGGTCTGCGTTAGCGCCTGGCCTCCATAGAATGGAAATAGGCACAAACTTTAATAAAGACTTTTCATATCTATCTGCTTAAGTATACTTTGATAATTATGTTTCAATGTGAAGAAATATATTATAATAAAATTCTGGGGTGTTCGTTCGCACCTGACCTCCATAAAATGGAAAAAATCACAAAGTTTAACAAGGTTTTTTAATATAGATCCACAGAATATTGTGATAAGTGTTTCAGTGTGACGGTTATGGTATAATAAATTATGGGGTGTATCTATTTTATTTTTACTTTCATCATATTTTGCTTTGGTTTTGATACCCCTAAATTCAACCCAAATTTACAACCCTTCCTTTTCATAAGCTATCATACTTTCATAAATCAGAGTCCATTTTCTGTAGGCTGTTTTTGAACCCAGTCAACGACGGGTACTTTTGCTAGTATATATATATATATATATATATATATATATATATATATATATATATATATATATACTTATATACGCACATATATGTGTGTGTGTATTCTATACATAAGAGAATATGGGTATATTTTTCTCTTATTCTTTTTTTAATATATTTACTTTCACTTTTATGTTATTGAAAATTACAAAACCAAGGTAGTTTATATCTCTTATGAAACATCTAAAAATCATTTAAAAAGAAATGTATTTACTTAAGCAGTATAATCAATTACTTTAAGCAAATATACTAATCTTTTATTGGCTTGAAGAAACAAATTTTATGTGAGCATGCGCAGAAAGAAGTAAAGAAAAACATGTTGACCAGTTGAAATGAACGTTTCGCAATTCAACTTCTCGATGTTTTTTTTGTACATAAGCATCACCACTTATCAAGGCCAAGAGGCTACTCAAGGATAAGGGTTCAAGAGTGTACAGTAGACATTGGACAATATAGTAATCATTAGTAATGAAAATTTGGTAAATTTGATAACTTATATAGAACGGCTCATCAAGAACTTATTTACGTTAGACTTGAACACAACCATATTATATTCAGCCGGAAAGCAGGAAAACGGAAGACAATTCCACAGGCGTGCAGTTCTAAGAAAGAAGCTTTGTTCATAGAATCTACGCTTAGGTTTAATGTATGTCTGTATGCGTTGTTCATCAACCGAAACGAAGATTTTACTCGTTATAAAGGATGACTGGTGGCAGATTACTGTTTCCTAATATATTAAGTTTTATGTAACAAATAGTTTAAGAGTCTTCCTGTTAAATATTTACACATACATTTACGCTTTTATTTATGTAGATTATCTACACATTAATACGATGGTGTGTGTGTTATTTTGTGTGCCACGCTTAAATCTTTTTTTCGTCCTAGTAAATGTCATTTAATTGTTATGACCTACTTTTTTTATTGAGATTGTCGGACTGACTTTCTCATCTTGGTTGCTATCGTCACAATGTTTCGGCCGTTTTGCCCTCCGGCCTTCATCAGGTGTTTTGTATCGAACTGTCCTAGTGACATATGACCGAGTGGTCCCAGACGTTGTATAAAAGTTTACAATTACCCAAAGGTGCTGAGTTCAATCCTGAACGAAGGCAGTAAAAAGTAACATTCAAAACAGAGAATCAGCAACTATGTCCCAGAGCCTAGCTGGAGTCTGAACACGGTACCCCCGTAATAATAATAATAATAATAATAATAATAATAATAATAATAATAATAAAGGGTTGGGTTCGAGACTCCTAACAAACAATTCCCCAGTTCGATACAAAACACCTGATGAAGGCCTGGGGGGGGGGGACAAAACGGTCGAAACGTTCTGACGATAACAACCAAGATGAGAAAGTCAGTCCGACAATCTCAATCAATGAAAACACCTCATCTCAAAAATACAAAAAAAAAATAAAATACAGACAATTACGACCTTCTACTTTTTTGTAATAAATAATTTTACCAAGAATTCTTCACAAGTTTTGGTTTTGGTTTCGATTATAACTAAAAGGAACTCTCAAGTTATATGTATATAAATTATTTCTTCATAATTTTGGTTTCAGTTCGATTCAAGCTGATGCCCCCAAGTCGTATCAATATTTTTATTTATTTATTTATTTATTTTTTGAAATCACAACTTTATTAATATATGAGAATCGATAGAAAATTGTCTCTATAATAATATATACCAAACCTGCAAAAATAAAAAAAAATATCATATTTAAGCGTATTTTACGACCGGGTTATACCGGACGTTTCTGCTAGCTTAGATAAGTACTTTTGCAGTTTTAACAAAAGAGCTGCAATAATTTCAGGGCGTCTCTATTGACGCTGAACATCTACAGAATGCCAACATCAATATATCACATATAAAAGGGTCCGCTGTGGAATTTCCACAGGTCGCGCTAGTTATTATTATTATTATTATTATTATTATTATTATTAGTAGTAGTAGTAGTAGTAGTAGTAGTAGTAGTAGTAGTAGTAGTATTAGTAGTAGTAGTAATGTAAAGTACATTGTCACATTAAACTGAAATATCGTAGCACTGTACACCAGTGCCTGTCAGTCCCCGTCACGAAGTGAAAGTAACTACCCTAAAAGAGCAATAGCATAAACGGATGTAAGTGTCCACAATTTGATGATAGTGATCGATATTTGAAAACAAGCTATTTTCCTACCAGTGGTCGATAGTGTAGTGCCTACGACTGCACGCCACTGAACGCCAGTGTCATGAAGTGAGAGTAACCACAATCAATTTCATTTTAGAGAAGTTCAATGAATCCCGACATCAAGATCGAGATTGCAGAGGAACGACGTACCAGCCAGTAAATGCAATTATCTCCCTCAAGTCGATTTAAGAACAGTGCAATGGAGGCAGAAACTGGTAATGGTCTCCGGAAATTGTCTGTGACATTTGCAACGATGGCCAAGGTTCACTGATAAACGTCAGTGAATACCCAATACATCAATAACTCTCACTGATCATCCATTGTAAGCAGATAGTACTTCTGACCGCAAGTAATCTACACTCTACTTCGGGAACCGACAGTGATAGTTAAAAAGACAGTAAAGGCCAGATAGTAAACATATCAATACAGCTGGCAATATCATCACCCTCTTAGCATTAACCGCCATTAATAAACATTGGTTACAATAATAAACATTGGGATTTGCTAGCTGCCACTGCCAGACAGTGCCGGAGAGTGAAAGGCAGATGATTTCATTTGGACAATAGTCTCCGGTACTCGTTATATTTCAGAGCCGGTAGTAGGTTCCATCATCAACAATGAGTTTATATTTGGGGGTGGGGGTGCTTACCAGATCTGTTGTAGCTTAATGTCATACTTCCACCGAGCTACGTTGGTAAACTGGTCCTGCTACTATATATATATATATAAAGAGACAAAAAAAGAGGATGATAGGGAAAATAAAATAAGTAAAAATTAAAATTATAGTATTTATTTGTTCATACAAAGGTTCTAATCATAGATATGAAAAAGGAAAATAGCAAAGATAGTATATATGTAGGTAACAGTACAAAAAATTACATATATACATACTACCCCTCCTATTTACCATTATATATTGTACCTACTTTTAATTATTATTTACCACGTTATTCCATTCCTCCATTCTCATTTCATATATAAATATCACTAAATCGTTTTTTTTTTTATTCTATATTTGTATTTTCTATAATTCGGACTCCTCCCCACTTCTAAAAAGAAGCATTTAGCTTCGAAATGGTATGATCTTAAAAGTTAATTTTTCCTTATTGTTCTAATGATATAAAAAAGTTATAAATATATCTTTTATTCCTCCTCTTTCATTTAAATTATATCTATCTAGCTATCTATGTATCTATATATATATATATATATATATATATATATACATTGTTTAAATAATTTCTATCGATCGCAAAAAATGATTCAGTTATTGTTCAATGGAATTATGAATTCGCATGCAGAATACTTATTTCAGCTTGTGCAAATTTTTACTCGTGGCGTAAAAGATAAAAATTCTGAACGAACAAAGATACGTTTATGTTTATTGTGTTAAAACGGTGCCAAGAGACATGGAAGGGAAGCTGCACGTGAAAACACGAATCGTTTCGATTTTCTTTTAATGCTTTAAAGTCGCAACAGAAGATGCGTAGGAATTAAAAATTTTCCGCATTCACGAGTGCATTGTTTCCGGATATATGCGAAAAAAACAAAAACAAACTAGATCATTATGAATTAACACTCACCCTCTCTCTCTCTCTCTCTCTCTCTCTCTCTCTCCCTCTCTCTCTCACACACACACATACACACACACACACATACACACACACATATATATATATATATATATATATATATATATATATATATATAGTAAGTTACCAAAGTAAGTATGGCAATTAAGCTATATAAGAATATTCTGTGTAGCTTAATTGTCATCTATATTTTCATAACTTACTACCAAGCTCTGCCTATGTAGTGAGCATCGGTGGAGGAAATACCAGAAATTTACGTATAAAATTGTATCTTTGTATATTAAGCTATGCGATCAATTGATTTATTTAATTATATATATATATATATATATATATCATTAAGACACAGTAGTGTTTGAATATATGGTTGAGTGGCAGTTTTAGTCAGTTAGAAGTGTTCTAAAGCTTCAGCGCTCACTCATTTTTCGACCAAATTTCAAACAATTATAACAGTTTATAAATCATCTTCTTTTTAACAAGGTGGTCACCACTTATCAACTCCCGGAAGCCACTCGGGGAGAAGGGTTATCTTCTCAGCTATATTATGAAAAAACGATTTTCAATTTTCGTTTAGTCAAACAAAAGTCATGATGAATTTTCTGGTGTTCGAAATCGTAAATTTATATATATATATATATATATATATATATATATATATATATATATATATATATACGGCCCAATCACGTTGACACACCGTGCTTCGCCAAAATTAACCAACGTTTATCCTCGCCAGTACCAGACGGGTAACCATTCGAGAAAACTGGGCTCTGTATGTAAAAAATTCCAGGTTGGTATCTAGCGGCGCATTAATTCATTAGGAGAGATGCCCCCCCCACGCAGTCTTCGATAAGAAGAAGAAACTCTGATGTAAAAATGTTAAGGAGAATGAAACTCTGACGTAAAATCCAGCAGTCTACTGTATGCTCTGTTTTATGACACTCATACAAAAAACTGTAGATGGTTCTACACAAAGCCTTCATCACTATAAACAAATCATCTGTGTGGATTATCTGAGCAACTTTGTTGTGACAGAAGCTCATCCGTCGAAATCGATGGGAGAGTCCGCCATTTATATATACCAATTATGAAAATAGCGTAAAAGGTTTGAAGATAGCTCAATAGTACAATACTAGAGCTATTTATTTTTTATAATGTACCGCACTACCAGGAGCAGACACGCAAATTTATGTGCATTAAAAATATTTTTATTAGCAATGTTTGCGTTCAATTGTTTTGGTTCATCACCTGTAAGTTATTATATAATACTTATCTATTTTTGATTTTTACTCGTGTTCACTCCTTACAAAGCATATCGCCACTTAAGCCTCTCGACAGGTATTGTACAGCATATATGAAATAATGTCTCGTTTTCTTCCGTGTTGTACTTTATGTTACGTTAAGTACATACAGTATTTCATTTGATAAAAATAAGACTTCTTTAGTAATTGTAATATAATGCACTTTGTTCACTAGCAATATTAGCCAGGTAGGACTTCAGGTTCTTCTTCATAAGCCCTGTGATAACTGTTTTTTTTTTTTACAAAGGTGATCACCACTTATCAAGGCCCGGAAGCCACTTAGGGATAAGGGTTATTGTAACTACATTACATTAGTGTGGAGATTTAATAAAGTGTCTACTTAAACGGGCGGTTCATCAGGAAATTGTATACGTTGGACTTGAAGACATCCAGGTTGTAGTCAGGTGGGAAGCAGGCAGACGGAACAGAGTTTCACAGGCGTGCAGTTCTAAGAAAGAAGCTTTGTTCATGGAATCTACGTTTCGATTTAGGCATAGATAAAAAGTGGGGAAAGTTTTTGACAGTGGGTTCAGCTAGACGGGTGGTTTTCGTGAAAGATTGGCGGCGGGGGGGGGGGGCAAATATTGGTATGATGGATATCTCTCTAAGATTCCAGTTTCTTTTCATATCATACATGAGGCCTTGATATTTGTGTCTGTTTCTCCCTTTCAGCTCTGTTCAGATCTGCATCATTAGGGACACTCACTTCAACCAAGGTTGAAACTCTCTCTGTCATTAGTTATAGGGATATGTTCTAACGAGTTTATTTTTTGTTTATTTTACTTTACGTGGTTTTCGATTGGGACAAGTATGTTGGAATATAGCTCGATTTAAAGAAATATTTTGCATGTTTTATAATTCAACGAGAGAAAAACGGTAAACATAACAAAGAGATAATTTATGTATGCTTTAAACTGGAAAACACACCCAACCATTAGCCGTAGGTATTGTCGGCTGCCCAGGATTTCTTTAGTAATAAAAGAAAGACGGACACGATATGCCGGACATTGATACAGAATAACAAGATTAAGGCATCAGTGATATGGTATTAATAATTTCTCAACACAGAACCGCTAAAGTAGAAAGACCTGTCAGGACATACTCAAAAATATTGTAAGAAGACACTGGTTTACAACCTGATGGTCTATCTAAGGCCATGAAAAATGGAGATCTGTGCAGGAAAAGAGTCAATTCGTTTACTTTTGTAATCCAAATATGTTTCTATAAAAATTCGCCCGCGATGAGGTCCTTGTTATTATCCGAAAGAGAAACAATATGACACGCACTGTTAACTAATCTGATATGTGCTCCATTTTTGAACCGACAATTATTCGTACTAAAAGATATTTGCGCCAGGTAATTTCGAGGGTAAATAGATAAATCGAAATTGAGAAGTCCTCTTCGATCAAACTAGGGTTTATTGAATGCCGCACAGATCGATATTTAACGAACTAATTCATGTCCTCATATGCAATGAAAGCACCAATTAAATACTGGTTCGAACGAACTCAATCCATAATAATGATCTCTTATCCAATTTAAATCTTCGCCAGTATTCATTAACAATTACGTTTAAATTCCCGGTGGCAAATTCGTTACGTTAAAGAAACATAAAAGAAACAGGTGATTTCGCGTGACATATATTATAGTGTAAAACGTATATCAGAAACCTTCAATTGATTGAATGATGATTTTTTCCATAAAACTTTCTTTGAAGATGCATATATATATATATATATATATATATATATATATAAATGAAAGTGTCTGTCCGTTTATCTGTGTGTGTGTGTGTGTGTGTCTGTCTGTGTACATTTCTCTACACAATAACTCTGTCAATCTTCAGTCTACATACTCGAAATTTGATATACAGGGTAGCGAGATTTGGGAAAATATTTGTAATCGGTTTTCGGCCAGAAATTTGGCTGTTTGGGGGGCAAAGTTAAACAATTTGACCTTTGGGAAAGGGTATTCAGAGATAGGGCAGTTTTTTTAATCAGCTTGGGTCGAAAATTTTAGCTGCCAAGGAATCAAAGTCTAGCAAACTACTCAGCCAATTTTGGGTCTAAACATTTAAAATTCATACATAACGGGTATTCAGACATGCGGCAAACATTTTAAACGGGTTTAATGTCGTTTATCAAATTTGCTTTTTGTTTATTTACAATATCACATCAGCTGATATTCGACCTTGACGACGAATGCCCGAGAAAAAGTTACTTCTGATTAATATTTAATTTTTAAATATTGAAACAAAGAAGGAAATTATTTGTGGCGATTGTGAATAGTACGTCTTCTTTTATCGTAAATTAAACTCATTAATAAGAAAAAATAACATACAATGGTGCGGTAATAATTCGATTTGTATTCAAATGCTCTACCACTGCGTATATATGTATATATATATATATATATATATATATATATATATATATATATATATATATACATATATATATACATATATATATTCTATTATAAAATATTTCGGTCCTGAATATGACCTTAAACTATATCCGACGGTGAGGTCCCAACTTGCAGGGTTTTGGGAGTGTAGAGGCACACTTTAATTGCCATTGCTCCTTGGTCCACTCTGACTCGGAGTGGTAGTACCTGTTAGGGTCCAAACTATAGGATAAATAGAAACTGATTTGACAAAAACAAATATATTCTATTAAAAATCTTTTCTTTAAAATCACTGGATTCGGCATTTAATAACCTGAAAAGGGTTGATATGCCGTAAAACAAAAACAACCAACGAACAAAATATGCAAAAGAGATTTAAATCCAAGTATTTACTCATTTTCAGCCTCCATATATAGTCGAAATTGACGTTTTTTTGTCAACATAAACTTTCAGGCGGGTGTTATCTGCATCTGTAAATTGAATGCAGTGGCTTGATAACGCACTAATCATTCAGATTTCAGAGTTGTAGCAAGTAGTGGCATATATATATATATATATATATATATATATATATGTATATATATATAAATAAGTAGTGGCATATATATATATATAAGCTGTGGCATATATATATATATATATATATATATATATATATATATATATATATATATATATATATATATATATATATGTCTGTGTGTGTATATGTGCGTGTGTGTGTGTGAATAAATTATACAATAATAAACAGGATCCCACGTTAAGGAGCCGTCGTATCCCGATTTAGAATCTCGCTAGATTCAGCCACTCTGAATGTCAGTGGATAATTATATTTAAAAACAATATATATATATATATATATATATATATATATATATATATATATATATATATATATACCGCCCCCACTATGGGGTACAGAATTGGTTAAAGGGAAAATTATTCCAAACTCGCAGTTACGTAAAAAAATATGCACTTTCGTAAATAACTGAATTCGTTCAAAACGTATCGCAAAAACAAAAACAAATAACATCTATTTTAATATTTATATATATATATATATATATATATATATATATATATATATATAATGATATATTTTTAAACATAGCACTATTCTTTGCTTAATTGTACTGTTGTATTTTTAAATTCTTTTAATCATCGTTTTAGTATCAACATTAAAAGGAAATATTAATGTTCTGTTGTAATTGTTGCTTGAAAAATTTTCACGTGACTAAATTAAATAAAAAAAATTGAAGATAGACCAAAATTTCAAAATCAACTACAAAATTATTAGACCTATAAAGGTAACAATTAAAAAATACACTATAACACTGTGTATTCTAGAAGTCTTGGACATATTTCAAGTCCTCATATCTGTTTAACTATGAATGGTGCCATTTTTAAACTAAATGAATAAAGTTTTTTTTTTGTTAAGATATTGTTTTTTTTCTTCAATTTTTTAAGATTCACTAATGACGTTTACTCACACAGAAAATGGGTTTTGTGTGCTTTAAATTGCAATAATTGTATTATGTACACTTTTTCAACGTGCATTTCGCAAAAAATTCCGTAAACAGACACTAGAAAGGAACTCTATATAAAATGGCATGCTAAATGCATAGCGAGTGGTTCTTATGCCCAACTAAGAGAACGGAACACATAACATATTTCAACCATTGAAAATGCAATGCATTGGTAAATAATTCTAATATCAGCTTTATGTGTCTTGCGATAAATTGGTCACATTTAACTTATTTTAAACATTTCATGAAAACAGGAGATGACTATTCCTCTGAATATACCAATTTTTATATTCTTAATAGCTTTCGAGATATCCGAATTAAAAACATGCCAAATACATCCTTTATATACAATTATTCCTCACCATAACCCTTTTAAATCAATGAAAATATATTAATACTTACATATTTACATAGTGTATCATGCTAGAAAAATGGTGGGATCTTTCTATCGATCCAGTAGAAATCTCACTGCTGATGCAATTCTCTATCTATATAAGAGCCAGGTACGTCCAAGGATGGAATACTGTTGCCATATCTGGGCAGGAGCTGCTAGAAAGGACTTGTCCTGCCTTGATAGAGTTAAAAATAGACTTCGTATCCTCGTAGGAGATGTCCTTTTCTCTTTCCTGCAACCTCTATCTTACAGAAAAGATGTTGCGAGTTTGTCTCTGCTGTATCGTTATTTTCATGGAAAGTGTTCGAATGAGCTTCAGTCTATGGTCCCCCCTCGCCAAACTTTCACAAGAAACACTCGTCTAGCTGAAAATACTATCAATAATTCCCCCCACTCTTTATCTGTGCCTAAACCTAAACGTAGATTCCATGAACAAAGCTTCTTTCTTAGAACTGCACGCCTGTGGAATTGTCTTCCGTTTTCCTGCTTTCCGGCTGACTACAATATGGTTGTGTTCAAGTCTAACGTAAATAAGTTCTTGATGAGCCGTTCCATATAAGTTAACAAATTTACTGAATTTTCATTACTCATGATTACTATATTGTCCAATTTCTACTGTACACTCTTTAACCCTTATCCTTGAGTGGCCCCTTGGCCTTGATAATGTGGGATGCCTGTGTAAAAAAAAAAATGTTTATGCACGGATTAATGTATTTTTTTATGATTTACGTAAGATTTATCCTTAAGATTTTGTTGCATTTTTAAACGACATCGTAATAATTTACAAGCATATCGATTTATATACGGAATTAGTTGGAATGGAGAAGTATTAACTTCTATTAATTATTTTTATTTATTTATTTATTTTGAAGAAGTAATAATGTTTTGGAAGCCATAAAATCGATTCAGAAATCTTTCATTATTTGATGTTTCATGAGGTTCTTAACCGGAAGGTCTGATTTTTCTGTGCGTGCAAATTAAACAGGTGTCATTTTAATGAGGATAACACATTTCATTTAATTATGTCAAAGAAAGTTTGATTGTTTTTCAATGAACTTAATTACAGCACTCCTTGCATAGAATTTACAGCGAACCTTTATATCAATTTCAATAGTATTTTATTGGTGACGAAAATGAATGCAATTATTAATGGCTGGTCGTTTGAAAAGAGTGAAAATTGAGTTTAAAATTGATTTGTGTACATTTATTTGTCTCCGGCCTTTATATTTTCTAGATTTTAGTGTATTATTGAAACAATTTATAAAAATAATTCTTTATAAAATTAAATTACCGTTTGAAAAATTCACTATTTTTTTTAGCAGCCACCCGGTATAATATCTTGTCCTACCAAAGAGGTTTTGCGAGTCTGTTTCTGCTCCATCTTTTTTTCATAACACGTGCGCGACTGAGTTTATATCTCTGGCCCACTCCTTGCCAACCTTTTACAGGAAACACAAGAAAATAATCCATTTCAACACTATTTCCACCACTAACTATTAATATGCTGTTATATTAGTGACTACCATACACTCATTAACCCTTATCCTCTAGTTGCTTTCGGGCTTTAAATAGTGGTTACTCCCATGTAAAAAATATAACTGCTTTACTTGGAGGCTTATTACACACTGGTATGCTACACAAAATATAAGATTCGAAGAAAAGTATACAGAAAATTTTAGTAGTTCGGAACGAAGACATTTAAAAAAAGCGAGACGTTTTAACAAACGCAATACATACAAAATATATGTATTATTTGGATTCAGCAGACTACTGTTCCCATCTTGAGTGTGAATTTCACAACGTTTCGGTCGATGTAACCTCTAAACTTCTTCAGATGTATCTTGTCGAACTCGGGAATGTTTCTGTCGAACTCGGGAATTTGGACGAAATTTCGAGCGTAACCGTTTATTTACTTCACGAGGGTAGCATGCTCTTGTTCTGTCAGCCATGACTGGATAGATGACCTGCGTAATTCTCAAATATATATTTCGGTCGCGCACACTGAGGATTGAATCTTTAACCTTCAGGAGAATATTACTTTTTACACCTGATTTTTCCACGTACTCTAACCACTGCGCTACGGGTAAATAAAGGGTTCCGCTCGAAATTCCGTCCAAATTTTCGAGTTCGACAGAAACATTCCTGAATTGTTAAATATACACTTGAAGAAGGTCGGAGGTTACATCGACCGAAACGTTGTGAAAATCGCACTCAAGATGAGAACAATAATCCGATGAATCCAAATAATACGAATAACTAATCCTCATCTAAAAACATTCAGAAACGTCATAAAAATATATGAACTTTAAAGAATTTATCAAAACGTATATTATATAAAGTAATCTACACTGCTGCTTCATGCAACACTTAGTAGATTCGAAATTGTTAGCCGGTAATAAATTTGTAAAATCCAGTAAGAACGGCATTTTTTGTGCAACTACATTATAATAGCGAAATTTGGAAAACAAAAAACGGTTGATTAAAAAAATAAATGGTATCTACCATTTTTTTTTGTCAATTTCAACAAAAAGCAATGATAGTATTTATAATTGGAATTCATGGAGATGAGTTTTATTTATTAATTATTTTATTTATTGCGGACTTTCCATAGTTGTTTCACGACGTTTCGGCCAACTATTCCTCTGGCCTTCGTCAGGTGGTAACCGCGACGGATGGGAACTCTGAATCTCCTGACTGCATTCACTGCAATTACTGCCTTCCATAGTTGTTGTCGTCTCACCACGTGTTTGACCAAGTAAGCCTCTGCCCGACTTTGGCTAGGATTGAAACCGCTACCTTCATACACTTCTCATCTGGAACCAAGCGCAGTTGATACAGACGTTGAATCTCTACGGTTCCAAGGCGAGAGGAATAGTTGGCCGAAACATCGTGAAAAAACTAAGAAAAAGACGAGGATAATAGTCCGCAATAAATAAAAAAAAATTAAAAGCAATGGCATCTAATTGATTGGCATGTCAGAATTACTTAAATATTACAACATTATTTAGAAAAAAAAAGTTTCGACTTCTATCCTAAAAACGTCGCCATATTTGTTTGCCAAGATGTGAAAAAATAACAATGGAAGTAAAAGTGTATTTCAAATATGGCAATAATTATACGCTATTCATTTTCTTTTTAGAATTTCTATTTTTTAGCTAAACATGCTATTTTCGTTAATTTTATTTTAAAAATATTTTCTTTAATAATTTTTGTTTCTACCTTCTTATTTTTCGATATATTGATTTCTGTAGCGTGATAATTGAGTAAAGAGATTGTTCGCTGAAATATTCAATATTAAAAATTCAGAATTTTGTTATTATGGTGTAGTTCCGCCGATCTTGTTAAGCGCTTGCTTGCATGCGGACTGTATTGATACGTTGAATCAACAAACACTGCCCTGAACGTACTTGTTTTATGAAGAAATAAATATATTAGACAAAAGTAATCAAAGACACAATGTTCTACCTTATTTTTACCTGATAAGAATTGTTTGTCATGAAAACACATTGCTATTTTGTGTTGTTTACTGAAAGGGATCTAAGTCGGCTTTAAAATGTGAATTCATGCATAAGTTAGGGTTAGGGTAAGGGTTATGATTATGCTGTATACTTAGGAGTTCTATATGACATGGAGGTTTGTATAGCGAGGGTATATGAAACAGGTGTGTATAAACGAGGAAACTAAACCGTATACATGTTGTATAGTCGTCTATGCAATGTTCCTTGTGTATGTGTGTGTGTGTGTGCACGTTAATTTTAACACATGTAATAAACAGATATAGATACTTTATACTATATTTCAACAAACGGGACAAATAGCACCATCGTATGCTCCATAATACAAACGCGCTTCTGAAAATGTACGTCATTTTCTACTCTGACAACTCACACAACCAAATTGTTTCCCACGTTTACATTTATTACTGTTGCGATTTTTTGTTGTTCTGGAGTTACACGGAATTTCTTTTACAGGTATCATATATTACTGTGTTTCTAGCTGAATGCTTCCATATCTGAGTGATTGCCAACTAGCTGAAAACTTGCCTGTCACGTCAACCTGTTCCCACGTCTTTCGCTCAAAACTTCCGACTACCTCCTAACTCTATGTATAGTTTCAAACTGTCTCGTTACGTCATTAACTCCACGTGACGAGAGACATAAATCGAATCATCTACATTCGTCACGTATTTTGTTTATGTTCTAACGTTTTTTTCTATTAAAACATATTTGCTTTTATTTATCTAAAATTCCTTTTTTTATTGTTTATAGAATCCAGTCAAGTTATATTCATATAACATTATTTAACCATATTTGTCATTAAATTGCATTTTTTTCTTTAAAACCAATCTAATTCAATCCACGCGATAACAATAATAATTTTCTACCTCAGATAATTCGGCAATACACAAGATATGCTAATATGCAACAGTTACGATCAAAACAAAATCCATCTTCCGTACAATTTTTATTGATGTAGATGGAGAAGGAATGGTATTATGCGATGATATTCCAGGAGAACAGTGATTTCTTTTGCCATTCCGTAAAACTACAGATGTATTAATTTTAGTACTTGTTTTTATTCTTCGGATCCGACCTGGAATTCAAGTTGGGAATAATAAGATTCCATGAGTCGATAAAGGTATGTATGTTATGGTTGTATATGAAAATAGTTTTAATTTGTTTATGGAAATCGGTCGAGTTTTATTTATTTATTTTTTTTGTATTGAGCAGTTCATCTAAATGCAATTCAGATAATGGGGCTTATCTCTCGGCAGACCTGATAACGACTGTAATGAAGGATCGGTGTTGGTTGGTTCGCAAGATTCAAAATATACATATGTATTTATATATAAAAAGTTAGACTTGATTTTTTTTTTTAAACAAAGGAGTAACCATTTATAATACCCGGAGGCCAGTCGAGGATAAGGCTTAATGAGTGTACAGTAGTCAACAGGACAATAGCGTAGTAATCGTTAGTAGGGAGAATTTTGTAAATTGAAGCAGGGAAAGTGAAAGAGTCCCACTGGCATGCAGTTCTAAGAAGGAAATTCTGTTCATAGAATCTGCGTGTAGGTTTAGGCACAGATAAAGAGTGGAGGAAATTATTGATAGTGGTTTCAGCCAGACGAGAATTTTTCGTAAAAGTTTGACACGAGGGGAGGCACAGATTAAAGCTCAGACGAGCGCCTGCCATGAAAATAACAATAAAGTAGGGACAGGCTTGCAACGTTTCTTCTGTGGGAAAGAGGTTGCAGGGAAGAGAAAAATGGTATCCCCACTAGGTTACGAAGTCTATTTTGAACTCTACCACGGCAAGATAAGGTCTCATATACATGATCTAGTCGTAACATACGCTAAATTTTATATTTTAACTCATACGGATTTTGTATTTATTATGAAGTTAATTTTCTATTTAATATTATATTGTACCTCATCTATAGAAGTGATTTGGAACATTTCAAAAATGACTTGCCTGCTATCAGGTAAAATTGAAACCAGAACATTTAGTGTTCAAGCTTTAATCGTAACCGTTTGTGCTGTCGATAGCTAGATAAGACACGTCCAACGTTATTAGATTTTAACATATAAATGCGCATTTGCGCATGCGCAGTAATGACAATTGTAATTGTGTTTGTGTATATACAATACAAAAATATATTACATTGTTATTACTTTTACCCTTTATATAGATGTAATTTTTTTCTTTAACTTTATCGTTTTTCTACATACTTCTTAATACTTTATAACTTAATAATCCTTTATTTTAATTCTTTATCTCTTCTTTGCATGGCCGGTTATTATTCTGCATTTCCTGCTTTATTTTTAAACTTTCCTATCTATCTAATATATCAATCTACCCACACTTTCATATCTTGTATGTATATTTACTTATATTTTACTATATGCATTTACTTTTTTATTTTTTATTTTATTTTTTTTCTGGAATTTGCAGATACCGGCCATCGTCTCCTTTTAAATATTTTTTTTCTGTTTATTTATTTATTTATTTATTATCCATTTAGTTTCGTCTAACAACTCTTGCTGACATTTTCAATTGATGACCTGTACATTTCAGTTGACCTATATTATTTTGCCCTATATATTTTTTTCGCGCCTTTAACATTTCCTGTCTGGGTCATTTTGACTTTTGTTTACCTTTATTTTATTTTATTTTATATTTTATATTATACTTTATCATTTTTTCCTCTCTCTCTTCCCTGATCTTTCTTATTTATATTTATGTCTCAAAAGTAGAGTGAAAAGCATATCTTATTTTTCTTTTATTAATATTATTGGAATCTTTTCTTTATTCCTTGTGCACATTTTTGTAAATTATTCCATGGATTTCTTCCTTTGGATTATTATGGACCATCTTCTTCAAAATATGGGATTTCCTGGGAGTTTACTTGTACAAATGGAAATTCTTTTAAGGGAGCAGCATATATATATATATATATATATATATATATATATATATATATATATATATATACATATATATATATGCTGCTCCCTATCTTAGGTTGAGCAGTTGGGAAGTGATATACAAATTCTCATTAACGTATGGAGCGATGCTCTTTGTGTAAACAAATTGAGCCTAGGTACTTTGGACAATGTCCTAACATTGTTAAGTCACTGCCCGCAACGGTTAGAAGTTCCGACTGACGTTTGGGCGATCGGGTTCCGATACTGGCTTGAGGTAGGTGCTTGTCTGGCCGCACTGATGAGCTGTGAAACAGCAAAACAGTACTGTATGTAAATGGCTATATATATATATATATATACACATACATACACATACATACATATACACACATATATATACACATACGTACATATACATATATATATATACATATATATACGAGCAAACAGTTAATAAAACATGTTAAAAACACTTTTAAATGAGGTAAAGAGGTAAAAACATATTTAATCTGGAAAGGAAACACTAGATAAGTGGATAGTCCTTAATCTGCGGAGTTTCGAAGAAATACTTACCTTCTCATCAGAGGGTAGGAATTAGCAAAATGCGGGATCGGATTTTGCATGCAAAAGTATTTGATGAAACAACAAGTAAGTCAAAGATCTTACTTGATAACAAAAAAGTGAAGCAGAGGCAATATGGTGAAGAAAAAGGTGATTACACATGAATGGATAGTCTGGTGGAAGATGAATCATCCAGTGATGGTAAAATCCAAATATATAACTTCAAGAAAGTTAATTGAGTTTCCATTTGCACAAGTAAAATCCAATATATATATATATATATATATATATATATATATATATATATATATATATATATATATATATAATAAGAATTACCGGTAAGTTTACCAAAATGATCCAAGATGGCAAAACTAAAGTAAATTATAAATATTAAAGAATTAATATTTATAAAATAATCTCATCTGATCCCGCATTTTGCTAAATCCTACCCTCTGATGAGAAGGAAAGTATTTCTTCGAAACTCCGCGGATTATGGACTGTTCATTTATTTAGTGTTTTCTTTTTAAAATTAAGTATGTTTTTAACTCTTTTTCAAGGTGTTTTTTAACATATTTTATTAACGTCTTGTTCTTATATATATATATATATATATATATATATATATATATATATATATATATATATATAATTAAACTTATATAAATGGTTGGAGAGAAAACTGATTACTGAAAACATGTTAGGAACATAAACCGTGATAATATAAATGACGAAAACAATTTCTTTTTATTACGTGTTCGTCCGTTATTGTGTTTTAAACAACAGTGCACGATTTTTCTGCGTTGAGATGAAAGAATTCTTGTTTGTCTCACCGGCGTCGAAACAAAGAGGCAAGGAAATGGATAGAGGCGCTTAAGTTTCAAAGTGTTTATACGTTTTCTAAATCAGATAAACCTTTTTTTTTTTTTTGCTAAATTTATTCAGTTCATATCATTAACAAGTGTTAGATGTTCTGTGAAGTTTTCGCTGAGTGATAAAAATTCGAAAAGTAAATAGTCTAACTACCTAACCTCCAAACCCACAAGCAGAAATAAACGCTTACACATATACACACACAAACGAAAACATACGCACAGACACACGCAAATATATATTATTAGTCAAGTTCATATATATAGATCAACTCTAATCTAATATCTGTAACTACTTCTCAGTATTAGCTAGGAATTTAAAAATCTATATAATTATAAAACTCAAATAACCATGTAACGGATGTTGTAACCTAACATCCGGTTTACGACTTCCGGTTGCGTATGTGTACATAAACATAAGCCCATAACAGCGTAAACAAATAAACACAAATCGCTGGACCGGTTTCGTTCGAACAAATGGACGTCCTTAGAAAAGCGAATATCTTGAATTTATTGAATAAACAACTTAGAGATATGGGAAGCAAACGCAAAACGTGATTAAAAATAATACGTATAATCATCGACCTGTTTCATATATGCGATATATATTATACTAAATAATCAACGCGACAAAAAAACGTATTGGTAATATTTTCTGCTTTTTTTTTTACATTTGTTCATTTCCGTATTATATATTCATACATTTACTTCTATACTACCAACATAAATAAATAACCTCGAAAATATGTTGCTGTTAATTTGCGTTACAAATAAATAATAAACGCGGAAATAAAACGTACTGTTTTACTGTGTACGTTTTCAGCATTCCAATTGTTTGTTTGCTTTTTTTTTGCTCGTTTGAATTAAAAGATATATCAAAATTTGAATTTAACTTTAAGTATTCTAGTATCTGTTCAGTGCACATTTACCTGTAAGTATGGCAACCCACTTATAATTCAATGGCTGTAAGTTTTTATTTTTCAAAAATGAACAATTATAAACAGAACGACTTATAGAAATCTATCTATTCTTTTTTCATTTTAATATAATTTCATAGAAATGTTTCTATTATGTCACAAAAACTATTAGTTTTACGTCACAAGTGTCACTCTTATACATTAATTCCATAGCTAACATAACATACTGACCCAACGGGTCACGGGTAGTCTAGTATTATATAAAGGTGTTCGTAGTTCTAGTATATCTCCAGGTTGTATTTGCAGTTGTATGGGCTGGGCGTGTTGTGTTGTCGTATTCGTGTTGTTTATTACCGTGGAGTCACTGATCTCTTGAAACAGCGATGTTGGCTTACCTTGTTCAATCTCGTGGGCTGGTAGAAAATTAAGTAACCTTTCTTTGTGGTCTGAATATTTCTTGTAAATGTCGTCTGTTGCGTCTTAATAATTTCCCATCGCTATGTTTTTGGCGATATGTTTGCGTGGTTCAGTCCATTTCTCTACTACGTGTCATTTTCCTGAAAAACAGACACCTTGCTACCTATCATCAATTCTGGAAGGACTTTTGCATTTCTGTTGGAATAATTTGGTGCTTAAGTGCCTCAAACAACCTAACCTTGTTTTAAAACAATATATATATATATATATATATATATATATATATATATATATATATATATATATATAGTGCAAAGTTTTGTTGAAAATGCAAAGACTCACATTTTCTTTTTTATAACCTTCGTTTATTTCCTGTATTTTTTCCATTACAGCTGTTTCATTAATGACTGGCAATTTTACGATTTATGTTTCCATAAAAATATCCTGTCCCCACCAACTTTTTCAGATGTTTATCCATTGGATTTTTACAACAACTGGTATATTTTTAACATGCTGGACATTGTATTCGGGTAAAAAGATTTCCACAGCCATGCTTCCCCACTTCCTCCATCTGTTGATGTTATGTAAAGATAGTTTTCCGTTTTAACCCTTACTTCCGTATTTTTATTCTTTATTTATTAATTATCTATTTTTGTTTGAAGTTTCCCTGTTTTTCCTATTTGTTTTTTTCCAACTATCATATTATTTCATATAATTTTATTCCTATATTTATGCGTGTTTATTTTAATATTGTTTTGTTTTTTTTGCTTAGTGTTTGAATTCTTATTATATTACCCGATGTAGGGAAGGTCACTCTCGTGGTACCATTTTTTATCTAGGATAACCTCCCTTGCATTAATATCAAGCTGAATGTGTGTGTGTGTGTGTGTGTGTGTGTGTGTGTGTGTGTGTGTGTGTGTGTGTGGTCAGAAATATGGTTGATTATTTTAAAAAAACTGATTACATATAATGTTAGAAGATGTATCGAGGCAAGGAATGGGTATATTTGATCTGGCAGAACGGTGGTTTATTAAAACTATGGGGTCTGCGTTCGCACCTGGTCCATAAAGTATCGAAATAACAAAATTTAAATTAAAAAAAAAACGTTTAGAATTGTTTTTGATATAGATGTACGTAAGAATCATTTGATAAGTATGTTTTAACTTATATAGGGATGGTAAACTACAATTGTGGGGTCTGCGTTCGCGCCTAGCCTCCATGGCATGAAAATAGGGACAAACTTTAATAAAAACTTTTCATATCAATCTGCGTAAGTATACTTTGATAATTGTTTCAGTTTGAAGAAATATGGTATAATAAAATTATGGGGTCTTCGTTCGCACGTGACCTCCATAGAATGGAAATATGCCACAAAGTTTAACAACGTTTTTTAATATAGAGTCCATTTTCTGTAGGCTGTTGTTTTTTAACCCAGTCAACGATGGGTACGTTTGCTAGTGTATATATAAATATATATATATATATATATATATATATATATATATATATGTATATATAAATAAGTGAAAGTGTGTGTATCTGTGTATCTGTGTGTCTGTGTGTCTGTGTACATTTCCCTACGCTATAACTTTGTCAATTTTTAGGCTACAGACTCGAAATTTGATATACAGTGTGCTGAGATTTGGGAAAATCGATGTGATCGGTTTTGGGCCAGACATTTGGCGATTAAGGGGTCAAAGTTCAACGATTTGACTTTTGAGAACTCTACTAAACTCGGCCGACAATTTTGGGTCGTCGCGCTTGAAATTTTAGATATAGGTTTCTTGGACATGGATCTTACTTAATAACTTGATTTGAGCCCAAAACAATAAATTTTAAGGGGTCATAATAGGGGTCAAAGTTTTTAAAAAATTGACCTCTGCGGTCTCTTCCACATTACTCAGACAATTTCTAGTCTAAATATTTGAAATTTTACATAAATAGTATTCAGAAATAGGGCAAGCTTTTTCATCAGTTTGGGTCGAAAATGTTTAGTTACCAATATATAAACGTATGTATGTATGTCTGTTTGCATGTCTGCCTTAAACTTTCAATAGAGGCGACGGATTTTACCAAGATCAGTATCGTTTTAAAGTTCGACCTTTCATACGACAAATATCGAAAAATTGGCTAAAAACATTAATATCTTCCCCTTCAACTAGGCACTTTTCTCCAGGGGTCACTTTTTTCGCCGATATTTTTAAAAGTTATCCTCTCCTTTAGATTGTCTAGCTTAATTTTTAAAAAATGTCTCTTCTGGTTTGGCGGTGGTCGTAACAGCATAAACGTTAGGTTTTAACTCGTTCTTTTCCTCCTTTGCGGTGCGGGTTCGAGTCTGCCTTCCTACTACCATTTTTTTTTTGCTCAACATACACATCCAAACACTAGGGCAACGGACTGAAATGCTAGAATATATATATATATATATATATATATATATATATATATATATATATATATATACTATAATGACGTCGTATTTCATTTGCTTGATTATTCTTAGTATACGCCATATATGACGTCGTATGTTATGACTAGGTTTATTACAAGAGAATGTTCCTTTCATTATTTTGACTCTCGCGTATATATCAGTTAATATGTTTTATGTAGAGTGATATGGTTCTCGATTGATGCACTGTGTCTAACTGTGTCGGATATATACTCGAGAGTCAAAACAATGAAAAGAATATTCTCTTGATATAGCCCTGGTTAGGACTTCATATATGACGTATATTTTGTATTGATAAAAATGGGCAATTCTACCGATTTTGATGACAAAGGTATTCAGAGTGTAGAGCATTCTCTGATCCTCTTCCAATCTAATCACCGGAAAACTAAATTAGATCAAATTAACAACTCGGAAATTCTAAAAGAAACAATTAAAACAAATTTCATGTTATACGTATGTAGAATAAACATGAAAAATAATTTAAACAATAGAATCATTTTTTTTAAATGTATTTTCCCCCGTACCGGTTGCTTATATATATATTCAACATTGTTCAAATTATTTTTCATTTAAATTATAAAAACATCTTACATATATATATATATATATATATATATATATATATATATATATATATATATATATATATATATATATATATATATGCCAGATGTGATTTAAACAATTTATAAATGAATATAAATCCGGCTAATAAAAAGCACAACATATGAGATAAACGTTATATACAGACACAAATGACAATACAAAAATATACACCAGTGCATATAGGTTTAATAATGATCAGCTCAATACTGAAGATACCTTTACATCTGCATATATATATATGTATATATATAGTGTATATATGTATATGCGTATGTGTATATATATATATATATATAGAGAGAGAGAGAGAGAGGGAGAGAGAAAGAAAGAGATATAAATAGACAGATTGATAGATAGATAGATAGATAGATAGATAGATAGATCGGTGATCATATAGCGATAAAGTAATGCCGAGAGTATGAATTATGATAGAAGTATTAAAAACATCAAACTGAACGTTTCACCAAGATGTTGTGTGGGTTTTTTTCTAAGATAACTGGTTAAATGCAGCTGTGAACGAGAAAATCTTTAATTTGGGAGATGCATATTGTAATAGTGTATGTGGCGAGGGAAGACATGCGTATACACATACACATACACACACACAAGCAGACACGCACACACACATATATATGTATATATATGTATATATATATATATATATATATATATATATATATAGAGAGAGAGAGAGAGAGAGAGAGAGAGAGAGAGAGAGATTTAAATAAGGTCACCAACAATTGGTATGTATTTTTTAACATTATTTTATTATTCCGTGTTTGGATTTTTCATTTAAAAATGTATCATATTTAGATCATTGTAATAATGTTTTGAAATCATTGAAATAGTTTTTTATGCGTTTCAGACGTTCTGTGAAGCGCCATCTCCAGAAATTATTCAAAGTGTAAAATATTTAAAATATATTTAAAATGTGTTCAGAATGTATAAAAGCACTTTCGCAGTCCATTTTAGTTACATCTTTCCCGAGCGGATGAAATGTCTGTAAATAATTCTAAATATCTTCACGGGTGTGTTCCACCCTTACTCGTCTTATTGGGGGTCAGTCCATGGTCATTGCTGTCTTTTGCTTTTCCCTCTCTTTACTCCTTTTACTACTTTTTATTTATTTTTTATTACTTGTGTGGAAGTGAGGACCGCGTTGTTATTTGCTCAAGTGAGTGCGTAGGTGTGTGTGTGTGTGTGTGTGTGTGTGTGTGTGTGTGTGTGTGCGTGCGTGCGTGTGTTTCCTTGTATTGGTTTGTTGAATGTATGTTCTATATCTAATAGTTTTATAACATTATAAATTTATGTGCTTTTTTAAGAAAGCAAATTTGATACAAGTTCGTTTTTAATGTGTGTTAGGTAGTGGGTTCAGCTTCTCTGAAACAGGAGTAATCGCTAAGGATGTTTTCATTTAATTGTGATTTTGATTTTTGGGATTTTTGGATTTTAGTTTCTTTCTATTGTGATTTCGTTTTAATCTTAGTCATATGGGACATTCATAATATTATGTTTGTTTAAAAGGCTTATTTATGAATAGACATATTATGTTTGTTTAAAAGGGTTATTTATGAATAGACATAGAGGATTTTTTTGTCTCCCCATGTGGGTAGGACCAGATCCAGGATCGCTTTTTAGTGTGGGGAAGATTTCGCTTCCCAGAAGGGAGGGGACACCTAGAAAGGCACAAGTATAAGAATGAGAATTATCTTAGTCATGAAAGATTTCTCATCCATTGACTGAGGGTAGGAGGGGTGGGCGCAGTGTTGAAACAGATACTACACTGTGGTTCTAGGTATATTTTAGTGTTTTAGGTTTCGAGGTAAGTTTGTATTGTTTAATGTGTTATACTAAAGGTAGGAGTGTTGTGCCTGTGCGTGGCTTAGTGTGTGTGTGTGTGTGTGTTTTAATATATCGGTTCTGATTTAGGTGTGGAGGTGTACACGTATATGAACGTGCGTGCGGGCGTGTTTTGCATTTCATTCGTTTGTGCGTTGATATTAAGCTCTATTTAATTCAGGAGTGAATCCTGTTATGAAATTTTTTCCTGTGTAAGTAAATAAAAGTAGTTGTCTATTAGGAAGATTGGCATTATTTTGAAGCTATTTCCACTGCATGTATGCACGTGTTTTGAAACAGAGGTGTCTGTTATCTGCGATTCTAATGTTGCTCTTGTGTAAGGCCACTCTATTGCTGAGGTTTTTGGTGGCGCCTGTGTAAGATTTGTCGCACGCTGTGCATCTTAGCGCATACACTACATTTCTGGAGGTGCAGTTTAGGCCCTTTTTTATTCTGAATATTTGTGTTGGATTTTTGAATGTGTATGTGTTTCCTTCTATTATTATGCCACATACTCCACATCGCTGTTTATTGCATTTTGTGACTCCTTTTGTAGTGTATTGATCGAGTTTTAGAGAAGGTTAGGATGTGTTTTAGATTTTGGGGTTGACGTTTGCTTTTTATTATTTTTGGGTTTTTTAGTATGCTGTTTAGTTTATCGTTCTGACTAAGAAAGATAAGGTTTCTCGTTATCTGTGTAAGTAGTTATGTGTTGTTTGTGTTGTGTGTGGAGACGTATGCTAGAATTTGTTCTTTGTTGTGTTTACTTTTGGGTTTCTTAGTTGGTCTACTTGGGTATTATCTTTACAAATGGAAATATATGGTTGGAGTGGCTGAAAGGACGACAGAACAGCGAAAGCTACAAACAGCTTCTGGACGAGAAACCCCTACCAAAGATAAGAAGAGAGATAGGGAATGGTTTCGTTCTACAGCAAGACAATTGCAGCATCCATGTGTCAAAACTCAGGAAAGAATGGATGGTTGAAGTGAATATAACTCCTTTGGAATGGCCTGCAAAAAGCCCAGATCTAAATTTAACGGAAAGTGTTTGGGAAATGCTTGTGTAACTTGTCTATGATATACCTGAAATAACCAAAATAGCTCAACTATTGGGGCGAATACTAGATGCCAAAAAACAAAAACAAAAGCAACTAATAGAAACACACGGAGATGTTATTATGCATATGTTTGATCGTTATGAAGAGAGATTGATAAAAGTTACTGAGAAGAAAGGTGATATCACAGACAGTTAACAGTTTAAAAAACGATTAAAATAATGGCACAACTAGGGAAAAAAACTTGAGAAAAGATTCACAGTTTCCCAAAGAGAAACAATGCGTTAGATGTTTCTTTCTGCCGGCACAAAGAAGGTTTCCGCACCGCAATAGAGACAGACTCCAAAATCTGTAAATGGTTTCTGGAGTCCGCTCTATGTAGCAGCTCGAACCATTCAATTTTATATCTGTCGGCACAGCACGGGTTGTCAACCAAATACTGGCCAGTAGCACAGTCCAAGGCTGCAGAAGGGGGGAGACTACCAGACCGCATCCTCCCTTGTCTGAACTTCGATGGAACATGCTGGTTTATACGAGTCAAAAGATGCAAAATCTTTAAATATATATATATGTGTGTGTGTGTGTGTGTGTGTGTGTGTGTGTGTGTGTGTGTGTGTGTGTGTGTGTGTGTGTATGTTTGCGTTTGTTTGCGTGTGTTTGTGTGCGGCTTAATCACTTTGGTACACTGATTCTAATTAGATCACCGAATTAAAGCAATCATGATAAGTTACAATTTAGGAATACTTAGCGCTGTATTTATTGTGCCGGGACGTAAACAATATCAGCTTAATATCTGATGGCGCGTTTCAAAGCACTGGGATAGATGTGCTCTCAACCTTCATACACCACGCACATAAGAGGGTAAGGAAACTCTGGCATAAAATCTGAGGTCCATTCTCTACTCTGTTTTGGCCAATTATTTGCCCTGACTAAGGTTATCCGTCGTTCTGCGCATAAAAAATCTCATAAAGAGGCGTATAAGAATTACACTTGATTAAAAAAAAAAAAAAGAAATACGGAAAAATATTTGTAATGTAAAACAAGTAATTTGTTTTATTAACGAAAATCAAATTTTAAAAAGTTTCTATTAAATTTAATACAAATAAAAACACTGTGATAGAATTGAATCGCCGTTCGTTTATTTTTGCAAAATTTAAAACAGTGGCCGATACGGTCTCATCATGGCTTAATGATATTATTTGATTTTCTTCCTTAAACAAACACTAATTAATAAATTCACGTGGCTTTTGGAATATAACAGCTTCGTTCTGTAACATGTACGCACATTAGAAAAAAGTCTGTATTTTTGTTTTTAATCAACTTTAATTCTTAATACACAACTTATGTTTTATTACTCAGAACATATAATATAGTGCAACTGAATTACTTAGAAAGCCCAGTGTTGGAAAAGGAGGTATCAAAGGGCTTGTATCAGCACAGTTTTTCTCATCAAGGGCCTGTAGACGTTCCTGATATCAGGTCAGAAGGACTCGTATCTTGCTGAAAACATAAAACCAACATGTTGGTATTTTTCCAAATATTAATTGATTTTACATTCCCAAGGTGTTTCCATTATTTTGTCCAAACCTTAATGTTACGCGAATGTTTAAGGGGAAAAAAGTATTTACTTCTTCATAAGATCGAAAATAAAGTCAGTTGCTGTTATAAATTCCGAGAACAAGGGTAAGTGCACTATGGCCTATTAAGGTGCCCCATGTGGGGGCAACCTTTTATATCGGAAAGCTGATTTTTAAGTCAATTGGTTTGGTCAATGTGGGGGAAACCTTTCATATCAGACAATTGCTAATTTTGGACCCTACCAGAGTGCCCCCCTTGAGGAAGCTGGTTTCCGTCCCCACATAAAAAAAATGTCCTTGCGCCTAATTTGCTCAATGGGGATGCAAATAAACACAAGCTTTGTTGGTTAAGTAGGTGTTTTTTAGAGGTGGCGAATTTTAAATATATTACTTTATTTTCTTAAATTGAGGATTTGGAAACTAATGGTTATTTTTTAGTTCATCTTGGTTATTGAATTCATACACGAGCAATGTTTGCAAAAAGTTCAAATTTATTTTATTTAAAGTTGATGACCGAATAATTTTACATCTGATGAACGAATAATTTCACGAAATGGAACTGTCAGCTGGCCACATCGCTAGTGTTATTTAACTCCATTAGATTATTTTTATTAGCAATATATAAAGCCAATGTTTTCACTGGTAAGTCAGCTATAATAGACCACTTAGTAGACAACATTCGACACGTTATTTTCGTAATACAGACTAATTTAATGCGTAAAGTTTGTGCAATTGGGCCTGTAAATTCAGGTATATACGCGTGGGCTGCGTGACTATACGTCCAACATTATATTTACATTATAAACTCAAACAATAATCTTTTGAATAAACCACACTTAGATATAAGACAAGTATTTTGTTGTTTTTTAATTTAAAGTTCGACACCTTAAAAGTCTTATGTTTTAGAGAGGAAATATTATTCCTTGGATACGTCGTATGTACTTTTGAAATTAGAGTTTTTGTTTATATGTGGAATGCAGAGAGCTGTTGAAGATACGTGAAGCGTTAAGTAATTGGAGAGATGAAAGGAAAGCCGAGAGCATTTGGAAATGGGTAAAACTTAGATACGAAGAAGACAGCAGATACTTATAGAATATATGGAATATGTAAGTCAATGCACTTCTAATTTATTTGTTGCAGTGTGTGTGGGTTTACGTATCAAACCTTTCATAAGGATTGGCAACAGAGAGAAAAAAAGAAGATAAAAGAAAGAGAGAAGGAGAGAGATGCAAAGACACAAAAAGAAAGAAAGGAAGAAAGAAAGAAAGAGGTTGATGCGATAAGATATTTTAAGAACGGTTTTTAAATAAAATATATAGAAAGTGAGAGAAAGTAAGAAAGAAGAAATAATGAGAGAGAGAGTATAAGCGCAGTGTGGAGAAGGAAATAAAGAAAGAGAGAGTGGGAGAAGATAGAAAGAATGAGAAAGATACGATTAGATAATTTTGTGCGGTATATATATATATATATATATATATATATATATATATATATATATATATGCATATATATATGTATATATATATAGTTTTGAAAGAGAATGATAGATATTCGATCATATAATTTAGCGTGGTAGATAAAAAGAGAAAAAAGTCCACGTACTAAAATGAACTCAAATCGCCAATGTACATAACATATTAAAGGATATATATATATATATATATATATATATATATATATATGTATGTATGTATGTATATATATATATATACATACATACATATATATATGTATGTATATATATATACATACATACATATATATATATATATATATATATATATATATATATATATATATTAGTGATAGGAAGATTCCAATATATATCCGATTTCGATACAATTACCGATTTTTAACTTACTTCCGATTCCGATACAATTATCGATTCCGACACCGATTCATTATAGATCTTTAATTATTTTACTAAAGAGTCGTATTTTTGTTCTCGATTACACTAAAAAGACAAATTAAATAAGCAGATATTGTCTCAAA
Organism: Euprymna scolopes; assembly: GCF_053919585.1. Taxonomy (NCBI): domain Eukaryota; kingdom Metazoa; phylum Mollusca; class Cephalopoda; order Sepiida; family Sepiolidae; genus Euprymna; species Euprymna scolopes. The sequence goes on along the minus strand of NC_136516.1, from coordinate 22,949,907 downwards.
CGTAAAAATAAACTTGTGGAATCTACCAGCTGGGAACCCAAAGCTAAAGTTTGAAACATATGGAGACAGACGGTAACCAAAGCCCTGACCACTAGTGAAAGGTCTATCGCAGAACGGGCGGAGACCAAAATACTATTCAGGAAGGCTGGGCAAAAAAATTCACAGACCACCAATACGATGGACCGACCTACACCTACAGCGTCTGTAACTGACAATGTAGATCGAAAATATGTTTATTCAATCACAGAAGATGGTGTTCAATGAAATAATTTAGCGTGGTGTGGAGAAGGAGGGAAGGAAAGAGAAAGTGGGAGAAGATAGATTAAATGAGAGAGATACGATAAGATAATTTAGCGCGGTTTAGAGAGAGAGAGAGAGAGAGAGAGGGAGGGGGGTTGAAAGATAATGATAGAGATGCGACAATATCATTTAACGAGATAGAGATAAATCGAGGGAAAGAAAATAAGAGACACTGACAGAGATGCAGTTCGATCATGTAGCGCGGTTTATAGAAAAAAACGGGAAAGAGAAAATGTGAGAGATGTGATGAGATCATTTAGCGCTTTCTATTCCATACTCTGTGCTGTTTCGATAATTATGAAGATTGCGGCGTCACCTCGGCTATCCTGTCTGCAATATAGCTATAATCGGCGTCGGCAATTCTACGGTTCTTTCCGATCTCTAAGTAGACACTAAAATCTTAGCATCATTACAGCAATCACCAGATCATACTTAGTCCCAAAAGTAAAGGATACGTAATTCCTCCCTGCCAACCATTTCATTCATCATTAATATATTGCGTCAATATCGTATCTATTAAAGAACGAACATTTTTTTTTTCATTCCTTCATTCTTGATTTTTTTCTCAGTTTTATGATAATTTCCATTTTTTTTTACTTTTTTTTATTTTGTTTCGTTCATGGCATTCATTTTATAATGAAGATCACGTGATTGTATCTAAACAAGAAAGTCTTACATTCGCCTCCCATATATGCTGGCTTAACCAATTTATCTCTTTTTAAATTTTTCCCTGATTTTCTCGAGTAATTTCTTGTTTTATTTTCCTGCTGTCATTGAGGTTAGACACAAAACCAAATGTTTGTAAAAAAAAAAGAAAAACTGAACTCGAACTTGGAACACACATTTGTCCATGTTGTTAACTGCTTAGCAACCGTCATATTTTATACTTTAATCATTAGGTCATTCTATCATCTTTACTGGCTATATGGAAAGTAAAAATAGAGGTATTAGTTAAAGTAGCTGGTTACTTTTAATGCATCCAAAACCAAGCTCCTATCTTTACATCATCAACGCTCTGATCCCACACTGGCAACAATTGAAATAGATGGTTCTCGTCTTGGGGAGGCTCCATGTTTTGACAAGCTTCTGGGTTTGACCTTTACTCCTGATCTGAAACGGAACACGTACATCAAGTCTGTTAGCAAGGTCGCTGGAAAAATGGCGGGATCCTTCTACCGCTCCAGAAGATATCTCACTACTGATGCAATTCTCTATCTATATAAAAGCCAAGTACGTCTAAAGATGGAGTACTGCTGCCACATCTAGGCAGGAGCTGCTAAAAACAGCCTATCGTGCCTTGACAGAGTACAAAATAGACTTTGTGGCTTAGTGGGGGATGCCCTTTTCTCTATCCTGCAACCTCTCTCCCACAGAAGAGACGTTGCGAGCCTGTCTTTGTTTTATCGTTATTTCCATGGCAAGTGTTCGTCTGAGTTCCAATCTCTGCCCCCCTCGGCAATCTTTCACGATAAGAACTCGTCTAGCTGAAACCACTGTCAAAAATGTTCCCCACTCTTTATCTGTTCCTAAATCAAAGCGTAGGTTCCATGATAAATATTCTTTCTTAGAAGTACACGACTGTGGAACTCTCTTTCGTTTGCCTGTTTCCCACCTGACTACAACTTGGATGTCTTCAAGTCCAAAATAAACAAATTCCTGATGAACCGCCCCCTTAACTAAGACTCTTTATTAAATCTCCAATACTAACAATTACTACGATACTATCCCATTGATTAATGCACACGCAATAAATCTTATCCCCGAGTGGCTTCCGGGCCTTGATAAGTGGTGACTTCTATGTAAAAAATGTGATTGCTAGAGAGAGAGAGAGAGAGAGAAAGAGAGAGAGAAGAGAAGAAGAGAAAAGAAACAGAGAAAAAGAGAGTACCAATTTGGGCAATGTAAAAGCCGTCTTAGACAACAGGTTCAATCTTTTTACTCTACCTCCTTGTTTTCTTATTTCTTTCAAGTACACGACCTTTTCTGGTACTTTTGCAGAATCTGAACCAAACGTAACTAACCGTCCGCTTGGTATTGCATGGACCATAGCGCAATGCGCTCGGGTTTGACTGTATTCTGACGTAAGACGCCGATTAATGCGCAGCGAAGGAGCAGACGATCTTTGAGGAAAATATTGGAAAAAAAGAAAACAAATAAACGGAACCAGCCGAGAGCTTCTCAGCAATTATTTTTTCGAGTTTATTTGAAGACAGAAATTTTGCAATGATCCTTTTGTCTTCAACATATATTAGAAGCTACCCTGTAAGTTTGCTGAAGCTTCTTCCACATCAGCTATATCTTCTTACTCTACTTAAACATCGTCTGATGCAAGAAAAGTCTATCTAACCCTAGAAAAATGCTCCTGCCAAGCTATATATATATATATATATATATATATATATATATATATATATATATATATATATATATATATATAAGAGCAAATAGTTAATAAAACATGTTAAAAACACTTTGAAAAAGAGTTAAAAACATATTTACTCTGAAAAGAAACCACTTAATAAGCGGATAGTCCTTAATTCGCGGAGTTTCGAAGAAATACTTTCCTTCTCATAAGAGGGTAGGACATTAGCAAAATGCAGGATCGGATTTTGCATACAAAAGTATTTGATGAAACTGCAAGTAAGTCAAAGGTCTTACTTGATAAAAAAAAGTGAAGCAGAGGGAATATGGTGAAGAAAAAGGTGATTTCACATGAATGGATAGTCAGGTAAAAGGTAAAGTATCCATGTATATATATATATATATATATATATATATATATATATATATATATATATATATATTTATATATAAATAGCGACGGTAAAAAAAAAATTGTGTGGGGAATAGGAGAAAGCCGAGGAAGTTTCATCCGTGTATCAGTCAGTGCAAATTTGGAAGTGTAATACAAGTTCACCAATGGCCGACCTTTGAGCTGGTGAACGCCCGGATGTTGGCCTTTTTTTGTGCCTACGTATCGAAGGGGGGACATGTTGGGAAATTCTTACTTCCAAACGTTGAATGGTATGGCCCACGTAGTCAGCTTCACGCTGATCGTTAAATCGATAAACAGCCATATTATATTGAGTGGTAGGGATACCAGCCTTTCAAAAGGGGGGGGGGCATTTTTCGTCCCAAACACCGTTCGAACTTTCGTTGCAAAAAAGCAACGTGAAACGGCTCTAGCAATTTTATAGGAAAACTCCTGGCGTTTGACACCAATCCACGGGGATTTCACATATATGTTACATTTTTGAGGCACCACAAACGTTCCACCTTTAAACGTCAAGATTTTATCCCTCATACATTTTTGAATTACGTGTAAAGGATGACCATTAGCCAAAAAGATCTCAGTTATGTTTTGGAGTTCCGCATCTAGTTTAGTATTAGAGCAGATCAACAAAGCCCGATGCCCTAATGTTTTAATCAGATTTAATTTTCTAATTTTAGGGGAGGACGAAACCCAGCTAATGTATTGCGCTGTATATGTGGATTTTCTATATATACTAGTAGTAAAACTCATACCGGATCTTTCAATGAGAACGTCTAAGAACGGCAATGAGTCATTAACTTCAACCTCCATAGTAAACGTCAATGTAAGATTAATTGTTCTAACAACACCTCAGCTTCCGTACAGGAAGAACATATGACAAAAAATGTCATCCACGTAACGCAAATAGCACACCGGCTTAAGAAAACGATCAAAAACAAGGTTTTCTTGAAACCCGACAAAAATATTAGCCAATGTTGGACCCAAAGGACTTCCCATTGCTACTCCATCTACTTGATGATTCATGTTCCGGTCAAAACTAAATTCAACTGATTTTGTAGCTAAACCCATGAGCGCAAGAAATGCATGCTCAGGAAAGGAGGGTGTAGTTAGGGAACTATTCACTTTTATAAAGTCTAAGAAAGCGAGATTGAAGTGTGGTTTCTGTATTAAGTGTCCTATCATTTATACTGACGTAAAATAAATATTCAAATTTTGTAGCATTGCCAAGTATCACCATCATTTAGTCGATATAGACGTTTTAGTCGAGAATAACCATGGGTATAAGGACGTAGAGATAAAATGTAAAGCAACTAACGCTAGCACAAATGGATCTAGAAATCGTGGTAGGAAAATTATTTGGTTCACACCCCCCTTTAATATTATGTTGAAAACAAAACTTGGTACAAAATTTTTACAACTTATTAACAAGCATTTCCCACCAAATAATATTTAATAAAAATACATTAAAATTAAGTTATAGCTGTAGTGATAACTTAGAAAGGATTATAAAAAAAGCATAATGGAAGAATTTTAAGGACGGCTAATAGAGAAGGTGAAAATACTAGTGCAAACACTGCGGTGAATAAATGTAACTGTAAAAAGCCTGAGGAATGACCAATAAAAAATGAATGTCTGACCTCATCAGTGGTATACCAAGCTAGGATATTCCCGGTAGAGAACCCAAGGGACGAAAGATTCCACATAGGGAGTACCCAAATGACTTTCAAAAATAGATTCTATGGGCATACACGCTCGATAAGTAATCAAACATATGAAAAGGACACTTCCTTATCGTTATATTACTGGAAATTAGTTAGAGAAAATAAAACACCTAGTATAGAATGGAAGATTATTAGGAGGGCCAATACTTGCCACTCATTGATCTCACCATGTCCATTATGCTTATCAGAAAAACTTGAGATAACTAAGTTTAAATTATTAAATATTAAACAAGAAACTGCTATATCCTGCAAACATTTCATAGTACACGTACTTAAAGAACTCTAAATTAGGAGACTAGAACAACTATAAGTACAACTAACCCCCATCAAATAACCCCCCATAAAGAGGATAAGTGAGGTCGCAACTATGATCATACCCGTATGGATTACGTGAGTCGCTTAATATTCTACTTCATCAAGCAGTTATAATATTACTAACCTAAATAAGTACCTGTAGAAGGTATATTTGAACCAAACGAGTAATAGATTGTTTTGGGTGAACCTCATAAAAAAATGAATGAATAAATAGATGAAAGAAAGTAAGGAATGAAGGGTGAATGAAAGAAAAGGGGATAAAGAAATTAGGGTGAATAAACAAAGATTAAGGTAAGTACTACAATATATAAGCTTGTATACTCAGTTTGTATAACCTAAATACTCTGATTTCTGTCATGTGTTATTATATATTATTATTGTATTGTTATACATCTTGTGTATATCTGCCTAACAATCGAAAGAGTGTTTGCTTAATATGAAGATAGGCCTATGAACTTTATGCTGAATTCAATATAAATTTTTACGTAGTATACATTTTTACGAAAAAAAACCTACAACTTAGGAAAATGTAATAAGCGAGTGGGGCCATGAAATATAACTATGCGTGTGGAGTTTGATAGAAATAAGGGAATTTATATAGTAAATGTATTCATGTCTGTTTCTACTTTAGATGTATCATTTGGTGGCGGGGTACATGTATATATGTATGTCTATATTTGCGTGAGTATGTATGCATAAGTGTATTTTATGTATGCATGTATATTTGTATATTTATATATATGTGTATCGATATATCTGTGTGTATGTTTGTATATGGATGTATTTGTATGTGTGTATGTATGCATATGGATATGCATATATATTTATGAACTATTAGAATAGGCTGTCTCGTATATGATTGTTGTAACAATATAGATTACAAGAATGTATGGATGTCCGAATATTGTTTATATGTATGTTGTATATGTATGTATGTGTGTGTATGTATATATGTATATATATATATATATATATATGTATATATATGTATGTATATGTATATGTGTGGGTATATATATATATATATATATATATATATATATACACCCGTCTGAAGTGTAGTGGCATACTATTGCATATATGAAGCGGTTACCACGCTACAGAAGTAAAGAAAAATGCCATTATTTGTCTCTGTATGTCCGTATGTGTGTGTATATATGCGCGGGCGTAGCAAAGTGTAGGCATTTATAAGTATATTAATATATTAATATATATTTATAGGTACATGTGGGTTTTAGATAACTTTAGTGTTTTATGTTTATTCATATTTTGTTTGTTTATTTGTTTTAATTTTATTTTATTTTTATTTAATTTTATTTATTTTTTTTATTTTTTGTTTTGTTTTATTTACTTTATTCCTGCGTAGTTTAGAGTTATTGCCTAGTTTCATTACGTGTGTTGTGAGTAAAATAAAAGCGTACAACATGAATTCGCTTTTGAATATAGGTATTAACGTGAGTGTGTGTGTGTGTGTGTGTGTGTGTGGTGTATGTGTATGTGTGTGTTGTGTGTGTGTTGCATGTATGTGTGGGTGGATGTAGATTAAAAGGCACCGGTCAGTACTTATTTGACCATAGCTAATGTTCTTAATTTACAGACTCCAAGACAAGAAAACTAAATTCTCAAGTACCTTATGCCATAAAAACCAAAAGTTAGCTTGGGTGGGGGAAAGGGAAATGAAAAAGATCTTCAAAGACCTCACTTATTCTCTTACCGTTTTTATGACTCCCACCCAGGTTGCACTCTAACTTGATAAACGAAATAGGAAAATGTATTTGGTGGAAATATCACTTTCGACGGTAATTCTTGGCCTGAAGACGTAATCCCCCAACGTGGGTGATTACAGAAACATGTATGCACATATGTAGCCATTAATGTTTGTATAAATAAAATTAATATATATATATATATATATATATATATATATATATATATATATATATATATATATATATATATATAGTGGTAAGTAATGGACATTTATATGGCAATTGAGCTACACAGAATATGCTGCGTTTCATTTTCATGAGAATTCGTCAGGCTTTTGCCTAGCCTGACATAAGCAAAACATAAGCCTGACGACTTCTCACGAGAATGAAACGCTAAATATTCTGTGTAGCTTAATTTCCATATATATTATATTTTTCTATAACGTACTACCTAAATCTACCTATGTATTGAGCACTGTTGAAATAAATACTGAAAAATTTACGAATTACATTATATCTTCGTATATTAATTTATGGGATTAAATAAAATAATTACATATATATATATATATATATATATATATATATATATATATATATATATATATACGAAAGGCGTGCAATAAGTAATGCCCCTGACCCACTTCCAGTTGTCTGATCTCGCTGAAATTTTGCATGTGCAATGACTTATATCTCAACGTGTAATGTGGCTAATTTTAGCTCTGAACTAATTGTGTTTTCTAGTTTGCAGGTGTTTGAACTGAGTCAGGTGTGAAATGGAGCCTGTTGAATGGTTAGCAGTGACTTGTTTTTTGTTTTTTTTTGTATTTAAAAAGACGCACACCACAGGAGACTTTTGATGGAATGAAAGAAACTTATGGTTATAATAGCCCATATATGTCCTTGTAAAACGCTGGTATCGTGAATTCAAACGTAGCCGGAATCTGTGGAAACAGCTCCCAGATCTGGTCGCGCACATTCTGCCGTTGATGAGGCATCTGTCTGTCAAGTTGAGGCTACCATTTTGGAAGATCGGCGCATTACTATTCGCCAAATAGCCCAAGATGTCAAGATTAGTACGAGGTCTGTGGTAACTATCTTTCATGACCATTTGTATATGCATAAGGTGCCTGCCAGATGGATTTCCAGGTTGCTCACACCATTCCAGAAGCGGGAACGCGTTGAGTGCTCGAGGATGAATTTGGAGATATGCCAAGAAGATGAGTGAAAGTTTTTCAAAAGACTGATTACAAAGGATGAGACCTCGGTTCATCACTATGATCCAGAGACCAAATCCCAGTCAATGCAGTGGAAGCACTTGGACTCAGCACCTCCAAAGAAGGCAAGGGTGCAGCCCTTCGTTGGCAAGGTCATGCTCACACTTCTGAGACCAGGACGGAGTAGTGATGACTGATTTCCTGGCAAAGGGTATCACAATTACAGGAGCCTATTATACTTCACTTTTGAAGAAATTAAGGGAAGCTACCAAAATCAAGAGGCGGGGCAAGGTACCCTCCTTCTGCAGGACAACGCTCCGGTCCACAACTCGCATGTCGCCAGATCAGAAGCACAGGCGTGTGGTTATGAAATCCAGCCCATCCTCCTTACTCTCCTGACCTTGCACACTCTGACTTCACCTCTTCCCAGCCATCAAGTTGTTTTTGAAGGGAAATCGTTTCCCAGATGATGCAGCCTTGATTTCTGAAGTCACGTCGTGGTTGGAGGACCAACCTGGGGTGTTCTACAAAAACGGTCTCCAGAGTTGCAGCAAAGATTGGAGAAGTGCATAACTCTGGATGGTTCCTATGTAGAGGAAGACTAATAACTGTGCCAAGTTTCGTTGCTATACTGCTATGGGATGTGGGTCAGAGGCATTACTAATTGCACGCCCTTCGTATATATCTGCTGATCCAAAATTTAAGAACACTTAAAAATCTTAAAAGAAACATTTTTTTAAGGATAGAGTTTAAACTCTTCCGACTTAAGCCTACTAATACTACCATCTAAAAAGTTATGGAAACAAAAAGGTGCATTCCAAAAAATTTATTTAAAAATTTACATTTTTATTAATTAAGCTTTTTACGCGTGACCAAAATTATAAGACCAAAGGTATAAATTGTTAGATTTACGGTAATTCTAATGTTTTTAGTTCAGTTAGGGATTAGCAATCACTGTGTAAAGGTGTTACCATGCATAAAGCAAGAAAACCAACCGGAATTGAGCGTTTTCGAATTCTAGAATTCCATAAGCGATAGCAGCTAAGTTAAATCGCAGTAAATCTTATTTGCAATTTTCTAAAAAAACACTGAGAATTATGGAAAAGTAAAATCTTTTGGTAGCCCCCCCCCAAAATTTCTCCTGCATTGAGTAGGAGAATCACACGCGTTGTTATGAATGAAAGAGGACTTTCTTCTAGTCAAATTAAGGCAGTTTCAGAGGCTGATTGTAGTCCAATTACTATCAGACGACACTTGCAACAAAAGGGCGTGGTAAATAAAAAGCGTAAACAAATTCTTCGATTGCTTCCACGTCACAAAGTGGACCGCTTTAATTTGGTCATGAAAACCAAACCTGTGACGTTGAGAGGTGGAAGAAAGTCCTGTTTCCTGATGAGAAAAAATCAATTTAGATGGCCCTGATTGCTTCCGGCGATATTGGTATAACAAAAACATGTCCCTTGAATGTTTTCCAACTTCAAGTGTCTATAAATGCATGGGATGCCTTTTTTTTAAAATGGACGATGGAGCTCCAGGTGGTACATGATCGTCAGAAAGCAGCTGGTTATGTTTGCATGCTACAAAAAGCATCTTTGATGATGGAGGGTCATCGTTTGTGTGGGGATGGATGGTTATTCCAACAAGATAATTCTGCAATCCACACTGCAAGACGGACCTTGAGTTTTATACAAGAAAACGGAGTACGTCTCCCGGGACATCCTGCATGCTCACCGGACTAAAACCCAATTGAAAATATTTTGGGATGGATTACAAGAGAGGTTTATCGAAATGGCAAATAATATTTAACAAAAAATGAACTTCGTGAAGCCATCTTCAAAAACTGGAGCAGGATCCCCTGCACCTTATTTTTGGCATGCCCCAAGGATTTTTTGAAGTCATCAAAAGCAGTGGAGGTAGAACTCATTTTTAAGTTTGTTTTTTTAATATTTTCATACACTTTTTGGACAATAGAATCTTTTATCTCTGGTCTTATAATTTTGATCATGTTTAAAAAGCCTTATTTAATAAAAATGTAAATTTTAAAAATAATTCTTTGAAGTGTAGTTTTTTTTTGTTTTCATAAACTTTTAGATTGTAGTATTGGTAACCTTAAGTCGGAAGAGTTTAAAATCTATCCTTAATTTTTTTTTTAATATTTTTAATTTTTGATCAACAGTGTATATATAACTTACTTATTTCACTTAAAACAAATTTATTGCAAGAATAAAATAGAAATTGATTCGGTAGGCCGTGGTTGTTTATTTTATTTTTCGTTGTGTATTTTTCTGGTGAGTTTATTATACTTAAATTTTTTCCTCAGTATTTTCTTAAAGTATCGTTATGATTTGATAATCGGCCACGCTCGGCAGTTGACGTAATGTTCTGAGCAAAGCTGAGCAGCCAGTTAGTTACGTCTGGTTCAAATTCTGCACAAGTACTCGTTTTCTTCGACCCTATTATGGTGATCGTTCCCAATTGTGTCATAGCATAAATATTACCTGTGACTTTGAATCGTGATAATTGTGGTAACTTATGGCCAATCCAAAAGCAACCTCAGACAATACATTACTTCAGTACTTTCTGAAAATACACATTTTTGTTTGTTCTAACACTATTTGTTTTATTTCTTCTCAGGTCTGTAAGAACACCAGGAAAACTTATTTTAATAAAGTAATGTTTATGCTCGTGATCAGATTGAGGGATTCTAATATGGATTGATGTAAGAAAATTCAGAAGTGAACAATGTCATCGTGCCGAAAAACTTTGTCCAGCAAGAATAGTGCGCCGTGAAAATCAACTAATTTCTTACATAACAACGTTATGGTGTTGCTATTTTTTGTCTGTGTCAGTTTAATTTGGCAAGAAATGTCATTCAAAATTACATTGGTATACCATACTTTCAAAGAATCTCTTAAATAAGAATCCCATCAATACCGGGATTAAACTTTTAAAATTACGTATGAAAAAGGCAACGCGTCCCAGCATGGATTCCTTTTTTTTAAAAAAACTAAATGATTTGCTAACAAGTTTATTTTTTTAATCTATTACAATTATGACCTATACTGAAAATACTAACTTCTGAATAAATCGTCCATTTTTTAGATTAATTAATTTTAGATTAATTTTGTCTGGGTTTCGTAGCCGTGATAAGTGAAAGTTGTCCTCTTCTATAATGAAACCAAATTGATCTTGAATACTCTTTTGAGCTGTTTTTCATGTAGGTTATGTTTTTTTTTTATTGTTTTAGCCAATAGAGATGTTTTCGACAATATTTAACTGAATAAAATATTTCTGAAGCAACTGACAATTTCTTTAATCTTTCAAATTATCTCAAGTCTGGTTAGCGATGATATTCCCTCAGAAAAAAATATCCAAATGATAATGTACCTCAGTATTGTTATATGATGTATAGATATCGACATGGGCTATTTTCTCAAATATAAAACCAGGAATCAAATTGCTGGAAGACAATACACTATATTTCATATTATATTAGGTTACATGTAGTTTTTTTTACGTTTTTGTTCACATTTATGCATGTGTTGAACATTTTTTTTTAATTTGCTGGGACTAAAATGGCATGTCGAATAATTGTTTTGATTGGAAATGATTATTTTAATGACAAAAATTATTCAGAGCTGATAATTCTAGGTAATTATGTTAAAAAAAGAATAAATTTGAAGTCATGAAACCTCGAAAACTTCCAAAAATTGGTGCTCAGCATACACGAATGAAGACTGGCCTATACAGGAGGTATTAGTGCCTTGCAAAAAAAAAGAACACCCTCAACGACCTTCTCGTGGACAGAGACAGAATATTTTTCCCACCACTGCACATCAAGCCCGACTTAATTTAGCAGTTCGTCAAGACTCTGGACAAGGATGGTGACTGATTCACTTACTTGTGCGACGCTTTTTCAGGATTAATCATGGAGCAGGTGAAAGCTGGTATGTTTGATTGTCCTTATATCTGGCAGCTCATAAGCAATCCGGAGTTCGAAAACTCAATGAAGGAAGTGGAACTGGAGGAGTGAAACGTATTTGTTCTGGTAGTGAAGAACTTTCTTGGCAACAATAAGGTCAGAAACTACACAAAACTTATCAATAACATGCGTACTGCTTTCAAAATCCTGTGCAGAAACGTCGAGATGCGCTACCTATTTTTATATATGGACCGGTTTCCTGAGAACCTAGGTTCAGGGAGTGACGAAAATAAAGAGAGATTCTATCAGGCCCTGAAAGAGTTTAAAACCAGGTATCAGGGTCACTGTGATGCAGTCATGGTGGTTGACTCCTGTTTAAATCTGAAGAGAAACATCTCCAGGATTTAATAGAAACGGAAGTTCAAGACCTGAAGTCTGAACAATGGTGAAGCAATATGTAATTTACGAGTACCTAACTTTATCGATACGCACAATTCAGTTTACTGTAATCGATGTTTCTATCATCTCTAATCAATATATTTTGTTGGCAAAACATTTTTTTCTCTTAAAAACATAATTAGGATGATATTTGTTAATAAAATCTGCTGCTAATGCTGCAAAAAAAATGTAATCGATTTTGTAAGAATTTTTTTTTTCATAGCAACTTAGCACAAGAACTTGAACTGGTGGAGAGAAATTGAGGCCATTTCCTAATTCAGCATCGCATGAATAACCTAAATCAATTGTAGAAATCTAGACAACGTTCAAAAGGTAAAATAATTGTTGCACAGTAGTATTATTAATAGGTGGTGTTAACATATCGGAGAGCGGTATAACTGTATATGTTTTTAGGTTATTAGGGTCGTGACAGACTAGAAAAGGCGATTATAGTGATCAGCTCTATTGCGACACTAAATGATATTCTCCTTCACTAGGAATAGTGAAAATAGTGATAACAAAGAGAGTAGCTAGGGTCATGGATAAAATACTTTGCAAAATTCAGTTTATAGTTACATTTATTCTAGAGTTTGAACGGTCACTCCTCAGTGCGGGCGATACTTAAAATACAATTGTGAATTACTAAGAAGTTTTACCTAGTCATGGCTGAGGGAAAGGTTACATGATACCTCACGTGGATTAAATGAAGATTTTCGTTTGAAATTCCGTGCGAGTTTGATAGAACTATTTCTGAATAAAACAAAGATTCCTGGGTTCGAAAAGATAAATGTTAAGAAGCTCGGAGGTTATATAGAGGCAAACGCTGGGAGAATATCACTTTATATAAGAATAGTTGCCCTCAGAATCCAAAAGAGAATCGAATTAATTTGGAATTATTTTTTTAGATGAGTAATTTGTATTATTTATTTTCATTTAATTAGTTGCGGACTATTATTCTTATCTTCTAATAAGAACTGAGACACCAGGATCGGAAAGCCGGATTGAGAAGTCCGAGGAGGGACACTATAGTCTGCATAAAAATGTCTGGACTGTCCCGTCGGCATTTCACGGCTAGAGCGCCTCAAGTGTTAGCTAAAAATAAACGCTTCTACAAAAAGAGAAGGCAAAGGTGAACCTCGTAGAACTGCAGGAAAATAAACCCGCACCGCCAAATCAACAGGAACCAGATCGTTACAGGAATCGTCTAATTTCTTTTCATTTAATTTAAACTTTTAAAATTACGTATGAAAAAGGCAACGCGTCCCAGCATGGATTCCTTTTTTTTTAAAAAAAACTAAATGATTTGCTAACAAGTTTATTTTTTTAATCTATTACAATTATGACCTATACTGAAAATACTAACTCCTGAATAAATCTCCATTTTTTAGATTAATTAATTTTAGATTAATTTTATCTGGGTTTCGTAGCCGTGATAAGTGAAAGTTGTCCTCTTCTATAATGAAACCAAATGTATCTTGAATACTCTTGAATATAGTGTCCCTCCTCGGACTTCTCAATCCGGCTTTCCGATCCTGGTGTCTCAGTTCTTATTAGAAGATAAGAATAATAGTCCGCAACTAATTAAATGAAAATAAATAATACAAATTACTCATCTAGAAAAAATAATTCCAAATTAATTCGATTCTCTTTTGGATTCTGAGGCCTGACGATAAAAATCCCTGACCCCTTGCTCTATCTCTCTATTTTATAAAAAACGCATATACATTATCCGGTATCTGTCTACTTATCTTACAATATACAAAAAAACAACTTTTACTCTGTGTCTCTTGCGATCGACATGGTTCCAACATTCTCGTTATGCCTAAAGTTGCTTAAACAAAAATTCTAGTTTTCTTTCTGTTTTTATCAACATCTACATAGATTATCTTTCGTCTCTTTCTATATCAGAGACACTCCCTTTCTTCTGCATTTCTCCCATTTTCCCCACACATCTAACCGCTGCTTCAAACACAAAAACCTCTATTCTAGCATTCGCGCACCTTCCTCTTGTAGATCTACTGATTATAAGAACCTCACGTCTGCATCAACCCCGATTACAGAAATATCCGCGCTTTATTTCTTCTTGTTCTATTTGCCCTCTTATCAAAGACAATTCGACATATCGACCTGCCTATTTCCAGCGCTTTATCGATCTTTCAACTTCTCTCTCCCGCTTTCTCTCTCGCTCTCTGTTGCCTCTCTCAGAATATATATATATATATATATATATATATATATATATATGTATATATATATATATATACACGCACATGTGTGCGTGAGTGCGTGCTTGTGTTTGTATGTGGATGTTTTTCGTTCTTATACATTTTTATCTAGATCTCTCTCTTTTGTGTTCGCCTTCTTTCTTATTTATACACAGATAAGTTCTATAATAATAGGCTGGCATGTCATAATAGATAGACACACATACATACATACATACATACATACATACATACATATATAGAGAGAGATAAAGACATAAAGAAAGAGAAAGAGAGATAGAGAGAGAGAAAGGTGTGTGAGAGGGTAAATATGGGATGGGAATTTTCAAGCAAAATTGAGAATTAATTTCCGAAAAGCAAGCAACATTCTAGTATGAATAAGGACACGACCATCCTATTATTTCGGTCGACCATATTCCGCTGTTAAAATATTCGGCTGTTAAAATAAGCAACATTAAAGAAAACTCTCATTTCATTAAATGAATATTGTCAAAGATGTTGACTAAACTATCTTGTACATCAATTGAATAACGAGTTTGTTTCATTATTGCTACAAGAATGCCGTTTTGCTTTACACGTTTCGATTAAATAAGTTCCAACACATACATAGGGATAGTCACGAACACACACACATAGACAAAGACAAGAACACACACACACACATATATATATATATATATATATATATTATATTTATATAAATATATGTGTGTATGTATGTATATACGTACAACACATATATATATAGTAGATATGGTAGTTAATAAAACTGAAGAAAGTGCTCAATACTGTTGTCGAGCAAATATGCGTTTTATTTTTTATTACCGTCTCTTTCTGTTAAGTTACATTATTGTTTCAGCTGCGCGGCCGTTTTTTTTTGCCGTCTATAGCTTGCTCAGACTTTTACAGAAATGTTCGTTATTATGGGGTGAAAGAGTGAAAGAGTGAATGAGGTCAGGGGGGTACGATATATATATATATATATATATATACATATATATATACATATATATATATATATATATATAAATGAGGTCAGGGGGTGCGATATATATATATACATATATATATATATATATATATATATATACATATATATATATATATGTATGTATATATGTATGTATGTATGTATGTATGTATGTATGTATGTATATACATGCCTTGCATGGAACTTATAAAGAATACATCTTTAATAAAACACGCCTATCCAGATAAAGAAAGCTCCGGATTGTAAAAATGGCGCAATAAATATATTTAATTTTTTGTTTATTATTCGGATTAGAAGCATTTATCATTGAAATGTCATGACCTAATTAGTTAAATCTCTCCATTTTTTTTCTTTATTGATCTAATGCTTTGATAAAGCCACGTAAAAGTGTTATTCCTCATCCTTCAGTTAATATATATATATATATATATATATAGATAGATAGATAGATAAATAGATAGATGGACAGATATATACATATATATATATGCATACATATATATATGTATATACATACATACATACATATATTTATATATATTTCCAAAGTTATTAGTACAAAATAAACCATTGTATATACAAAGTACTGCTTTGTACTATTAACTTTGGATATATATATATATATATATATATATATATATATATATATATATATATATATATTATGTGCGTGTGTGTGTAGGAAGTTCTGTTTTAATACTAATAACTCTGGAAAAATATTACTTTTAAATTTATTTAAAGAGCTTGAACTTAATATATATATACGTACATATATACATGTATATGTATGTATATATAGGTATATATATACATGCATATGTATATATATATAGATGTATATATATATGTTTATGTATATATAGATGTATATGTATACATATATATATGTATATGTGTATATCTATAATATAAAGCTGAATGTCTGTCTCTGTGTGTGTGCGTGTGTGTGGGGGGTGTGGGGGTGTTATTGGGTGTGTGGGTGTGTCTTGTCACGAAATGGCTCCTATATGGTTGACTATTAAAAAAAAACTGATTACATATAATGATAGATGTAATCGAGACACAGGAATGGGTATGTTTGATCCTGCACAACGGTGGTTAATAAAATTGTGGGGTTTGCGTTCGCGCATGGACACAAAATATGGAAATAAAAAAAGAAAAACGCGTAGTTTAACACTTTAAAACCTATTGATCCTTGCACAGAGGTACAATATATGTCCTGGTTTTGTTCTTCACTCTGTTTTCCTGTGGCGTTATCAGATCAGGCAGTCTGAAAATATCAAATTCATGACTTATGCGTACCAAACAAGGATGTTATTGTTCCGTCCTTTTCTTTTGTAGAACTGAAACATCATCTGAAAAGATTAAAAGAAAATCAAAGTTTCTAAAAAAAATTTTTTTTAAACAAAGAAAAACGCAATAAATAAAAATAGCAATATACTAAGAACTTGAAGCAGGTAAACTTTTTGAAAAAAGTATTGAACCCGAAAGAAATTGATATGCCTTAAAACAAAACACTCAAACCAAACACCACGAATAAATATTTGAACATATAAAGAACTTTTACAATAACAAATTTTACCCAAATAATTGAACCCGAAAAGGGTTGATATGCCGTAAAACAAAACACCCAAACCAAACATCACGAATAAATATTTGAAAATATAAAGAACTTTTACAATAACAAATTTTACCCAAATAATTGAACCCGAAAAGAGTTGATATGCCGTAAATCAAAACACTTAAACCAAACACCACGAATAAATATTTTAAGGTATAAATAACTTGAAAAATAAAATCTTTTGCCAAAATTATTGAACACAAAAACGTAAAAATGAAGTAACACAAAATCAACCAAAGTAGAAACCAGCAAAATATCGTAGAAGAATTTGAAGCATAAAAACAGTTTTGTTCAAAATTATAGAATTCCGTGTTGGATATTTCTAAAAAGGTTTACATTCTTAAAACAAAACAAACATACTAAAAGCATGAATACATATTTTAAGGTATATACAATATGAAGATTATAAACTATTTGTCAAAATTATTGAATTACACATTGGATTCCTCCGTTCAATCTGGGAAGGCAATGGGTAGCCTCTGTAAGGGTAAATGCACGTGTGTAATTGTCGGGCAAGAATAACGAAATCTCCAAATATAACAGTCTCCTGAATCAACACTGCTTGAGTCCCATGCTTCCATTCAGTCTTGCAAGACAAAGGATACCCCTTAGGAGCAGTAGGGCGTGTAATTGTGAGGCAAGGGTAGTGCAATAACCAACCACACCTCTCCTGAATCGGCACTGATTCAGTGGCAAGTAGAAGACCAGGACGACTGGAAACAATGCCGAGATAAGCTGAGAGTACATACACAACCTGGGACACCCAAATGATTACCCATTTTACTAGTGATCAGGTTCAATGTTGCTTATGCATGTATTATACAGTATGTAAATTCATTAAATTACCCGAAAAGGGTTGATATGCCGTAAAACAAAACCATAAAAGGTATCGCTGTCTTTGTGTCAGTCTTAACTAGACGCACATTTTTGTAGCTTTTACTCCCTATCTCTTTATCCCACATATTGGATAACCGTATTTACGTAACCCTAACCCTAGAGATCTATGCGCATGCACTGACACGGCTCTTGCTAATATTTCCTGATTCTTTTATATTTTACTTTTTGGTCACTCTAATCCAATTCATGCTTTGACAAAGTTGAAACCATAAGTTGACAGGTTCACGGCGAATTAAATGTCATGTTGCGATTAGCCTAGCATCGTGGATTGCGTTTACAGTTTCATTCAAGACTTAAAAGACGTCGATCTTGACTGATGTTGAACTCGTGCCGAATGCGTCAGCTGCAAGCGAAGCTCATCGCAATTCCGTTCATTTTCATCGCATCGAAAGACAAACATAGAAATGCATTTAATCCACCGTGAATTTAAGTTTATCCGTGTATAATGGCGAGTTCGATGTTTCTTTTAAACAAATCGAATAAAAAGACAGCAGCAAATACCTGCTAGCTGTCACCAGTGAATGTGTGGTCGGATGATCCGCGTCATGATATCCGATCGGGTCGTCATCATCTTTCATGCCAGATAGGTATTCAATTCTAGGTCGCGATCGTGCTTATGCATTTAGCTAAAATAAAACAGCGTATCAAAATAGAAAACCAGCGTTAAACATTAAACTGCGTATATTATAATAGAGTTCGTATTTTATACATTAGATATAACATCTTACGTATAACCGACAGAGAGCTGGTGGTTACTCAATGGTTAACGACACGGACTGACAACCGTAGTTTGTCAAGTTCGAATCCAACTTGTTTTACGGATACACTTTAACATAGGGGTGTCGGTAAACTGCAGATAGTCCTTCTTGTAAATAGTCCATGCTTTTCTAGAAATATTTCTAACTAAAAAGATACCACGGAAGCGAATGCCAAAAATAATGATTAAATTCATACGACATGAATAGACGATGCTAAACAAGAGAAAAACAGACGTTGCCAACGATCGCGTCGTTCCCTACGTCAGTGCCTGACGCCTTCTTATCGGCTAGACACATTCAACAAAAACAGCAAGACAGAAACACTTTCACTTAGAGGCGTTGGCAATTTCCACGTCCCGTAAGTACCTTATATCCTATTAGAAAGAATTATTAATAGAAAGATATAAGGGAAACGAATACCAACAAAAAAAGTCAACAATTTTGCTCAACAACAACAATAACAACAATTACAATAACAGCAACAGCAACACGAAACCATTTTCATTTAGGGATGTTGGCAAGCCCCAATGGTCCCTCCCTTAAGTACTTGACGTCTTTCTATGAGGTGAATTGTAGGCATAAAAATGATTAAGTTCAGCATTCAACCACCACCCCCTAATTTAGCCCCAAAAGTTTCAAGGGATGGCAAATTCTGGTGAAAGTGATCAAACTGTGTAGTTTTAGGCCTTAACATATGTAAATTTGAGTTCAGCACCATGCAAAACTGCTAAATAAACATATACAGAAATTTTGGGACAAATATGGTAAAATAGTCCCAAAAATGGAGTGTTGTTATTAGCCCTAAAAGAGCCCCTGGGGCACACCCAAGAGTTATTTCGAAGTATAGACAAAAAATTATATAGAAATCAGTTGGTTACAATTTTTCAGAAAGTTTTATAAAACTCTAAAGCATCATTTTATTTTAATAAGCACAAAAGTGTCTATTTTAGCCATTTCAACCCAAAAGGCACCCTAGAGGGGCAACCGGGTTTTTTTTCCGGAAAATCCGTTCTGTTACTTTTTTACTCTTATCATGTTTAATGTTCGTGCAAAATTTCAAAAAATTCCAAGGCGTAGTTATTCAGAAAAGTGCTGACAAACGAACGGACAAACGGACAAAGGTAAATTTACAGGTTCACCTCCCTGTTATCGGGGGACCAATTATGATAACGAATGAAAGCAACTGGTGGTACGCACAAAACCTACATCAAATATTGGCAAGTAGTCTGAACATATTTAATTTATATGTGATGCTTGCGTTGGCAACGTTACAATGTTTTTCCTAGACGGAAAATAACGTCCTTATTTATTATATAGTAGGGATATTATTGAAAAAAGAAAGATGCAGGTAATTAATAGTCTATAAAATTGCGCAATTAAAACATAACCTTATTATAGTATAACTGTTTACTGATACATGTTTAAAGGTATTTTTCGTGCGTATCAATTTATCATATCTTGTCATCTTATTTTATATTCGAAGAAAAAACTGGACTATATTCTTTAATTGGAATTCATTATATAGATGAGTATTATTTATTAATTTTTATTTATTGTGGACTATTATTCTTATCTTTTCGTAGTTGTTTTACGACGTTTCCGCCAACTATTCCTCTGGCCTTCGTCAGGTGGTAACCGCGACTGGATAGGAACTCTGAATCTTCTGACTGCATCCACTGCAATTACTGCAATGAATAAAAATTAATAAATAATACTCATATCAATAATGAATTCCAATTAATATATTCCATTCGGTACGGAACCGACCATGGAAGATCAGATAATAAATAAACGTGAGTTTATAAGACCAAAAAATTCCATCATAATCCTCCTTCGAGGCCCGTGGCGCAGTTGATAGAGACGTTGAATCTCTACGGTTCCATATGAAAATTGCCTGAAGATAGCCGTGGCAATCCCACCCAAAAACCAGCCAGAGGCCTACTTGGCTAAAAACGTGGTGAGACGACAACAACTACGGAAGGCAGTAATTGCAGTGAATCGAGTCAGAGGAATAGTTGGCCGAAACGCCGTGAAACAACTAAGAAAAGATGAGGATAATAGTAATCTATAAATAAAAATTAAAAAACTGGACATCTTTCGAAATAAGAAAACTGGTAACGCCTCCAAAATTGCGCTAAAGAAAATAAATCAGTGAATATTCCATATTTGTACAATCGAAATTTATTCTGAAATCAATTCTTATTAAATCTTGAACAAAAATTCTTCAATTAAACCGTACGGGAACGTTACGTTCGTTTTATTTCGTTTTCACGTTTTCTTTTTTTCTAATTGACATATCATGAAATTTTAAGAATTGATGTAACCTTCAAAAGTCACGTTCTCAAATTTCGAATGTGTGTTCCTATGATTTATTTTTTGCAGGGTATTATAAGATGAAAAGAATGAGAAATGAATGTTAACTTAAAAGTAAAAAAAAACAATGAGGAAATAAATTGGATTGTTAAATTTATAAGATAATTAGAAACGAAAAAATAAATGCGTTTTAAAAAGTTGTTTTACAACCGTTTTCGTTTGGTTCGAATTTACATAATACGCTTTTCTTATTACACATGTATCTCACATTATAAAACTGCCAGTAATTCTGTCTTGTTAAAATATGCAGTTCATACGTCTTATATAATTTTAACTGCACTATAAAAAATAGATTTGGTTTCGACTAGAAGAGATTATTTAAATGAAATTAATAGAAGGCAATACAATGTAGAAGTGTAATGCATAGAAAAAATTAATTAAATTAAGTCATGTAAGCGTAAGAATACGCTATTTATATTCACCTTTATCAATGTCGTACATGTGCTTTTTTACTTATATTTTATATTTGCAAAATATTTTTACTTTCAGCATTTTGTCAAAGAGACTATCCGTGTTGTATAATATTTCGGGTAGTTACCTTCGTCAAATATGTGTTATACTATAACTGGAAATTGATTATATTGGTTTTGAAACTTTCACTATTTACACAAAATAAGTTATTATTTAATATTATTTTATTTATTTCATGTTAGTTTTTTATTTTATTTATTTTGCAGTTTATGTTTAAATGCTTAGCATTAAAAAAACTTTCTGCGTTTTTATTTAGGTGGGTAATTTTTAAATTTAGTTATTTTAAATTTGTACAATGTACGTTCCCGTTATGTTTCTCATTTGTTTCTACGATTTAATTCGTTTAAATTATATAAAATAGCTCTTTAAAATCTAAGAATAATGCTTATACATCTTTTCAGTTGCTGCTTTTGTATACCGGATCTTTCCAAAAGTCAGAGCTTTAATATTTTGAGTCAGAAACTTAATCTATAAAGAGCTACAATTACGAGGGTGATACTAGAATTTATTTTTCTGCATAATCACCACCATTTTCCCTACACCTTTCCAGCATCTTTAGCTTATTCGGTCGTAAACGTCCGGAGCGCGCTTTATAAAACACATCTCTATCCCTACTTTTTAATCGACAAACTCATCTCCTAACTGAGCTGACATCGGATTCGTAAACCTTCAACAGGCGCCAGTAAATGCTGATAGTTTTTTTTTATTTTTGCGTCGAGGAATTCAATGACAGATTTTAATTTCTGATGAAAGACTTTGATATGGGTTGCTTTCTGATAATTTCACACTGTCAATATCTGAAATTGAGAGATGAAATTTACAGGTCACAAATGCATGAGTTCAATCATTTTCAAAACGTTCCGGTCAGGAATGCTTTAATTCAGTCATCATATTAATCCTTTCTGATCCACTTCTGAATTTTTGAGATGAGGTATGAATGTTTGTATTGTTTTGGTTGTTCGGGCGATTATTTTCATCTTGGGTGATATTGACACATGACAACGTTTCGTCGGGTGTTTAAAGAAACATTGAGTTTACGCATGACGAAAGTCGTGGGTTTCAACGACCGAAGCATTGTGCCAATAACACGCAAGATAAGAATAACTATCCGACTAACCAAAACAATATAAACGTTTCTGATCTAATCGGGCGGAATAAAAATAGAAGGCATTACTTTTCGCACATTCCTCGTATCGGATATAGTTTAACTAAACCGATAAGATTGTGTTCATATTTTATGAATGATATTAAGAATAGCAATATGTACTCTTATTAAGTCTGGAAAATGTATCTCTTTCTTTGTTTTCATTAATATTTACTACGTTTAAAATGAGTAATATTTTCCAAGCTGGAAATATAATGGTCAAAAAACTACGTCTTTTTTTTAACAACTTGTATGTGTGTAAAAGATAAGAAAGACGAGACATCAAGAAAATAGAGGGAATCTGTTCATACTAATAAAACAGAATAATGCGAGACAAGAGAGAGAGAGAGAGAGAGAGAGAAAGAGAGAGAGAAAGAAAGAGAGAGAGAGCGCCAATCTTTTACGAAAAACACCCGTCTAGCTGAAGCCACTGTCAAAAATTTTCCCCACACTCTATCTGTGCCTAAATCAAAACGTAGATTCCATGAACACAGCTTCTTTCTTACAACAGCACGCCAGTGGAACTCTGTTCCGTCTGCCTGTTTCCCACCTGACTACAACTTGGATGTCTTCAAATCCAACGTAAACAAATTGTTACATGATAAGGGCTGTCCCCTTTTCATGTAAGTATAAAAAATAGAGAGATTAGTTAAAATGAAAATGAAATATCAATGGGCGAAATTCGAACCTCGTAATTTAGTTTTAGAAATAGATTACGTGTGAGAATTTAAAAATGTAAAACAAACTTGTTTAGAATATAGATAAAATATTTTAAGAAAAGAATGTGAGCTGTCAAGTTTGTTATGAAATTTTAAATTGAAAGAATGCAGCTTATAAGATAATGTTTTTAACATATTGGAAAAATAGGTTACTGAGAAATAGGAACATTTTTGGACACGTATGTCCAGAACACGTGAAAGAAGGCACATGTTTTAACATGTGTATGACGTCACGGAAAATAGAAAGTTCTAGGAATAGAGAAAAAACTTTAGAGTTAGAAGACAGTCAGTGAGAAAACTCAGAGGGAGGCTGTCGTCTAGGAAGCGAGACGTCACTTGAAACTAAAATGTGAAACTTGAATTCTTGGTGATGGAAATGGCCGGTCGTGACGAAATAAACCATCATGTGTTTTGTAAAGCTCGTCTTGTCTTATGATTCTTACGAAAAGGTAAAGTGAAATTGTATTATGTATTTGTGTTATAAAATGTCTTTTCATACACATCTCGACTTCACAATGAGAATCTACATCATGTCTACACAATGTCTGAACACTATGTCCTCACTCAAAGAGTTTCTTCTTCCAATCTACACAATTAAGAATAAACATTTAATATATAAGAATCTCTCCTAACATGAACAATCTCTCTAAGTCTCGTACAATAACACCTCTCTCTCTCTAAGATAAGCATCTCTCTGTAACAAGACAAACTCTCTAGGTCTCTCTTTTAATGAAACCCCTATATGTAACAAAATTCCTGATGAACCGCCCCTTAAGTAGACACTTTATGAAATCTCAACACTAACGTACAACGTACTGTACATGTAATAACCCTTATCCCTGAGTGGCTTCCGGGCATTGATAAGTGGTAACCTCCTTGTAAAAGAGAGAGAGATAGAGAGAGAGAGAAATATCACATGCGTCGTTTTACTATAGACAATGCGAGAATAATAAAAAAAAATAAAATAGACAACATGGGTTACATATTTGTAATCTGGATAATCTCTTCGAAAACCGAAAATTAAACAAAATCTCAGTTTAGCCTTAATTGGTTGGTGTGTATTAGTATTTTGTTTAATTTTAAATTTTTGAACGACTATTGAGACGTCAGAGATGTGACTTTCTCGTGCCAGTTATTTTGTGTTGTATTCACGTAGCACTCGAAACTACTTGTTTTTTTTTTCTTCGAACTAGATAAACGATTGAAAATAAGTTAAATCGCTAAAACCGTATCCAGTTAGGTAGAAGAGTAACTTATTTTGCCTTTCGTAACATTTATTTGTTGTATTTTTTTATTTGACCATTGTTTCGTTTGGTTGTCTATAGTAAAAATTCCAACAAATCATTAATGATTATACGCAACTTTAAAAATAAAGAAATTAATTATTGATTAATTATTTTGCAGAAAATGAACTAATTTTTTTTCAATGGCGAGTTTACAGGTTTTTTAATGCCTATGTCTACTATTATGTAAAATGAACTTTGTCTGTGTGTATGCGTATTTGTGTGCCTGTGAATTCCTTCTATGTGGACTCCAAAACGGTTGGGTCGTTCTTTTATGAAATTTCACACGAAAGTACTTTATGTTGCTGGCAGTGTTCTTAGATAGGTTTGGTTTCAAAATGGCTTTGATAATTACCAATATTCGCCTGGTCCACAAAATATGGAAAAAGAAATTAAAAAATTAAAAAAAAACGTTTACAAGTGTTTTTGATATAGATGTACATAAGAATACTTTGATAAGTATGTTTCCACTTAAATAGGGATGATATAATAAAATTTTGGTGTCTGCGTTCGCCGTTCGCGCCTGGCCTCCATAGAATGGAAATAGGCACAAACTTTAATAAAGACTTTTCATGTCTATCTGCGTAAGTATACTTTGATAATAATGTTTCAGTTTGAAGAAATATGGTATAATAAAATGATGGGGTGTTCGTTCGCGCCTGACCTCCATAGAATGGAAATATGTCACAAAGTTTAACAAGGTTTTTGAATATAGCTCCACAGAATATTGTGATAAGTGTTTCAGTGTGACCAGGTATAGTATAATAAATTATGGGGTTTTACAAAATAGATAAGCAAGAATATAACAAACTAATCACAGAAAACATTACAAAAAACTACAAAAAACTAGACACAAACGAATGCGACTACATAGATATAATAAATACTGAAAGTAAACAAATTACCGATAAACTAAAAATTAGCGATAAAGTTGGCAAATTGAAACCTAGAGAGTCATACATTCTGCTTAAAGACCACAAATGGGACTTTAATAATAATCCCAGCACCCGCTTGATAAACCCAACGAAACCAGAAATAGGTAGAATTAGCAAAACTATACTCTCTAGAGTAAACAAACAAATCAAACAGGACCTAGAACTAAACCAGTGGGCCAATACTACCGAAGCAATCACCTGGTTTAAAAATATAGAAAACAAAGATAGATGTACGTTCATACAGTTTGACATCATAGACTTTTATCCCTCGATATCCGAAGAACTTTTTAACATTGCCCTAGAATTTGCCGAGGCATACACTGATATACCCTCAGAAGAAATCAACATCATTAAAAAATGTAGAAAATCAGTTCTAATAAATAACAATAACCAATGGATAAAAACTAAAATGAAACATTCGTTCGATTTGGCGATGGGTGCCAGAGACTCTGCAGAGGCATCATATCTTGTGGGATTATTCATTCTATATACCCTCACAAACATATTCGATACTACGGATATCGGCCTATATAGAGATGACAGACTAGCTATAATAAAAAACTCCAACAGTCAAGGGAGAAAACTTTAAGAAAATCATACACAAAGAAATGAAAAAATTAGGCCTAAAAGCGGACGTATCAGCTAACATAAAAATAACAAACTTCCTGGACGTCACGTTAAACTTAGATAAAAACACATATGAACCATACTTAAAAGATAACGCTACTCCAATTTACGTGAACCCTAAGTCCAACCACCCACCATCAATTATAAAACACATTCCTTACTCGATCGTAAGTAGACTCAGTGATAACTCAAGCGATGAAAAGGCATTTAACAGGTCAACCAATATCTACGAATCAGCCCTAAAAAATAGTGGATACAAAAATATCGATATCAAATATAAGCAACAAAACACCAACAACTATAATAAAAGTAAAAATAGAAGAAAAAGAACTATAATTTGGTATACGGCCCCATACAATCAAATGTTAAAAACAAAACTTGGCAAGAAATTTCTAGATCTTATTCAAAAACACTTTCCCGCAACCAACCCCTTACACAAAATCTTCAATAAAAATACCTTGAAGTTATTTTACAGTTGTTGCGAAAATTTAGAGAGGATAATTAAAGCACATAATAACAAAATACTAAATGAAAACAATGTAAACAACAACAAAATAAACAATAAAAAAAGTAGACACCATGACAGAAATAAAACCAACACTAGCAGAAATAATAATAATAATAATAATAATAATAATAATAATAATAATAATAATAATAATAATAATAATAACAAACCAACCCCGGACAAGAACAACCATACCATAAATAATAATAATAATAATAATAATAATAATAATAATAATAATAATAATAATAATAATAATAATAATAATAACGAACATGATAAATGCAATTGTAGACACCGCACAATTTGCCCAGTCCAAAATAAATGCCTAACAAAAAAAGTGTAGTTTATCAAGCAACAATATTTGCGAAAGAAAACCCGAATAACAAGAAATATTACATAGGCATGACTTCCTTAGATTTTAAATCCCGATACTATGACCACAAAAGTACCTTCAAAAATAAAAAAACACCGTATAAAAACAACACTAGCGAATAAATACTGGGAACTCAAAGAAAGCGGACATTCGTCGGTAGTCGAATGGAAAATAATGAGACAAGCTACCACATGCAGACACTTAGACGACCCATGTAAATTATGCCTCCATGAAAAATTTGCTATCCTGCACTTTAAAGAACCTCAAAATCTATTAAACTGTAGACGAGAAATAGCAAACAACTGTGGTCACAAAATAAAACTCACTCTAGGATAGCGATACAAAATAGCTTTAAAACTAACAATAACAATAGAAAACAAATAAATAAATAAATTAAATAAACATGAATATACATAAACGATCACACATATATGTATATATATATGTATATGTGTGTGCATGTGTGTGTGTACACATAGGTATATTCATATATATATATATAAAAAAGAGGGAAAAGATCTACCTTAAACCACTAACCTGGTTCTAAAACAGATCCTTTGTTCGATAAAATGCATGCTCATTGGCTGATAGGAGGGGGCGCGGTGGATACTAGAAAGCTGATTGGCTAACTAGAAATCCTCAACATATAATAAAACAAGAAGCAACCACAAAATTCGCGCATAAGCCTGACGAATCCTACAGTGGATGAAACGCAGAATATTCAGTGTAGCTTAGTCGCCATATATATTTTATAAATTACTAACTAACTCTACCTACGTATTGAGCACTTTTGAAGTAAATACTTAAAGTTTACGCATAAATCTATACTTTCGTATATTAAATTTATGTGAGAAAATGAAGTAGTTATATATTTATATATATATATATATATATATATATATATATATATATATATATACCAGTGGTGAAAAAACCGGACTAGAGTGCTCAATGTGTAGCCAGAGCAGTATATAGGAAATTTATTACTGTGAGTCCAGAATGAGTTTACATGTAAACTCATTCTGGACTAACAGTAATAAATTTCATATATATATATATATATATATATATATATATATATATATATATATACATATATATATGACAATATATATATATATATATATATATATATATATATATATATTGTCACTTCCATTAGAATGTTCGCATGAATTTATACTCATGTGCTTGGATCCGACAAAATATAGACAAAACAAAAGCAATAATACATACATTTAAAACAAATAAATACGTATGACAGAAACTATGAATGTTATTTTATGTCACACGTCTCTCATAGTACGCACTTATAAGCGTTTCTGTTTAAGTGCAGTAAAAATAAAGCTGAAAGATAGAAAAAAATGACCCTTCTCTTCCGTTCGTCGTAATGGCATCTGACACTTTTGAGAAAGCTCGGAAATTAGCATTGGCTCTCGAACTAATATTCACAAATTCTACCTATAATCTATTGAGTCGTATTATTTTAATTACGTACTAGGTGACCCATGACTCTTTTGCTTAGTGTCGGTGCATTATGGTATATATGTAGCGTGTGTGACCGATTGTTTTAAATGTAGATGCATTTCTCCCATGCTTATAAACACACACACACACACACACACACACACACACACACACACACACACACACATATATATATATATATATATATATATATAAGAGCAAGTAGTTAAAAAAAACATGTTAAAAAATCACTTTGAAAAAGAGTTAAAAACATATTTATTTTTTAAAAAAAGGAAGCACAAAATAAGTAGATAGTCCTTAATCCGCGAAGTTTCGAAGAAATACTTGCCTTCTCATCAGAGGGTAGGGATTAGCAAAATACGGGGTCGGATTTTGTTTGCAAAAGTATTTAATGAAACTATTAGTAAGCCATAGATCATACTTGTTAAAAAATAGTGAAGCAGAGGGAATATGGGGAAGAAAAGGTAATTTCATGTGAATGGATTATCTGTTGAAGGGTAAAATATCCAATAACGGTAAAATTAAAAAACGTTGATTAAATTTCCATTTCTACAAGTAAAATCCAAAGGAATCGCGTTAATGGAAGATGGTTCAAAGTAATCCAAAAGGCAGAACTCAATAATTCAAAAATGGGTACAAAAGGCAGAACTCAATAATTCAAAAATGAATACAAGGAAAAAAGGCAATGAGTTCAAATAATATTACTAAAAGAACGATAAATTCTTCGTAGAAAGAAGAAATAAAGAGATTTTAAAACACGGCTGTCAAAGCTGATTTAAGACAAATTATATATATATATCTTTATACCTATAATTCCGTATTACTTTGGTGTGTAGAGATATTCATATTAAAACCCCTATTTTTCTATTTATTTAAAAATAAAATACAATTGTCTTATATATGAGCTATCGAATTGCATTCATTAGCAAAAGATCTAACTAATTTGCATATTCTTTTAAACATTCATTTTTAATTAATTCCCTATTAGTTTTTTCAGTTTTCTTATAGGATGATCACCTTTAGTTAACTATTACGGGTAATTATATTCATGCAGATATTCTACATGCTTTATACAAAAAGCTTACAATGAACACAAAATCGTTTCCATATATATTTATGTATACGTATATATTTTTGTTTCATCTATCTGTCTATCTATCTATTATATCTATAAAAGTGAACGTGTCTGTCTGTCTGTCTGTCTGTGTACATTTCCCTACGCAATAACTCTGTCAATTTTTAGTCTATAGACTCGAAATTTGAAATACCGGGTACTGAGATTTGGGAAAATCGATGTGATGGGTGTCAGCCAGAAATTTGGCTGTTAAGGGGTCAAATTTCAACGATTTGACCTTTAAGAACTCTACCAAACTCCTCCGACAATTTTGGGTCTAGACACTTGAAATTTTAGATATAGGTTCCTTGAACCTGGATCTAATTTAATAAAGTAATTTGAGCCCGAAACTAAAAAATTTAAGGGGTCATAATAGGGGTCAAATTAAAAAAAAAATTACTCTTTTTTTTTTTTTTTTTGCTCAGCATACACCTCCAAACACCCGGGCAACGCCGGGTTGAAATGCTAGTATATATATATATATATATATATATATATATATATATATATATATATATATATATATATATATATATATATATATCAGTATTGAAAATCAACAATAAATACCCCCATTAATGCAGGAACAGTCTGATGCATACTAAAATTAATACTTTTATGCACAGTAACATTACAAGTGCATTTGAGAAGTTTTATCAACATTCAAGCAGAAGAGCCCGACCTATAAAATCAACATTAGGTTTGTTTTTTTTAAGAACGAGGCATGCTCGAAATAAGTGTTTCCGTTTAGAGTACAATCGAACCGTGATACTTCACTTTTTCATTTTATACTTAAATTCGAGTCATTATATAAATATGATTTTATAAAATCAATAATAGGTTTTCTACAGTGCAATATTTAATGCAATGTATTGTGGAGTAAGTCACTGTGGATAGGTATGTGGGTTTGCTCCCGGTGCACCTCGATTGGTCTTTAACTCGAGCAGGAAATCAATCGATTTCATTGAAAAAAGTGGATTTCAACAGTTTCGATGACAATCAAAGTATTGGAAGTGCGAAATATTCGTTAATCATTAATCAATCCCGGGCAACATTGGGTCTGTCTGCTTGTGAAGAATATGGCAGAGGGAAAAACTTACTTCTATTTACGGCAGCGTTTACTCTAGTCGATATATTGTCCTTAATCCATTAGGGTTTTTTTTGTGCAGTTTATTAGTCAAATAAGTATTGAGACCCCTAAAACGGACTATGATGAGGAGATAATATCATAAATATTTTCTTTTTCTATTGAAAAATTGTTAATGAATTAAACAGTTTATTATTGTCAATTATTTATTGGAGAGATATCTCAAAAGTCTTTCCTGGTTTTTAGTATGCCGTCGAGTGGAAAACAATACTTTTATTCTGTTAGGTACTATAATAGAATTCTGTGTCGAATAACAATAACACGTGAGTGAGTTGACAAATAACTCGTTAAGTACCTACATTTCAACTCGCAGTTTCCGCTGACTCAAACCGCGGCCATTCTTAAATGTGCATATACCGTAGTCACGTGTTCGAGCCATGTCACAACACATTTAGTATTTTTACTTTTATGTTAAATTATATTTTGAACAACGCAAAATTCTTTCGTTAGAACAGCAAAATCTGCTAGCGATACGCATGTTATTTAAATTATTCATAAATTAATCTAATTTATGCCATAATTTACCATAGTGTTTTCCGTAACCTCCAAAAGGACTCGGCATAATTGTACAGTCTTTTGCAGGGCGCAAATATTTCAGGTCAGGTGTTTTATTTAGGATAACACCCAATGTTACAACTGCTATCAGTCATATTATTAGTAGCACTTGCAGAAGTTACTAATACTACGAAAAATTCATATTTATAAATGCGAAAACTGACAATGAGAACTGCAGTATCCTTCTGAGCGTCACCATATTTTTTTGACCTTGGAGTCACCACTTATCAAGACCTGGAAGTCATTCGAGGATAAAAGTTAATGAATGTAAGGTGGTAGTTTAGTAATTGTTAATGGTGTAAATTGGGGGAATTTGATTATTTATGGAGACGGCTCAACAAAAACTTGTTTACATTGGACTTGAAGGCTATTATGTTGTATTCAACCGAGAAGCAGGCCAGCAGGATTATGTTCTACGGACGGACAATTCTGGAAAAGAAGCTTTGTTCATGGAATGTTTGTTTAGATTTTCGCACAGATAGAGAATGGTAGAAATCGTATGTAGTGGTTATAGTTAGTCGAGTGCTTTTTGTGAAAGTTTGGCAAGTGAGACCATAGATTGGATTCAGTTGAGCACTTGCCATGAAAATAATGGTAGAGCAGAGACAGGTTCGAAACGTATTTTTTGTAGTTACTACTACTACTACTACTACTACTACTGATGATGATGATGATGATGATGATAATGCTGCTGCTTCCACTACTACTATTACTACTTCTACCACCACCACTACTACTATTACTACTACTACTACTGTTACTGCTGCTACTACTACTAATACTAATACTACTACTAGTACTATTACTTCTACTACTACTACTAATAATAATAACTAGCGGGACCTGTGGAAATTCCACGGGGGACTCATTCATATGTAATATATTGATGTTGTCATTCTGTAGATGCTCTGCGTAAATAGAGACGCTCTGATATTATTGTAACCTTTTTGTTAAAACTGCAAAAGTATTTCCTAAGCTTACACGAACTGTCGTATAACCCGGTCGGAAAGTACGCTTAAAGTACGCTTAAATATGATATTTTAATTCTTGCAGATTTCGTATATATTATTATAGAGTTAATGTTCTATCGATTTTCATATGTTAAAAAGTTGCAATTTCAAAAATAAATATATATATATATATATATGAATATATATATATATATATATATATATATATATATATATATATATATATATATATATGACTAGGGTGCATTAGCTTGAATCGAAACCGAAATAAAAATTTATGAAAAAAAACAAAAAAACAATATATATATATATTGTTTTTTGTTTTTTTTTCATAAATTTTGTTTTTCAGTTGAATTAAAGTCGGTCAATTTAGTTCTTATGCATAGATCATCTTATAACGATTAGATCACTGTCTGGCATACGTAAATGAACATTTAAATTAAAATGTTTAAATTCAACGTTATTTCACGCGAATTTCATGATGATGATAATAAGAAGAATATAGCGTTGTCCGTGTCCCTCTATCGAACGATTCGTTTTTATTTATCACGTTGTAGTAGGGTGTGACATAGGGTCTTCTTATTATATCTAGCTGTTGTTATGAACCGTAAAATATTAGCGCTGTGTTATTTCATTTACGTCCTTTCTTTAATGTTAGACACAAGGTCAACTATGGCGTTGATGGGTTTTTTTTTGTTTGTTTGTTTTTTGTTTTTTTTTGTAAAACGAACTAGATTCGAAAGTGACATACCCAGGTTTTAACTACTTGGCCAATGTTGACTTCGTTCTTTCCCGAAGGAGTAGCACAAAAAGAAGAGAGAGAGAGATAGAGAGAGAGAGAGAAAGAGAGAGAGAGAGCATGCCCACGCTATCTTTAGTGTCAATAGCATTACTTTATTTTATGGATATTTTATAAAACAAAAATTATGTCCGCACGGCGTTATCAATTCTGATACAAATGTGTGCGAGAGTATCCAACGACTAGAAGTATTAGATTCCACTTGCGAGTCTATTTCCTACTTAGTCATGTAGGCTTGTTTGCCTTGCCTGTGTAATAAAGCACAAACACGCGTATGACAGAACTAGCATAAGTAGCAGTCAATATATCTAAAGAGCCAAGCCGTGTGCGAGGTGACGTCACAGCGAGGAAAATATAAAAAAAGATTATAAAAATGAAAATTGTGACCCTGAGAAAAACAGAATAGGATGTATTACAAACGCGGACCGAGGCCGACAGGAAAAAGACGGGTCTTAAACATAGCCGGACAAAGACAAAGTACCACCTGCTCGACACGACAGTCTTTTGCGCACACTCAAATAAAAACAAAGACTTTTGAACAAGAGACAAGGTGTTTTTCGGTGAAAGTTGCCTTAAATAAATGAAGTTGCTTCACTGGGCTTTGTTTCTTTGCGACTGTTAGATGAGTGCCGAGTGTTGATATATAACGACACAGTTTAGTTGTCTGTAACTCGTATTTCTTTAATGTATTTCAATAAAAAAATTGATCAATTGTAAGAATTGTTAAAAAGATAAAAACAAAAAACTATGTGAGTAACGTAGAAACGAAATGCGCATGCGCAGTATTATAAACTATTATGCATACTTTTTTCACTTGGCAGTTACCATTTACCTAAGTCCGAATACCAATCAACGATATGGCTTCAGGAATGAAAGGTTGTACTTTAGTAATCGTTAATGGTGTAAATTGGTTAGAATTTGATTATTTATGGGGACGGCTACTCAGGAACCTGTTTGTATTGGATTTGAAGATTACTATTTTGTATTTAACCGGAAAGCAGCCCATCGAAGAAGAAAGTTGAAGATTTCAACGGCTGAAACGTTGGGTAAACAATAGAAAAGATGCGACCATTAGTCCGATTAATCGAAATACTACAAACAATAATTTCTTTGACTTGAAACTCTAGAACTTAGAATTCCTATTAACGTGTTTCACTTGTTGTGTCTTTGTACGCCACGTTATTTAAACGTGCAAATATTTGATCCTTTAATTCTAGAACTATGTTACTGACATTTCTGAATTTTTGAGATGAGGATCAGTTATTCGTATTATTTGGATTCATCGGACTGCAAATCTCATCTTTTGTGTAATTTTCTCAGCGTTTAAGTCGATATAATCTCCGACCTTCTTTGGGTGTATCTTGTCGAACTCCGGAATGTTTTTGTCGACATCGGGAATTTGGGCAGAATTTAGAACGGAACCCTTCATTTACTTCACGAAGTGGCATCTTCTTGTTCCGTCAGCCATGACTCGAAATTCTGCCCAAATTCTCGAGGTCAACAGAAACATTCCCGGGTTCGACAAGAGAACACCTGAAGCAGGTCGGAGGTTACATCAACCGAAACTTTTTGAAAATCACACTCAAGGTGAGAACAAGAGCCCAATGAATTCTAATAATACGAACAGTATGACTGTTTAAACGTCGATTCAAATACTGGTATACTAAGAAAATTCGGCATGATCACGTCGACACACAGATTTTCGTTAGATCAGCAAAGATAAGCAACATTGAACCAAGTCGATACCAGATGAGTGACCAGTTAAGAGTACTGAGCCTAGTATTCTGACATGGCTATCCATCTAGTAGCAGATGAATGACATGTCAACACTAGAGACCCGCATGTTGTATTCAAACTGTCGCAAGGAAACAGAGAAGAGGAAAAGAGTTCGACTCACTCTTTTTCGCAGATAAAGAAAAGGCATTTATTTACAAATACTTAAAAAAAAAACGCCTGGGTTCAAAAGCCTTCTCGTATTCGAATGTGCTTAACAATATCGCACTGTCTAAAAAAACGTGGCACTCTATCCGGCCATGTTAAACAAGCGTCTTTCTCTGTTGTTCTCAGATTACGTGTGGGGCAAGGCTTTCAATGTCCGTCTTTTTTCCTTTTTTTATATTTTTCTTTTCTTTTTTTCAGGCTGTGAAGTCATCTCGCACACTGCTCAGGCCTTTGCATAAGTTGGTTGTTGCTGCTGCATGTAGACGGACCTTGCCATATCAGTGCAAGAATTGTAAAAACCTAACGTAGTCTGATCGATATATATATATATATATATATATATATATATATATATATATATATATATATATATATACAGGTGTGTGTGCGTGTGCGCGTGTGTGTGCGTATGTATATATACATGTATATATATATGTATATATATGTGCACACACATACATACACACACGCGCACACACACACACATACATTATATATATATATATATATATATATATATATATATATATATTCACACTGAGGAAGATCGAAGGATCAGTCGAAATTATG
Source organism: Euprymna scolopes (assembly GCF_053919585.1). Lineage (NCBI taxonomy): Eukaryota > Metazoa > Mollusca > Cephalopoda > Sepiida > Sepiolidae > Euprymna > Euprymna scolopes. The sequence continues at coordinate 22,913,999 of NC_136516.1, read as the reverse complement.
TGCTTTTGAAGGAAACATTATTGTTTTTTTTTTTCAAAAGACTTTTTGCATTCCTACACGTCAACACACAGGAAATAAATACAGAAAAGATATAAGAATTTATATATTTTTCATATTGATTTTTTATTCATATATATATATATATATATATATATATATATATATATATATATATATATATATATATATATATATATATATATATAGGACTGCACTGCTTGTGAATGTAATATTCTCATGACTCTTCCTCGTCCGGACGAAGCCGTTTCAATCCGCCTAATGTGTATGCAGCATCTTTTTTTTATTATTTTTTTCGAAGATGTTCAATATTGAAAATAGTTTTATATCTGTGTGTTTATTTTCTGTTTGTTTTTTTTTATTTTTATTTGTTTTTAGTTTTGTATGAAACAAACGCCATTGGTGTGTGATTCTGGACACTTAGAAGATTCACACATTCGTAAGTTCAGTGAATCATTTGTTTAACGACAGATCTCCGGGGGAGATACAACGGGAAATGTGGCGAATGAGTAGCCGGGGGGAAAGTTAAATGACACGTTCCCTCTCTCGGCTACTATAAAATAATCGGTTTATTATTTTGTTGTTAATGCGAGACAATTCGATGTCACTTCGACCCATCCACTCAACATAGTCTCTTTAAACAACGGAACAGCGTTTTGGCAACTGCGTACTCTAAATGCAATCTCTATGACAACAGCGGATATAGATTATTCTTATATAAAAATGTTTTTAAGAAAAAAGGAGAAAACGCTGTTCAGACATTCGTTATATTAAGTTCATCTTAGAAAATACGAACGTATATTTTAAAAGCTTTTTTACCTTCAGGGGTTTTATTCGCCAGTCGTTATAATTCCCCCCTCTCTCTCTCTCTCTCTCTCTCTCTCTCTCTCTCTCTCTCTCTCTCTCTCCTTTATATATATATATATATATATATATATATATATATATATATATATATAGTAAATAAATAGCAAAAAACTGTATTCCAAAATTCATGATGTTGACCATCTTATAATTTATTACTTTAATTCAGTTGACACTTACAAATCTCGACAGTATCTGTTTCGTAGCACAAAATCAATCACTTAATCTTATATCGACCAATGAATGCCCTTAAGTCATTAGTAGAAATAGCAACAATCAATCCGTCAGACGGAAATAAAGTGTCATTTGACGTTATTAAAATCCGAAAATTGGAAGAGAAGCTGCAAATACCTTTAATATGTTTCCATTACGCCATTTTGAATTTTTAGTTTTTTAAATTCAAAATGGCTTAATGGAATCATATTAAAGGTATGTGCAGCTCGTCTTACAATTTTCGGATTTTAATCATGTCAAATCACATTTTATTTCCTTTTGACTGATTGATTGTTGCTATTTCTTCTGATGAGTTAAGGGCATAATAGATTCACTGGTTGATATAATAATTAAGGGATTGATTTTTCGTTGCAGATCGGATACTGTCAAGAATTGTAAATATCAACTGAATTGAATGAATAAATTATAAGATGGTCAACATCTGAATTTTGGAACATATTTTTTTTATTTATTAACTATATTGATCTGAAATTACATTGGGCTTCTTAAATAAGAATTGGTATATATTATGATAAAGTATATTTCTACAGAATATATATATGAGTTTACAAATTGTTTCATCTAGAGGAAAATCCTCAAAGAGAGGAAAAAATCCAACTAGCATCGTCAGAATTCATAGATGGACTAAGTTATAAAGTCAAATTGAGGATTTTCCTCTAGCTGAAACAATTTGTAAACTCATTCTGGACTCACAGTAATAAATTTCCTATATATATATATATATATATATATATATATATATATATATATATATATATATATATATATATATATATATATAGGAAATTTATTACTGTGAGTCCAGAATGAGTTTACAAATTGTTTCAACTAGAGGAAAATCCTCAAAGAGAGGAAAAATCCAACTAGCATCATCAGAATTCATAGATGGACTAAGTTATAAAGTCAAATAAAAATGGAAAGATCGTAGATAAAGGGGAGTTAGAAAAGAAGGGGGAGTGGTGGGGAGAGGACGTTGGAGTTTAAAGTAGTAGGAGTGTATTAAAAAAAAGAGAGGGGTTTATAATTAAATATTAATTATGTGTAAATTCTTATATACGTGTTTTTTAACAGTTTAAACTTAAAAGACGCTACTTTTGTTGATAGCGGCATAAGTAACAGTTAATTTAAAGGATCACCATGGCAACAGGTTGGAAAGTTAATGTTAGTGAAGGAACGGGTTGAAAATGGGGTTTAAAGTAATTTAGCCGGGCGGAGAGAGATTGAAAGATATTTATTGTTTATAAAATGGAAAGAAAAAGAAAAGGAAAAATAAGTTAATGAATTATACTTTACAGGTTTATTTTAATAGTGTGATGATATATATAATTAAATATAATAAATAAATTAGCCGGGCAGGTAGAAATAATACGTTACAGGTTTATTTTAATAAAATAAAATAAAATAGGTGAAGGAACGGGTTGAAAATGGGGTTTAAAGTAATTTAGCCGGGCGGAGAGAGATTGAAAGATATTTATTGTTTATAAAATGGAAAGAAAAAGAAAAGGAAAAATAAGTTAATGAATTATACTTTACAGGATTATTTTAATAGTGTGATGATATATATAATTAAATATAATAAATAAATTAGCCGGGCAGGTAGAAATAATACGTTACAGGTTTATTTTAATAAAATAAAATAAAATAGGTGAAGGAACGGGTTGAAAATGGGGTTTAAAGTAATTTAGCCGGGCGGAGAGAGATTGAAAGATATTTATTGTTTATAAAATGGAAAGAAAAAGAAAAGGAAAAATAAGTTAATGAATTATACTTTACAGGTTTATTTTAATAGTGTGATGATATATATAATTAAATATAATAAATAAATTAGCCGGGCAGGTAGAAATAATACGTTACAGGTTTATTTTAATAAAATAAAATAAAATAGGTGAAGGAACGGGTTGAAAATGGGGTTTAAAGTAATTTAGCCGGGCGGGGAGAGATTGAAAGATATTTATTGTTTATAAAATGGAAAGAAAAAGAAAAGGAAAAATAAGTTAATGAATTATACTTTACAGGTTTATTTTAATAGTGTGATGATATATATAATTAAATATAATAAATAAATTAGCCGGGCAGGTAGAAATAATACGTTACAGGTTTACTTTAATAAAATAAAATAAAATAGGTGAAGGAACGGGTTGAAAATGGGGTTTAAAGTAATTTAGCCGGGCGGGGAGAGATTGAAAGATATTTATTGTTTATAAAATGGAAAGAAAAAGAAAAGGAAAAATAAGTTAATGAATTATACTTTACAGGTTTATTTTGATAGTGTAATGATATATATAATTAAATATAATATATATATAAATAAATAGCCGGGCAGGTAGAAATTATACGTTACAGGTTTATTTTAGTGAAATAAAATAAAATAGGTGAAGGCTTAAGTAAGTAACTTAAATAATAGAAAAAAAAAAAAAAAAAAAAAAAAAAAAAAACATTTTTAATAAGTAACACACAAATATAAGCACACGCATAAATATGTACAGCAAATGCACATACGTAAATGGGGGAAAAGCACATGCGTGATCACACATACATATATATATATATATATATATATATATATATATATATATATATATATATATATATACATATACATATATACACAAACATACATATACAAACACATATATATATATGTACACATACACAGATACGTAAAAATACACGCATATATACATATATAAACATATATGCAAGTACACATACATCCAGATGCAAACACTTACACATACATATATATATACATATACATATACATACATATATATACATATAAATATAAATTAGCTGGGAGGGGGGGGAATTGAAAAATATTTTATAAATAATTTTTAAATTTTCAGGCGTTGTAGTTGAAGGAAAGAGAGAAAGAGAAAAATATAAATTAATGAATTATAAGTTACAAGTTTATTTTACTAATATAGAAATAGGTAAGAATATCAGTAAGTTAATCAAATAATAAAATTCATAAAATTATTAGGGAGATATTTATAATAAGTGAATAAAACACATACACACAGAAAAACACACACAATAAAATACATGTAGAAGATACGTAACCAAATACAAATATATATATATAAAAAAAAAAAAAAAAAAAAAACACATACATATACACACATATAGAAGATACGCACAAACACAAATACATATATATACATACATATACACACACACATATATATACACACATATAAATACATACATACACACACATATACATACATATACAAACACACACACATACACACGCACACACACACATATATATATACATGTGCACATATATATACACATATATATATATATATAAATTAGCTGGGCAGGGAGAAATTGAAAAAATTAATTTTTTTTTTTTTTTTTTTTTTTAATTTATTATTTATAGTTTTTTGAATTGTCGGGCGTTAAGTTGGAAGAAAGAAATGAGAAATAGAAGGGTAAATAGGTGAATTATACGTTATAGGTTTATTTAATAAAGTAAAAAAACTAAGGATATAAGTAAGTTAATTAAATAATAAAAATTAATATAATTATTAATAAAATGTAGATAGTAAGTAGATAACAAAAACACACAAATACATACACATGAGTACACATGTAAAAAATACACACATCAATGGGGGAGAAGCATGTGCTTGAGTATATGTACAAACACAAATACGAAAAATATGTAAATAAGCTTCGTGTTAAAAATATGATAATTATTATTGAAAGAATTAGTAAGAGGTAAATATAAGAGAAAATCGTATTATATATGTTATATGTAGATGGTAAATTAAATAATTAATTAAAATAGAAGGTAAGTAAATGATTAGTTGTTAACAAGTAGATAATAGACCGAGAGGCAAGTCGAAGGATACCAATTGTGATAAGTACGTAATTGAAATAATAGAAATCGAGACCTGATTATGGAAATAGCCAATAAGAGACTATGGGGCGAGAACCTTTAAATAATGACATAAGGAGTGATTAAGGCAAAGGGGGGGGGGTACAAAAATGAGTTTGGTAAAGAGAGATGTAGCTAAAAATGGTGGGATAAATAGGTGGGGGTTCTGTGGAGGGGTTCTTTTAAAATGAATGGGGGACTATATAGTTTAGGTTGTAAATAGGGTGTGTGTAATTCGTTAGTGTTAGATTTTAGGGGTGGGTTATAGTTATTATTAGAAGGGTGAGAAGTTGCTTAAGAGGTGGGATTTATAATGTTTACAATTAAGTGAGGTTTCAGTTTTTTTATTTAGAAGTTTATCTCTATCTCTAAAATTAGTAATCAGTAATTTTTCAGTTAAGCATAAATAACATGGGGAGTTTAGTGATTTACAGGTACTAGCTCTATTAAGAATTTCCCAGCTGGCATTGGGGTTTGTTAAGGCAGTTACAATTATTTTGACCATTGTTATTATAGTTGTGGTTATTTAGTATTTTATTGTTGTGTTTTTTAATTTTATTTTCTAGATTATTTGTGCAACTGTAGCTAAGCTTAATAGTGTTCTTATTAAAAATTTTATGTAGAATATTACTAGGGGGGAAGTGGTGATTAATGCCCGCTCCAGCAAAATTGTCTCTCAACAAATGTGGTTTACAAAGCAACTATTGCCCCTGCTGAAGATCCACAAAACAAAAAATTTTACATTGGCCTTTCAAGCACCACGTTCAAAGACAGATTTAGAGTGCATAAATGCTCCCTAAATAACCCCAACCACCCAAATAGTACTTCATTAACTAACCACTATCTACTACTTACCCGAAACAACCTCACCCCAATTATTAGCTGGGAAATTCTTAATAGAGCTAGTACCTGTAAATCACTAAACTCCCCATGTTATTTATGCTTAACTGAAAAATTACTGATTACTAATTTTAGAGATAGAGATAAACTTCTAAATAAAAAAACTGAAACCTCACTTAATTGTAAACATTATAAATCCCACCTCTTAAGCAACTTCTCACCCTTCTAATAATAACTATAACCCACCCCTAAAATCTAACACTAACGAATTACACACACCCTATTTACAACCTAAACTATATAGTCCCCCATTCATTTTAAAAGAACCCCTCCACAGAACCCCCACCTATTTATCCCACCATTTTTAGCTACATCTCTCTTTACCAAACTCATTTTTGTACCCCCCCTTTGCCTTAATCACTCCTTATGTCATTATTTAAAGGTTCTCGCCCCATAGTCTCTTATTGGCTATTTCCATAATCAGGTCTCGATTTCTATTATTTCAATTACGTACTTATCACAATTGGTATCCTTCGACTTGCCTCTCGGTCTATTATCTACTTGTTAACAACTAATCATTTACTTACCTTCTATTTTAATTAATTATTTAATTTACCATCTACATATAACATATATAATACGCTTTTCTCTTATATTTACCTCTTACTAATTCTTTCAATAATAATTATCATATTTTTAACACGAAGCTTATTTACATATTTTTCGTATTTGTGTTTGTACATATACTCAAGCACATGCTTCTCCCCCATTGATGTGTGTATTTTTTACATGTGTACTCATGTGTATGTATTTGTGTGTTTTTGTTATCTACTTACTATCTACATTTTATTAATAATTATATTAATTTTTATTATTTAATTAACTTACTTATATCCTTAGTTTTTTTACTTTATTAAATAAACCTATAACGTATAATTCACCTATTTACCCTTCTATTTCTCATTTCTTTCTTCCAACTTAACGCCCGACAATTCAAAAAACTATAAATAATAAATTTAAAAAAAAAAAAATAAATAAATAAATTAATTTTTTCAATTTCTCCCTGCCCAGCTAATTTATATATATATATATATATGTGTATATATATGTGCACATGTATATATATATGTGTGTGTGTGCGTGTGTATGTGTGTGTGTTTGTATATGTATGTATATGTGTGTGTATGTATGTATTTATATGTGTGTATATATATGTGTGTGTGTATATGTATGTATATATATGTATTTGTGTTTGTGCGTATCTTCTATATGTGTGTATATGTATGTGTTTTTTTTTTTTTTTTTTTTTTTTTTATATATATATTTGTATTTGGTTACGTATCTTCTACATGTATTTTTGTGTGTGTGTTTTTCTGTGTGTATGTGTTTTATTCACTTATTATAAATATCTCCCTAATAATTTTATGAATTTTATTATTTGATTAACTTACTGATATTCTTACCTATTTCTATATTAGTAAAATAAACTTGTAACTTATAATTCATTAATTTATATTTTTCTCTTTCTCTCTTTCCTTCAACTACAACGCCTGAAAATTTAAAAATTATTTATAAAATATTTTTCAATTCCCCCCCCTCCCAGCTAATTTATATTTATATGTATATATATGTATGTATATGTATATGTATATATATATGTATGTGTAAGTGTTTGCATCTGGATGTATGTGTACTTGCATATATGTTTATATATGTATATATGCGTGTATTTTTACGTATCTGTGTATGTGTACATATATATATATGTGTTTGTATATGTATGTTTGTGTATATATGTATATGTATATATATATATATATATATATATATGTATGTGTGATCACGCATGTGCTTTTCCCCCATTTACGTATGTGCATTTGCTGTACATATTTATGCGTGTGCTTATATTTGTGTGTTACTTATTAAAAATGTTTTTTTTTTTTTTTTTTTTTTTTCTATTATTTAAGTTACTTACTTAAGCCTTCACCTATTTTATTTTATTTCACTAAAATAAACCTGTAACGTATAATTTCTACCTGCCCGGCTATTTATTTATATATATATTATATTTAATTATATATATCATTACACTATCAAAATAAACCTGTAAAGTATAATTCATTAACTTATTTTTCCTTTTCTTTTTCTTTCCATTTTATAAACAATAAATATCTTTCAATCTCTCCCCGCCCGGTTAAATTACTTTAAACCCCATTTTCAACCCGTTCCTTCACCTATTTTATTTTATTTTATTAAAGTAAACCTGTAACGTATTATTTCTACCTGCCCGGCTAATTTATTTATTATATTTAATTATATATATCATCACACTATTAAAATAAACCTGTAAAGTATAATTCATTAACTTATTTTTCCTTTTCTTTTTCTTTCCATTTTATAAACAATAAATATCTTTCAATCTCTCCCCGCCCGGCTAAATTACTTTAAACCCCATTTTCAACCCGTTCCTTCACCTATTTTATTTTATTTTATTAAAATAAACCTGTAACGTATTATTTCTACCTGCCCGGCTAATTTATTTATTATATTTAATTATATATATCATCACACTATTAAAATAAACCTGTAAAGTATAATTCATTAACTTATTTTTCCTTTTCTTTTTCTTTCCATTTTATAAACAATAAATATCTTTCAATCTCTCTCCGCCCGGCTAAATTACTTTAAACCCCATTTTCAACCCGTTCCTTCACCTATTTTATTTTATTTTATTAAAATAAACCTGTAACGTATTATTTCTACCTGCCCGGCTAATTTATTTATTATATTTAATTATATATATCATCACACTATTAAAATAATCCTGTAAAGTATAATTCATTAACTTATTTTTCCTTTTCTTTTTCTTTCCATTTTATAAACAATAAATATCTTTCAATCTCTCTCCGCCCGGCTAAATTACTTTAAACCCCATTTTCAACCCGTTCCTTCACCTATTTTATTTTATTTTATTAAAATAAACCTGTAACGTATTATTTCTACCTGCCCGGCTAATTTATTTATTATATTTAATTATATATATCATCACACTATTAAAATAAACCTGTAAAGTATAATTCATTAACTTATTTTTCCTTTTCTTTTTCTTTCCATTTTATAAACAATAAATATCTTTCAATCTCTCTCCGCCCGGCTAAATTACTTTAAACACCATTTTCAACCCGTTCCTTCACTAACATTAACTTTCCAACCTGTTGCCATGGTGATCCTTTTAAATTAACTGTTACTTATGCCGTTATCAACAAAAGTAGCGTCTTTTAAGTTTAAACTGTTAAAAAACACGTATATAAGAATTTACACATAATTAATATTTAATTATAAACCCCTCTCTTTTTTTTAATACACTCCTACTACTTTAAACTCCAACGTCCTCTCCCCACCACTCCCCCTTCTTTTCTAACTCCCCTTTATCTACGATCTTTCCATTTTTATTTGACTTTATAACTTAGTCCATCTATGAATTCTGATGATGCTAGTTGGATTTTTCCTCTCTTTGAGGATTTTCCTCTAGTTGAAACAATTTGTAAACTCATTCTGGACTCACAGTAATAAATTTCCTATATACTGCTCTGACTACACATTGAGCACTTTAGTCCGGTTTTTTTTACCACTGGTAAATAAATATATATATATATATATATATATATATATATTAAAAGGGGGTTAGAACCGCAGTTTAATTAGAGCACAGTGTATTTTAATGTAATAGTAAAATCACTAATTTAATTAAAATACAAGAAAAATACTGCTCGTTGTAATGCAGATATATAATAAGCTCAATAGGCATATATATCCTAGAGCTATTTTAATATATAGTAAGATGATTGATAATTTCTAATTAAAATAAAAAAATAAAAATCGGTTTCATAAGGAGGTACACAACAAAGTCGACATATTGTGTCCCTCCTTATGAAACCGAATGTTAATTTTTAATTTTAATTATAAATGATCAATCATCTTACTATATATATATGGCAGGTGCTCGTCTGAGCTCCAATCCCCTCTCGCTAATCTTTCACGAGAAACACCCGTCTGGCTGAAACTACTGTCAATAATTTTCCCCACTCTTTATCTGTGCCTAAATCCAAACGTAGATTCCATGAGCAAAGCTTTTTTCTTAAAACTGCACGCCAATGGAACTCTCTGCCGCTTGCCTGTTTCCCACCTGATTACAACTTGGCCGTCTTCAAGTCCAAGATAAACAAACTCCTGACAAACCGCCCACTTAAGTAAGACACATTATCAAAACCCCCAATGCTAATGATTACTACAATACTATCTCATTGATTACTGTACACGCAATAACCATTATCCTTGAGTGGCCTTCGAGCCTTGATAAGTGGTGACCTCCACCCTCTTTGGGTAGAGCACTGTCGTAAATAATCTCACCCGCTACTTAATTGGCTGAAAATGCGAAGCTCGTTGTTTGTTTTTTTACAAACATGCGATTTGAGTACTATAAAAGTGGTGGCGGGTGTCCATTTAAATAGACGTTCCGACGAGTTATTTACGGGCGTCAATTCCATGGTCGAGTGGAAGAACCGCCGACTGTCAACACGATGGTTCTAGGTTCAATCCTTGGCTTGGGAGAGATGCTAGTCTAGCGGCACTAATGAGTTGTGATACAACGAATCATGACTGTATGTCGATGACTACAAATATATATATATATATATATATATATATATGTATATAATCCCAATCTTTGATGAGCATATTTGGAAGAATAAAAATGCCACTAGCATATAAAGCGATGCTCTTTGTGTAAATAAACAGAGCTTAAACGTTTGGACAATGATTGTGCATTGTTACTCTACATACAAATTTTAGCAACATCCGAATAGCATAACGGGTAGGAGCGCAGACATTCGCCTAGATCGCGGTAGTAACATGTGTAGCCGCCCTGATGAACTGTGATGCAGCTGCGGAAGACTATATATGCACATATATGTATATATTCAAAGCACTTTTTCTGTGTGTGTGTTTTTGTCTGTGAGATCGTTCCGTCTAGACTGCAGAAATGGTGGGTCATTTTCTTGTTTATATTTTACAAAGATGTACTTCAGTGGCATTGGATAAGTTTCGTTACAAAATCAATCCGATAATTATCGAAAATCAATAACTGAATATCCGATATAAGAAAGTAATCTATTTTAACCGAAGTAAGATTTTTCTAAAGCCTAACATCGAAAGTTAATTTTAAAAGTTTTTTTCCCGACAAATAGAAAAGTCAGTGTATAAAATCAATAGTAAGTTCTTTATTGAGACAGGGGCGCGTTCGAAATGAATGTTTCTGTTTGGAGGACAATTGAACAATGAGAGTGTCATTTACCATTTACACACTATATAAAATAATTTTATGAAATCAACAGTGGGCGCTTTACATAGAAAATGTAGACAACAATGGATTTTAGACTAATATAATTGCGGGGAGGAATGCAAAGATTCTTCCCGATGCAATGATTCAGTCGATTTGATTAAAAATGAACGATTTCATCGATTTCAGTGACAATAAAAGTATTGGAAGTGAAGACCTGCAGATTCCCATTTACTCCTGGGCAATGTTGGGTCTTACTAGATAGATAGATGGATTAATAATTAAATAGATAGATAAATTAATAAATATGTATTTTTCAAATGTCCACAAAAAATATAACGCGATTTAATCATGTATGAAAATTTTTACAGTATTTACTTCAACACTTACCTTATAGCAAGCAAGTAAGTTATGAAAATATTAGGCTAGTACACAAATAATGTCGTTTTTTACGTTCAACTATATAGAAAAACGACATTATTTTTGCCCTAACTAATAATATATGGTAATTAATGTTCAAAGAACCTCTTGCCTTCCATACCCTTGAGGAATCATCAGCTTAAATACAATTTTAATTAAAAACCTATTCAATAAACTACGCAATTACAGAAACAGAATTTGAAACTCAAAGAAAGCGAAAGATTGCAAAGAGTCATGACAAAAAATGATGACGGAGATATGTTAAACTTAAGGCAACCTTGAAATCAACAGAAAAATCTTCATAGTTGAAGAAATTATAAGATCTACAAAACCCATAGGAAACGCCTTTTAAAAACTCACGAATATACCTGGCGAACCAAGTGCAAGAGAAATACAAACATTTGCAATCAAATGGAAAGTTAAAATAATTAAAAAGATATTCTGATTTGACTGTTCTTATTACCAGGTGAATCTCTGGCACCAGGTAGGATGCCCCATCTTTCGCATAAAACAAAATAATACGAAAATTAAAATACGTATGTAAACATACAGTAGCGTCCAAAACTAAGGGACAAAAAATTAAAACCTAATATGCATTAGAAAATAAATAAATAATTGTTATAACTCTTTTTAAATCCTTTGCAAATGATTCAAATTTTAGCATGTTATTATGGATGATAACGACTACCAGTTGTCAAAATTTCAGCTTTTCACAATTGTTATTTCTTACAAATATTAGGTTTTAAAATGCTGTCCCTTTGTTTTGGACGCTACCGTATGTATGGTCTTATGTATATAATTCAATCCATCCATCCAGCGCGGCCGTAGCCGAGAGTGAACTCACTCCACGATTTTGTAGTGTAATTCAAATCTGAATCTGAATAGCTGAATACTCGATGCTTCGCCAGCGCTATCAAGGGTACTTTTATCGTGACGTCATCACTAGATGGGGGGGGGCTACCACGGCAATAGAGTCCCATCTATCCTCGAGAAAAGGATAGAGAGCGCCAGTTTCTCAACCTGGTATTTTACCTCGCAGAACATACGACGCCTCGCCTTTCCAAATGGTCACTCATCTGATACTGGCAAGGTTCACCTTTGCTTAACTTCGGTGATCTCGCGAGAACCGGTGTGTCAACGTGTTTTTGCCGCGTATGATTCGGTCGTCATTTAATAAATCGAGTTTTGGCTGTTAAGCAGAAGTGTTATTATAAGGGTTGTATTTCCTTTCATTGAAACAGAACGTTACGGCTTTTATTCATTTATATCTGCATCAAATTTAATCAATTGTAATTATTGACAAATTAAGGTAGATTCAACGAAATTAAATTATTTCTTAACACGTATAAGCTTAAGCCTTACATTTTTATATTTTTCTAGTCAAAATAATGCAACAAGTTTTATTGGAATTGGAAGAAGCTCCAGAAGATATCTCACTACTCATGCAATTCTCTATCTATATAAAAGCCAAGTACGTCCAAGGATGGAATACTGTTGCCATATCTGGGCAGGAGCTGCAACAAACAGCCTATCCTGCCTTGACAGAGTACAAAATAGACTTCGTGGCTTAGTGGGGGATGCCCTTTTCTCTACCCTGCAAACTCTCTCCCACAGAAGAGACGTTGCGAGCCTATCCTTGTTTTATCGTTGTTTCCATGGCAGGTGCTCGTCTGAACTCCAATCTCTGCCCCCCTCGCCAATCTTTCACGAAAAACACCCGTTTAGCTGAATCCACTGTGAAATATTTCCCCCACTCTTTATCTGTGCCTAAATCAAAACGTGGATTCCATGTACAAAGCTTCTTTCTTAGAACTGCACGCCTGTGAAACTCTGTTCTGTCTGCCTGCTTCCCACCGGACTACAACTTGGATGTCTTCAAGTCTAATGTAAACAAATTCCTAATGAACCGCCCCCTTGATTAAACACTTCATCAAATCTCCACACTAACGTAATGTACTTGCAATAACCCTTATCCCTGAGTGGCTTCCGGGCCTTTGTAAGTGGTGATCACTGTGTAAAAATAAATAAATAAATAAAAAAAGACATACGTTATGTGTTTTATTCTGCAAAGGTAACTTAAAATTCTTGGTATAAAAAATGCTTCCTTCAGTCTTGACAGACTATGGATACTCCTGCGAGTGAAATTTTTGTGGCAAGAGTTGCGCAATCACCAACCACACCTCTCCTTATCTTATATGTGTACGGCATAATCAATGGATCACCGGAGTTAAGCAACGTTGAACCTGTTTCGTACTAAGGTAACCATTTGGAACTTTCGGATGCTGTATGTGCTCTCCGCTTATCTCGGCAATGCTTCCAGTCGTCCTGGACTTTTCTTTTGCCAGTGCCGAATCTTGACAGGTGTGATTGCGACTGCGCAACCGTTACCTCACAATTATATGCGCGGCTGCCCCTAGTAGGGGTACCCTTTGTCTTTCGAGACTGAACTGAGGCATCTTAAGATATCTTATATGCTTTTATATAGAGTGATATGGTTTTCAGGTGATTAACTGTGTCTACCTGTGTCGAATATATACTCGAGGGTCAAAGCAATGAAAATAATACTCTGTTGCCATAGCCCTAGCAATAAGCAATATAAATGTATTTGAAATAAACATTGCTTGTATATTGTGCATGCGACATCTCGAGAAAGTCATAATTTCTTTGGATCATTGCGTGAGTGTTGATATGTATGTGACAAATTGAACGATTCAAATGTTATTTAACAAGTTTGACATTTGATTGATGGGAGACAAAGGTGCATTTTTAAAATTACACTTAATTAAATAAGCAAACATATATATAAATATTAATGATGTACGTACTCGACACGAGACAAAGATGTTATATTCCAAAAGAATCACAGAACGTGTTTTGTATTAAGAAAATCGATTTTAACAATGTTTAGCGAGTAAATGATTAAATTATTTTAAATACAAAGTAAATAAAATTGAATTGTCGCCCTTGGATTCTAAAACAAAATGGTGTTTCCCGGGCATTTTTCATTAAGTGTAATTCTAAAAAAAGTATTAAGGCATTTGACGGGAGTTAAACCGACATTTTTCATCAATTAAGATCTGTTTTCCCGCCTCAACTACGTTCGACTGTTCTTTAACTTGATGCATTCCGCATTCCCCAAACCATAATCAGTTTTATATTAAAACATTTTTGTGTTTTCTTTTAAGCAAATCAGTAATATGAAAAGTTACGGGGAATTACAGGGTGGAACGAGAAATTTGTCGCCTTAAATTTAAACAACACTACGGCATTTTTTAAAAACTTTTATTGAAAAAATCAATTCAGATAACTTGATTATGTTGTAGAGCTGACATCTATTCTATGTAGTCGACTTCAGCTTCAATCACCGCCTCGATAAAAGTTCTGAACTGAGCTTTTCCACAAGACCCGGCATGAGCTCGGCGAATATTCGGTAGTTCGAGGCAATCAGGCTTGCTTAAGTGTTGTAGGAGGTTATGTAGGTGATTTTCTCGGCGTATGACTAAATTAAGTAGTCTGGCGGGCCAAGGTATAGGTAGGAGGCGGTCGTAAAAGGAAGATACAAAATCGTAGCACTCTTTCTTGACACAGATCGGGGTTAGTTCGACTTCTCTGCTAGTGCTGAGTTCTGCTGCCACACCCAGGATCTGCCAGCGGCCAACTGACTGCACCAAGCGTAATCATCACACTCTTCGGCATATCCAGGTAAACTTTAATTTTGACTTTCAAGCTGACTTCGAAGATCTAAAGTGTCATTACTTGCCCCTCACTTGAAACCACACCAAAGGGCAAAACCGTAGCGGGAAACTTCGTTTAGCTATGCTTTAAAGCATTGAACCGTCCGATTTTACATTTTGAGCGTGCTGGCAATGCTCCTGCTGTCATAACTTGGATCGGTAGAAAGCATGAGTTGTACAGCAGCGTGACTCAAATTTCGCTCGTATAACAATGTGTTACTTTCCGACATAATAGCAGGTTCCTATCGCTTTGGAGATTTGTATACCGCTGGCCAACTTGTAGATGATCTGCTACAAAAAAAAATGCAAACTGTTTTTTTATCAAACAGAAATGGAATCATGTTGTCTCTTCTGGGCGGGAATTTTATCGTCCACCCTGTAATTTCCTAATTATTTCATATTCACAGGAACAAGTAATTGTTAGTGGTAAAATGTAAATTATTATATTATTGGACTTGTAGAGAGCATCAACAACATTCCTATCTAGGCATCCTTTATGGGGTAGCTTAGGTTCTTTAAGTAGAAATAATATAGTATGTCTCTTACTTGAATACCCATAAATATATCAAAGTTGTTAAATGTATGTCCTCTTAAATAATTCTTATTATAAATTCCTATAAGGACGCGTCAAGCTAACCGATGTAATTTAATTTCTAGATCAGTAAGGTCAGCATTTCTATTCCTGTTTCGTTTTCCCTTGGACATTTCTAATATTTTAACGTTTACCTACTTCCACAGAAATCGCATACTACAAAGCTTAATAATTTTCTGACATTTCTACATCAGTTTTAGTCAGCTAGGGCTCTATATCTTTCTGCACACTCACCAACTCTCAACTTCATTATTACAGTTAACCATCGTACTATTTCCCTCAATCACATGTATTGGGATCTATTCACCCATTACAATCGCCACCCGCATTTGGATATATACCAATAAACACAACCTAATCTCTTTTTTTATATCTAATTTTCCTTTAAAATCTTATAAATATCCCGTTTAATGTGTAATTAGTTTGAATAACCATGATTTATGATTCATATAGCCCTCTTAGTTCGCCGCTAAAATATGTTCTAAACCACCGAACACCCACTAGCAAGGTTTGTATGCTAGCCACATGATTTAAAACCTTACTATAAAATACCGCCCAAACCGATTATTTTTTTATTATACAATTTAATGTATTTCTATTTCTAACTTATCACCTCATCTCTATTTAAATCTCGTGAGCTTTATGCATTATTTGTTCTCTGCGATTAAACTTTAATTGCTAAAGGATAACCCAGTTAAAATGCATATTATATAAACGCAAAATGCGTTGCTTTATTAGCATATTTTGTATAACAATTCCATTAACACGGTGTGATTCGTAAGTTAATTTGCACGATTGTAAATCTAATTCAGATGCAGATATGTTTATGCGTGTTCTAGACTTTGTACCGGATTTGCCTATCCATGCGAATTGTAATACGTAGATATATAATTAGTTGTATAGTTGTTTGTTTTTGTATGTGTCCATATGTGCATGTATCTATGTATATGGTTGCTTACGGGGATATTGAAAATTTTCGACACATAACAGTTTGTTTTTCTGCCGACCCGTTTTAATCTATTTGATTGGACAATCAAAGTTTCCACCTCTCTCTCTTTCTTTCTCTCTTTATCTCTCTCTCTCCTGCTCCAATTCTATGTCATTTAGATATGTTACACCTTGCAACTTGTATCAATTTGTTCTAAAAATACAACGCCTTTCTTAAAATATAACTCCTAGACTTTCCTTTAGCCTATTATTTCCTACATTAAGTTAATAGCATAATTCATTTTCCCTGGCGATAGAATCAAACGGGTTTTACCGTTTTTTTTGTTTGTTTTTTTCTTGTTGCGGAGCCAATAATAACTTTTTTTTCACTCAGAACGTTTTTCCTGTGAAAAAATCTTCTGACGCAATAATAAAAATGCCACCTGGTATTTTCTCATGTTTTTAAGAACTTAGATTATTACAAATAGTTTTGAAATATTTCACCTGCATTTCTACATTTAACTCATTTGCATTTTCTTGTAATCGTACCACATTTACAATTTTTTTGTTTATCGAGCCCGGGTTCAATTTGGAATATCATTTCACCAGATAAATTTCTGCATTTACAAGCATATTACTCTTATATTTTGTAGTTTTCAATGTATGTGCTAAACAGAAGAATTATAACTTGCCTGTTAATATTATTTTGCTACTTTCCTCTGAGAATACGAGCCATTCTTTGAAACTCGACGAAATAAGGAAATTGTAAGTTTTCAAATCGTGTTACTTATCAAACAATGAATTGTTATAAATTCTAATTTACAAAGTTTATACTGATCTTCTTATATCAATGCTCTCTCCCTCTCCCTCTCTCCCTCTCTCTCTCTCTCTCTCTCTCTCTCTATATATATATATATATATATATCGAATATGTCGATATGTGCATGTATCTATAAATAAAGTCTTGATATTTATAGTCGCTTTTATTTTTAAAAAGTACTCAGTAAATTAACACATTTTTAAAATCTCTCTCCTTCTCTCCCTCTTTCTCTATCTCTTCCTCTCTCTTTCTCTCTGTCTGTCTGTCTCTCTCTCTCTCTCTCTATATATATATATATATATATACACACACACACACACACACACACACACACATATATATATATATATTCAGGCTCGTGGTAATTGCTTGCCTAGCCGCACTGATGAGCTGTGAAACAGCGAAACAGTACTGTATGTGGATTGCTATATATATATATATATATATATATATATATGTTTTTTTGTTTTTTTTACACAGTGATCACCACTTATCAAGGCCCGGAAGCCACTCAGGGATAAGGGTTATTGCAAGTACATTGAGTTAGTGAGGAGATTTGCTGAAGTGTTTACTTAAGGGGGCGGTTCATTAGGAATTTGTTAACGTTGGACTTGAAGACATCCAAATTGTAGTCCGGAGGGAAGCAGGCAGACGGAACAGAGTTCCACAGGCGTGCAGTTCTAAGAAAGAAGCTTTGTTCATGGAATCCGCGTTTTGATTTAGGCACAGATATAGAGTGGGGAAAATTTTTCACAGTGGATTCAGCTAGACGGGTGTTTCTCGTGAAAGATTGGCGAGGGGGGACCAGAGATTGGAGTTCAGACGAGCATTAGCCATGGAAATAACGATAAAACAAGGACAGGCTCGCAACGTCTCTTCTGTGGGAGAGAGGTTGCAGGGTACAGAAAAGGGCATCCCCCACTAAGCCACGAAGTCTATTTTGTACTCTGTCTGTATAAACTTTATCGTAGGATAACAGAAGATGATGACGTACTACTACTCATAATAACAACACCGACAATAAGAAAACTGATCATCATAATAATGATAATAACTAATAAATAAACATATAAGAATACGCAACTATAGCATAAAATGTAAATACACATCCAAATTAAAACTAAGTCAGGTCAATGAAATGAAAAATCTCGTGAAGACAGCAAAGAAATAAGTGCGCAATCTCATTAGTTTCAACATCATTTCTTTTGTTGTTAAGCTTTATTTTTTAGGTACGATTAACTAAAGACTTTTCTTTATGCGCTAAATAAAAAATAAAACCGATTAAGCGAATAATCTAACCAAGACACGGATTTCGCCGAAAACTTACGCAGTAACTACACTGCTTCTGGGCTTGACCATTACTCCTGATCTTAAATGGAACACATACATCAAATCTGTTGCCAAGGCCGCTGGAAAAATGGTGGAATCTTTCTATCGATCCGGTAAATATCTCACTGCTGATGCTATTCTCTATCTATATAAGAGCCAGGTACGTCCAAGGATGGAATACTGTTGCCACATCTGGGCAGGAGCTGCTAGAAAGGACTTGTCCTGCCTTGATAGAGTTCAAAATAGACTTCGTAGCCTCGTAGGAGATGTCCTTTTCTCCTCCTTGCAACCTCTATCTCACAGAAGAGATGTTGCGAGTTTGTCTCTGATGTATCGTTATTTTCATGGAAAGTGTTCGACTGAGCTTCAATCTATGGTCCCCCCTCGCCAAACTTTCACAAGAAACACTCGTCTAGCTGTAAACACTATCAATAATTTCCCCCACTCTTTATCTGTGCCTAAACCTAAACGTAGATTCCATGAACAAAGCTTCTTTCTTAGAACTGCACGCCTGTGGAATTGTCTTCCGTTTTCCTGCTTTCCGGCTGACTACAATATGGTTGTCTTCAAGTCTAAAGTAAATAAGTTCTTGATGAGCCGTTCTATATAAGTTATCAAATTTACCAAATTTTCATTACTAATGATTACTATATTGTCCAATTTCTACTGTACACTCTTTAACCCTTATCCTTGAGTGGCCTCTGGGCCTTGATAATGTGGTGATGCCTACGTAAAAAAACAAACAAAAAAACATAATATATTATACACTTCAAAATCTACTTCTGTCTATTAAACTGTCTCTTCTTGACTACCGCCTAGTGTGTTCGTGTGTGATCATGTGTGATCGTGTGTGTGTTTGTGCATGTGTCTGTGTGCGTGTGCGTATTTGTGTGCCTGTGTGCGCGTGTTTTGTGTCAGTGCATGTGTGCGTCCATGTGTGTTTGTGTGTATGTGCATATGTTTTTGCGTTTGTGTGTTTGCGTGTATGTGTGTGCTTGTGTTTTTTTTGTGCGTGCCTCCATGTATTTTGTGTATGCGTGTGTGTGTGAGCCTGCATGAGTTGTACAGCAGCGTGACTCAAATTTCGCTCGTATAACAATGTGTTACTTTCCGACATAATAGCAGGTTCCTATCGCTTTGGAGATTTGTATACCGCTGGCCAACTTGTAGATGATCTGCTACAAAAAAAAATGCAAACTGTTTTTTTATCAAACAGAAATGGAATCATGTTGTCTCTTCTGGGCGGGAATTTTATCGTCCACCCTGTAATTTCCTAATTATTTCATATTCACAGGAACAAGTAATTGTTAGTGGTAAAATGTAAATTATTAGATTATTGGACTTGTAGAGAGCATCAACAACATTCCTATCTAGGCATCCTTTATGGGGTAGCTTAGGTTCTTTAAGTAGAAATAATATAGTATGTCTCTTACTTGAATACCCATAAATATATCAAAGTTGTTAAATGTATGTCCTCTTAAATAATTCTTATTATAAATTTCTATAAGGACGCGTCTAGCTAACCGATGTAATTTAATTTCTAGATCAGTGAGGTCAGCATTTCTATTCCTGTTCGTTTTCCCTTGGACATTTCTAATATTTTAACGTTTACCTACTTCCACAGAAATCGCATACTACGAAGCTTAATAATTTTCTGACATTTCTACATCAGTTTTAGTCAGCTAGGGCTCTATATCTTTCTGCACACTCACCAATTCTCAACTTCATTATTACAGTTAACCATCGTAGTATTTCCCTCAATCACATTGCGATCTATTCACCCATTACAATCGCCACCCGCATTTGGATATATACCAATAAACACAACCTAATCTCTTTTTTATATCTAATTTTCCTTTAAAATCTTATAAATATCCCGTTTAATGTGTAATTAGTTTGAATAACCATGATTTATGATTCATATAGCCCTCTTAGTTCGCTGCTAAAATATGTTCTAAACCACCGAACACCCACTAGCAAGGTTTGTATACTAGCCACATGATTTAAAGCCTTACTATAAAATACCGCCCAAACCGATTATTTTTTTATTATACAATTTAATGTATCTCTCTTTCTAACTTATCACCTCATCTCTATTTAAATCTCGTGAGCTTTATGCATTATTTGTTCTCTGCGATTAAACTTTAATTGCTAAAGGATAACCCAGTTAAAATGCATATTATATAAACGCAAAATGCGTTGCTTTATTAGCATATTTTGTATAACAATTCCATTAACACGGTGTGATTCGTAAGTTAATTTGCACGATTGTAAATCTAATTCAGATGCAGATATGTTTATGCGTGTTCTAGACTTTGTACCGGATTTGCCTATCCATGCGAATTGTAATACGTAGATATATAATTAGTTGTATAGTTGTTTGTTTTTGTATGTGTCCATATGTGCATGTATCTATGTATATGGTTGCTTACGGGGATATTGAAAATTTTCGACACATAACAGTTTGTTTTTCTGCCGACCCGTTTTAATCTATTTGATTGGACAATCAAAGTTTCCCCCTCTCTCTCTTTCTTTCTCTCTTTATCTCTCTCTCTCCTGCTCCAATTCTATGTCATTTAGATATGTTACACCTAGCAACTTGTATCAATTTGTTCTAAAAATACAACGCCTTTCTTAAAATATAACTCCTAGACTTTCCTTTAGCCTATTATTTCCTACGTTAAGTTAATAGCATAATTAATTTTCCCTGGCGATAGAATCAAACGGGTTTTACCGGTTTTTTTGTTGTTGTTGTTGTTGTTGTTTTTTGTTTTTTTTCTTGTTGCGGAGCCAATAATAACTTTTTTTTTCACTCAGAACGTTTTTCCTGTGAAAAAATCTTCTGACGCAATAATAAAAATGCCACCTGGTATTTTCTCATGTTTTTAAGAACTTAGATTATTACAAATTTTTGAAATATTTCACCTGCATTTCTACATTTAACTCATTTGCATTTTCTTGTAATCGTACCACATTTACAATTTTTTGTTTATCGAGCCCGGGTTCAATTTGGAATATCATTTCACCAGATAAATTTCTGCATTTACAAGCATATTACTCTTATATTTTGTAGTTTTCAATGTATGTGCTAAACAGCAGAATTATAACTTGCCTGTTAATATTATTTTGCTACTTTCCTCTGAGAATACGAGCCATTCTTTGAAACTCGACGAAATAAGGAAATTGTAAGTTTTCAAATCGTGTTACTTATCAAACAATGAATTGTTATTAATTCATAATTTTCAAAGTTTATACTAGTCTTCTTATATCAATGCTCTCTCCCTCTCTCTCTCTCTCTCTCTCTATATATATATATATATATATATATATATATATATATCGAATATGTCGATATGTGCATGTATCTATAAATAAAGTCTTGATATTTATAGTCGCTTTTATTTTTAAAAAGTACTCAGTAAATTAACACATTTTTAAAATCTCTCTCCTTCTCTCCCTCTTTCTCTATCTCTTCCTCTCTCTTTCTGTCTGTCTGTCTGTCTGTCTCTCTCTCTCTCTCTCTCTCTCTATATATATATATATATACACACACACACACACACATATATATATTCAGGCTCGTGGTAATTGCTTGTCTAGCCGCACTGATGAGCTGTGAAACAGCGAAACAGTACTGTATGTGGATTGCTATATATATATATATATATATATATATATATATAAACTTTATCTTAGGATAACAAAAGATGATGACGTACTACTACTCATAATAACAACACCGACAATAAGAAAACTGATCATCATAATTATGATAATAACTAATAAATAAACATATAAGAATACGCAACTATAGCATAAAATGTAAATACACATCCAAATTAAAACTAAGTCAGGTCAATGAAAGGAAAAATCCTCGCAAAGCCAGCGAAGAAATAAGTGCGCAATCTCATTAGTTTCAACATCATTTCTTTTCTTTTTAAGCTAGATAAACCTTTATTTTTTAGGTACGATTAACTAAAGACTTTTCTTTATACGCTAAATAAAAAATAAAACCGATTAAGCGAATAATCCAACCAAGACACGGATTTCGCCGAAAACTTACGCAGTAACTACACTGCTTCTGGGCTTGACCGTTACTCCTGATCTTAAATGGAACACGTACATCAAATCTGTTGCCAAGGCCGCTGGAAAAATGGTGGGATCTTTCTATCGATCCGGTAAATATCTCACTGCTGATGCTATTCTCTATCTATATAAGAGCCAGGTACGTCCAAGGATGGAATACTGTTGCCACATCTGGGCAGGAGCTGCTAGAAAGGACTTGTCCTGCCTTGATAGAGTTCAAAATAGACTTCGTAGCCTCGTAAGAGATGTCCTTTTCTCCTCCTTGCAACCTCTATCTCACAGAAGAGATGTTGCAAGTTTGTCTCTGATGTATCGTTTTTTTCATGGAAAGTGTTCGACTGAGCATCAATCTATGGTCCCCCCTCGCCAAACTTTCACAAGAAACACTCGTCTAGCTGTAAACACCATCAATAATTCCCCCACTCTTTATCTGTGCCTAAACCTAAACATAGATTCTATGAACAAAGCTTCTTTCTTAGAACTCCACGCCTGTGGAATTGTCTTCCGTTTTCCTGCTTTCCGGCTGACTACAATATGGTTGTCTTCAAGTCTAACGTAAATAAGTTCTTGATGAGCCGTTCTATATAAGTTATCAAATTTACCAAATTTTCATTACTAATGATTACTATATTGTCCAATTTCTACTGTACACTCTTTAACCCTTATCCTTGAGTGGCCTCTTGGCCTTGATAATGTGGTGATGCCTATGTAAAAAAAAACCAAAAAAAACCCCATAAAATCATGACCAAAAACTAACAGTTTATACACTTCAAAATCTACTTCTGTCTGATATTGAGGTCTTTAAACTGTCTCTTCTTGACTACCGACTGTGTTTGTGCATGTGTCTGTGTGCGTGTGTGTATTTGTGTGCCTGTGTGCGCATGTTTTGTGTCAGTGCATGTGTGCGTCCATGTGTGTTTGTATGTATGTGCATATGTTTATGCGTTTGTGTGTTTGCGTGTATGTGTGTGCTTGTGTTTTTTTATGCGTGCCTCCATGTATTTTGTGTATGCGTGTGTGTGTGAGCCTGTGTGTGTTTTTTTTTGTGTGTGCATGTATGTGTGTGCTTGTGTGTGTGCGTGCAATACAAATCAAATACTTTCGTCAACCAGATTCAGTCACGGGAACGCGCGGTCGGGCGATTACAACTTATATATATATATATATATATATATATATATATATATATATATATATATATATATATATATATATACAATATATATATAATATATATATATATATATAATATATAAAATAAAAATTCATTATGGCGTAATGGAAAAATATAAAGGTAACTGCAGCTTCTCTTCTAATTTGCAGATTTTAATCATGTCAAATCACATTTCAATTCCTTTAGACGAATTGATTGCTGCTTTTTCTTCTGATGAATTAAGGACATAATAGATTCGTGGATTGATATAATAATTAAGTGATATATTTTAAGCTACAAAACAGTTACTGTCAAGAATTGTATAAATCGACTGATTTAAAGAGATAAGTTATAAGAGGGTCAAGATCATGAATTTTGGAATATAATTTTTTGTCATTTATTCTATATATATATATATATATATATATATATATATATATATATATATATATTATTACATTTTCACCTCAAACAAGGCAAATTGCCACTTTGGTATAGGGGGCTACTATCAGGGGCAACAACTACTGGGGTACTATGTAGGGATTTGGGCAGCAAGATGTCGGTTCACGTTACACTTGAACTTCTGCACGTCAGTACTGTTGGGGAAGCAGGGACCTGGAATGGAATTCCAAAGTCTAGCGGTTCTGGGGAAGAAACTATTGGAGTAGAAAGATCTTTTACATCTATGCATCTCTACAGTGTGGGGGTGGGATTTAGCAGCCTGTCGGGTTTGTCGAGGGTGCTCACGTCGTGGGGGCACAAGTGATTGCAATTCGTCAGAGCATTCACCACTAAAATACTTGTAGAACAGGCAGAGGGATGCAACATTTAATCGATGGGACAGAGGCTGAAGTTTAGATGCCAGTTCAGGGCCTATCAGGTTTGCGACTCTCTTTTGAACCTTGTCAAGGAGCGAGAGACTAGTAGCAGATGCACCAGCCCAAATGTGACAGCAATACTCCGTACATGGGCGAATGGTGGCCTTATAGACGTAAAGGATACTTTCGGGTGTTAGTAGTTTTCTAGCACGGTAGAGAGAGTCCACCTTTCTTGCAGCGGCCCTGGCAATGCCCTCGATGTAATTGTTCCAACTCATGTTTCCTGTGAACGTTAGGCCAAGGAGCTTGAAAGATGTACTCTCAGATAAAGAGTCGTTGGCCATTGCTATAGGTGGTAGAGAGGGTTTCTTGTAATTATTGAATGAAACTAGGTTAGTCTTGGCGGCATTGAACGAGACCAACCATTTTTGTCCCCATTCCACTACAGATTGGAGGTCTTCCTCTAGTGTTTCTGCCATTTCTTTGGAAATGTGTTCATTCGTCTTCCTATATATATATATATATATATATATATATATATATATATATATATATATATATATATATATATATATATATATATTATTAGTTTCTTTTGGAAAAAGATATCCAGCAGAGTGCTCAATTAAAAAGGAAATCCGAAAAATAAGAGCGTATTTATATTTTGTATTTTGTGTACATAAAGATGTTGGTACCGTAAGTTTCAAGCCCGATAATTAAGACCGTTTTTGATATCCATATCAAGTGCTCTTCAGCCAATATTCGTCTCATACTGGTGAGTATTGGCTGAAGAGAGCTGGATGTGGATATCGAAAACAATCCTAATTATCGGCTTGAACCGACGGTACCAAATGACTTATCTCATCTAAAACTTTCTGTACACAAAATACAATATATATATATATATATATATATATATATATATATATATATATATATATATATATATATATATATATATTTACTTCAGATATGCCAGGTCTGTATATAATTGACTAAAAACCTTTTTTTGAGAAATATTTTTTTTATATATTAGAAACAGAATCCCTGTTTAATGAGTTCAAAGCTTATATAGTGCAGTATAATAATTCGTCAAGTTTGAAATATCTCAGTTGGTCATTTATTACTTTTCAAAATGCAATATTGTCTTCTTTTGCGACGTATATATATATTCTTTGGCCTTTTGGTTAAGATCAAAGGTGTGTTGATGCTGTTCTTAGCTTTTTAAGCTTTTCTTACCTTTTGGCCAAGATCAAAGTGTAGTATCTGGTCTTATTACATGCTGTACTTATGTTTGTAACTTTGTGATGTAAAGTGGGGGATCACTTTTCTGTATTAATTTAATGTAAAATGATCACCCAATTTACAACCAGTCAGTCTCAAAGCCATTCAAGTCATTTTCCAGATCATTCAAGTTGTTTTTGAAGGATTCCAGTTATTTATAAGCATTCAAGTCATTCTTAAGGTCATTCAATTCATCCTTAAGTTCATTAAAGTCATTCTAAGTCATTTACTTTACTTTTTATTTAAGTCTTTTCAGCCCATTTTTCCGTCATTTTAGTTTATATTTAAAATTTTCATGTCAATTCTACATGCACGTATTCATTCATTACACGAGAGCACGCGACAAATGGCCATCGTCCATGTTCATTTTATCACCTATTCTCTGGTTTGTTATTTTACTCTTAAAGGAGGAATACCGTAAGATATTTTCGAACGCCCCATTTCTAATTTCGATTTTAAATAAGAGTACAGATTCTTTATTTTATCTGTTTTCTTTGAAACTAAATAAATCTTCAGCTTCGTCGCTAACGATCCAGAGTATTCTCCTTGAACTTCCGACTTCCGCGACAACATTAATCTTTTACCATTTTACCTAAAAGTAGACGTGACGTGTTTTAAAGATCCGAGGTGTTCTATTTTCGTTCTGATTCCATTTCTTAAGGAGGACAAACCCTCTTTGATTATTCACCCTTCAAGAAAGTGCGCCACAAACCTGCTTCTTTAATATTTATGATGAGTTTTTCGGGGAATTTTACTTCTTGTCCAAACGGAATATTTATTCAGCCTGCTTATCTTACATCAAACGTAAATGATTTGTTTCAATATATTAGAATCTGTTGCTACTCGGCGTTGCCCGGAAGTTATTTCTTGCACATTTATTTAAACTTATCTTACAAATCCTATCAAATATCAAATAAAATGATGCAATCCCACTTTTTCTTTTAATTTTTTGCTGATAATTAAGCAGTGAACGATCCGATTTCTTCTGAACATTTCCTTCGCATATTCCGGTAGTTTGCGCAAACCGTATGAATATGGAAGAAAATATTAATTTTACTCGTACAAAATTTCATATCATTAATTATGAATGCACAATGTCGTGAGTCCCCCCCAATTTGCGTCTTTAAATTAGAAAATGATAAAGATTATATACAGGAGATTGCAATTGTGTGAGATTAAAAGCAGAGAGTGTCATCAGTTCGTGAGACACCGTGATCTATTGGAAATTTCCGCTCTTGTGTATTTCTGTTGGACAATTTAGTTTACAATTTCTACGAACAGAAATTATGTTCAAATAACGGAAATACAAAAGGCAGAAAATACTCCAAAAACAACAATTTATTGCCATTTGTTGCATATTATTTTATGAAAAAATAAATATCCATGATACTTACCATAGCTTATTTTTTTTATTGTATCATGATTTATATTTCGCATTATTTCGATTCATCGATTTTTGATTCGATTCACTCATTTTGAGTGTCATTGTAAAAATATTTTGGTCGTTGTAAGCTCTGATCTTATGTATGTATATCTTGTTAAACTCAATAACGTTTCTCTCGAACACGGGAATTTGGACAAGTTTCGTACGAACGAATTACTTAGAACCTCTATGCAGTCATGGCTGAAGGAACGAGAGCATGCTACCCCCGTGAAGTAAAAAAGGGTGCCGTATAAATTCCGTCCAAATTCCCGAGTTCGAGAGAAACACCTAAGATCAGAACATCAGTTCGATTAATCAAAATATCACGAATAACCAATCCTAATTTAAAAAATGCAGAAATGTCATGATTTATCTTTATTTAAATTACAATAGGTAAGTGTTTCCTTCCATGTTGTTGTCTTTTTATTTTCTAGATTTTAAAAATGGCGACAACTCTCGGCATATTTCTAGCGATGTACATAACCTGCCAGAATATGTCGGCGAAACATTCACGGAAAAACGAATCGTTTCCTACATAAGTCCTATTACATTTCAATATTTGATTTTAGTAGCTACTTTGGTCTAACTATATATTTTTTAACAAAGTGTGTCGCCAGGTATGTATATATTACCAACATCAACGCACAAAATAAGAAATAGAAAATTGTAGTTTTATTTGTCAAGTTAAATGCTACTTGCGTGTGACTAAAAAAAAATCCGACAATGTTAACTTAAGATGTTCGTAGTCCTGCTTTTAGCTTATTGTTAGTTTATGTGCTTCTTTTGCTTTTTGTGTTGGACTGAAAAGCCCAAAATAAGATTTTTTCATACTCGAAAAAGATTTTAGATTAAATGTATCCCGCCACGAGATTTCATCGCATGCAGAATTAGATGAAAAATGATGTGGGGACTAATGCACAAAAGATGAAAGAACCCGACTTTTCTTTAGACAGAGAATGTAATAATCATAGGTGGACTGAAACCATTATATTTTCAGTTTGAAAAAAATGTTTCTACAAATATTACCGTAAACATAAAAGAAACCTACGCATACCAGATTTTATACAGCAGGACGGCATCTTTAATTCGCCCTCCTTTTACATTAACAAAATACATTTTTTCTCGTACAGACCGTCCTGAAATAATAAACTTATTACTTAAAAATCCATCCTAAACATGGGCAGAAGAAAGAGGTTTCTAACTAATCTGTACTTTACCAAGCAATTTACAATTAATTTAACTTGAAAACCATATCCCAAAATAGCGAAGTCCATATTATGTTATGCTATATTATATTATGTTATATTATATTATGTTATATTATATTATGTTATATTATATTATGTTATATTATATTATGCTATATTATGTTATATTATGTTATATTATATTATATTATATTATATTATGCTATATTTTGTTATATTATATTATGTTATATTATGTTATATTATATTATGCTATATTATGTTATATTATGTTATATTATGTTATATTATATTATGTTATATTATATTATGTTATATTATATTATGTTATATTATGTTATATTATATTATGCTATATTATGTTATATTATGTTATATTATGTTATATTATATTATATTATGCTATATTTTGTTATATTATATTATGCTATATTATGTTATATTATGTTATATTATGTTATATTATATTATGTTATATTATATTATGTTATATTATATTATGTTATATTATATTATGTTATATTATATTATGTTATATTATGTTATATTATATTATGCTATATTATGTTATATTATGTTATATTATGTTATATTATATTATATTATGCTATATTTTGTTATATTATATTATGCTATATTATGTTATATTATGTTATATTATGTTATATTATATTATGTTATATTATATTATGTTATATTATATTATGTTATATTATGTTATATTATATTATGCTATATTATGTTATATTATGTTATATTATGTTATATTATATTATATTATGCTATATTTTGTTATATTATATTATGCTATATTATGTTATATTATGTTATATTATGTTATATTATATTATGTTATATTATATTATGTTATATTATATTATGCTATATTATGTTATATTATGTTATGCTATATTATGTCATATTATGTTATATTATGTTATATTATATTATATTATATTATGCTATATTTTGTTATATTATATTATGCTATATTATGTTATATTATATTATGCTATATTATGTCATATTATGTTATATTATGTTATATTATATTATATTATGCTATATTTTGTTATATTATATTATATTTTGTTATTATGCATAACAAATTCAATTGCATACTTTGTTCATTGTCAGCGAAAAGTTAATGATAAACGACTTCTTATTTTTGGTTATTCTAACATGAACGTATACACCCATCTAAACGGGTGTACACGTTTCGTGTTTTTCTTTTGTGACGTGTCCTTAATGTCTTACTTATGTCTTTAGTGTTTTTTTTCCTTTCTAATCAGTGCACCTCTATTTATGTGGTGTGATGTATATATATACGCTTTTTATCTTCCGTGATCGTCTTAATTTATATGCGTGTGTATGTGTACGTGCCATATATCCAACATACCTTATATTCATTTGTCATTCTTGGAGAAGCTGGAACCTGTTGGACGAAAGACAGTCACTCCAAGACGATAATTGGTTTTAGTTTTTCTATTCACCTTCCCAGATTTCGACGCAGATGAACATGCAAAGTGAGAACTTTCCTTGTGGTCTTTAAGAGTCTCTATTGAAAGACGCGTCCCTTCCCCACCCAAGGGGGGAGGAGACAATCATTGACCCAAACACTGTTCACCGTGTCTAAATTCCAACTCCAAGTCATCGCTAACTAACCTGATCCACGTCTCACACGTAGTTCCGATCAGCTGATAAGATCGTCTAGTAAACGTTTCTATTATCTAGCTTTGTCATATTTTGACAGGTTTTATGAAAACATCATCATATCAATCTCTTGTCTACCTCTCCAGTTGGATAGATAGATAGATAGATAGATAGAACATATGGATAGATAGCTATATCGATGGATAGATAAATAGTTACAAAGTCAGATGGATAACTTATTCTCTTCAACCTATTTAATCACACTTATAACGCAATTTCGATAACGCGAATTCGTTTGCAATATTTATCGAATAACAGTTAAGAGTACTGATAATCTGTGGAGACGTTTTGTCACTCTGACTCCAAGGAAAGGTATGGGTTGTTATCAGTAAGCAATGCCTGATGATGACCTGTGTGAGAACTCCCAGTAAGTACAAATAATAGTTATATTAAAAATACAAAAACCGAGAAGTAAAAACACTAACAAATAGATGTATTCGAATAAGACTGTAATCTTGAAGAGACTTGTTGACACATAAATGTCACTTCCGCTGATAGCGAGAAATCAATGTTGAACAGATGTTGCGATAACACAAATTCATTTGCCAAAATTATCCATGAGGGTTGAAAGTACTGGATATCTGGATAGTCTTGTTCTTATCCAAGCAACAGGGAATGTTAAAGAATGGATCAAGAGAGAGAGAGAGAGAGAGAGAGAGAGAGAGAGAGAAAGAGAGGGAGGTGTGTAAATTCTAGTTAGACACGTTGACCGGAAGTTAGAATCGGATTGTGTGTGAGTCACGTGATCAGGTTAGCTAAATCGTGGAGATTTGGTTTGGATTTAGGAGAGGACAGACGGCTTCACCGTTGTCTCTTCCCCTTCAGTCGGGAGGGGGAACGCTGACGTATGTAGAACAGAACAACACAGGCTAGAGATTCACTTTCCATCTTCTGCGAGACATCTGGAAAGTGAAATAGACTATAAAACCAATTCCTTGTCTTGGAGTGATTGAATCTTCATCCAAAGCAGGTAGCAGGTATCCCCTCCAAGACGAAATGATTCCAGATGAACCAACATCTAAGAAGCAGAAGGTATGTCTGAAAATATATGTACCACACACACACACACACACACACACACAACAGCATATTAACAAATAGACAGAAACACTAGACGATCACACGAAATTAACTCTGATTAGACGATCACACACGATCCCCTTTATTATACAACAAATATATAATATACGTTATCTCTTCCAATCCCTTATTAGAGATAACAACGCAACAGGAACATCACATAGTATGTAAATGAATTGGGTATTTATGTAATACGTTTATACGTTCAGCGTGAATGGAGACCCCGTGATATTATTGTAGCCCTTTTGTTAATGCGTCACAAAAGGATGCTAGCATTTAAACGATGTCCTCATTTTGTTCCTTTAATTGACTACGCAGAAACGCTACTGAAATTACGATCATATCTATATATCTATAAAACAATATATTATCTACATATAGAAACTCTTGAAAGCAAGATTCCCAAACACAACAATCATAGAAATAACACATCAGCGAGGAAAATACTGCTGTATAGAAACCACGCCTGGAACAACACAGATGATCAAGTCCTTGATCCACCACAGCTTCGCCGACAGTGGTACAAAAACATTCAACTGTATTCCAGCCGCAATAAGACACTTAAAAAACAACTGGACATCTGGTCGGAAAAGATACTTGATCAGTCACCAAGACCAGGCTAAACTTGTCCCAACCTCAATCGTCTAGTGGACTGGACCTCTGTATGAAGTGGACAGCCTTAGTGCAGTTGAGTTCCAACTCAACTGTGTCAATAATACGGCGAAATTACACAAACTACAAACTACAAAAGTGAGAATGTGTGGGAAGACAGGTCTCAACCGATAAATTAAACGATTTTTTATCTACAGACTAGAAATTTGGTATATAGGGTATTCAGACATGAGAAAAACTTTTAAACAGTTTCTACCCGAGAATAAAAAAAAACTGCTAAGCGGTTAAATGGCCAAATTGGGACTTGAGTTTCATCGGATTTTATCTTTTTATCAATTGTTTCACGAATGCGCATACGTTAAAGGTTCACATGACAGATTCCTTATGTTAATGGTAAGTTGAATTATAACATTTTCTTAAGATCGTTTCAAGGTGGCGTAATGGCTATCGTACTTGACTCAGTGTCTTTGTTTTTTTATTTCGATCTCAGCTCGAGTATTTTTATTTACCTACAATAAGTTATCTGTTTAAAAAAAAAAAGCGTCCATGAATATGTTTCAGTTTTTTGTGTGAATATAAATATAATATTAATGCATATTTTATGACTAGGCAACACCGAGCGACCTGTTAGTTTCTTATAAAGCTAATCTGTATTTTTTTATTTACACTGTGATCACCACTTATAAAGGCCCGGAAGCCACTCAGCGATAAGTGTTATTGCAAGTACATTACGTTAGTGTAGAGATTTGACGAAGTGTCTACCTAAGGGGGCGTTTGATTAGGAATTTGTTGACGTTGGACTTGAAGACATCCAAATTGTAGTCGGAAGCAGGCAGACGGAACAGAGTTCCACAGGCGTGCAGTTCTAAGAAAGAAGCTTTGTTCATGGAATCCGCGTTTTGATTTAGGCACAGATATAGAGTGGGGGAAATTTTTCACAGTGGATTCAGCTAGACGGGTGTTTTTCGTGAAAGATTGGCATAGGGGGACCAGAGATTGGAGTTCCGACGAGCACCTGCTATGGAAATAACGATAAAACAAGGATAGGCTCGCAACGTCTCTTCTGTGGGAGAGAGGTTGCAGAGTAGAGAAAAGGGCATCCCCCACTAAGCCACAAAGTCTATTTTGTACTCTGTCAAGGCAGGATAGGCTGTTTTTAGCAGCTCCTGCCCAGATATGGCAACAGTATTCCATCCTTGGACGTACTTGGCTTTTATATAGATAGAGAATTGCATCAGTAGTGAGATATCTTCTGGAGCGGTAGAAAGATCCCACCATCTTTCCAGCGACCTTGGCAACAGACTTGATGTACGTGTCCATTTCAGATCAGGAGTAAAGGTCAAACCCAGAAGCTTGTCAAAACACGGAGCCTCACCCAGACGAGAGCCATCCATCCCAATTGATGCCAGATGGGGATCAGAGCGTTGATGATGTAAGGATAGGAGTTTGGTTTTGGATGCATTAAAGGTAACCAGCCACATCTTCCCCCACTGAACCACGCGCTCGAGATCAGAGGAGAGAGAATCAGAGAGAACTTTGTCATTTACAGCCTTTGATGTGTTGCCATAGATGGTCGTGTCATCAGCATAGTTGTCAACGAATGATTTAAGTATGTGCACTGTTTATCATCAAACAGAACATATAACACAAACGCACGTATTATACAATATTCTTTCGCCACATAAAAGTTGGCGATAAAATTACTCCCGCATTATTAAATCTTTACTCCGACACCAAATTTGGAAAAGTTTTAGCAAGCTTAACTTTGATATTGTCAGTATGTTCTCATATTGAGAAGGAAAAGATGTCAGAATTCGACGTCACATTCAATCATTATAAAATCATCAAGTTTCTCCTGTCTTTACACTGTCAGATTTATTTAATACTAAAATCAATTAAAACGTCTAGCGATGGGATTGCTTACAATGGCGTGTTTGATGTTATTTAAGTGTCGTCCTTGGTGTTTCGAATACGTGACTTTAATAATACTTATTTTTTCGATTTTTGAGATGAGGATTTTTAAATTCATGTAATTTTCATCATTTGGGTTACTGTTCTCATCTAATTTTCGCATACGGAAATGTTACGTCCAATATCTCGTGTAAGTTTCCTATATCCGCATTAATGCTCTCGAAGTGTACTCTTTCCGAAGTAACATCGGTAAAGTGGCATCAAACACGATATCAAAACAGGCGAAAGTTCACGATTTTCTAATTGCAATTTTACCCCAAACAAAGAACAGTGCGACTTTAATGAATGGGGCTACTATCTGGAAGATAAATTGCTGGGATACTATGTAGGGAGCTGAGAAGCAAGATGTATGTTTATATTATGTTATGTTATATTATGCTATATTATATTATGTTCTGTTATATTATGTTATATTATGTTATGTTATATTATGTTATATTATATTATGCTATGTTATATTATGTTATATTATGTTATGTTATATTATATTATATAATGTTATATTATATTGTTATGTTATATTATATTATATTATGTTATATTATATTATGTTACATTATATTATTTTATGTTATATTATGTTATATTATGTTATGTTATATTATGTTATATTATGTTATATTATATTATGTTATGTTATATTATATTATATTATATTATGTTATGTTATATTATGTTATATTATATTATGTTATGTTATATTATGTAATATTATATTATGTTATATTATATTATGTTATGTTATATAATGTTATGTTATATAATGTTATGTTATATTATGTTATATTATATTATGTTATATTATATTATATTATGTTATGTTATATTATATTATATTATGTTATATTATATTATGTTATGTTATATTATATTATAATATGTTATATTATATTATGTTATCTTATATTATTTTATGTTATATTATGTTATATTATGTTATGTTATATTATGTTATATTATATTATGTAATATAATGTTATGTTGTATAATGTTATGTTATATTATGTTATATTATATTATGTTATATTATATTATGTTATATTATGTTATATAATATTATGCTCTATTATATTATGTTATGTTTTATTATATTATGTTATATTATATTATGTTATGTAATATTATGTAATATTATGTTATGTTATATTTTGTTATGTTATATTATGTTATATTATGTTATGTTATATTATGTTTTTTTTGTTTTTTTTACACAGTGATCACCACTTATCAAGGCCCGGAAGCCACTCAGGGATAAGGGTTATTGCAAGTACATTAAGTTTGTGAGGAGATTTGCTGAAGTGTTTACTTAAGGGGGCGGTTCATTAGGAATTTATTAAGATTGGACTTGAAGACATCCAAATTGTAGTCCGGAGGGAAGCAGGCAGACGGAACAGAGTTCCACAGGCGTGCAGTTCTAAGAAAGAAGCTTTGTTCATGGAATCCGCGTTTTGATTTAGGCACAGATATAGAGTGGGGGAAATTTTTCACAGTGGATTCAGCTAGACGGGTGTTTCTCGTGAAAGATTGGCGAGGGGGGACCAGAGATTGGAGTTCCGACGAGCACCTGCTATGGAAATAACGATAAAACAAGGACAGGCTCGCAACGTCTCTTCTGTGGGAGAGAGGTTGCAGGGTAGAGAAAAGGGCATCCCCCACTAAGCCACGAAGTCTATTTTGTACTCTGTCAAGGCAGGATAGGCTGTTTTTAGCAGCTCCTGCCCAGATATGGCAACAGTATTCCATCCTTGGACGTACTTGGCTTTTATATAGATAGAGAATTGCATCAGTAGTGAGATATCTTCTGGAGCGGTAGAAGGATCCCACCATCTTTCCAGCGACCTTGGCAACAGACTTGATGTACGTGTTCCATTTCAGATCAGGAGTAAAGGTCAAACCCAGAAGCTTGTCAAAACACGGAGCCTCACCCAGACGAGAGCCATCCATTTCAATTGATGCCAGATGGGTATCAGAGCGTTGATGATGTAAGGATAGGAGTTTGGTTTTGGATGCATTAAAGGTAACCAGCCACATCTTCCCCCACTGAACCACGCGCTCGAGATCAGAAGAGAGAGAATCAGAGAGAACTTTGTCATTTACAGCTTTTGATGTGTTGCCGTAGATGGTTGCGTCATTAGCATAGATGTCAACAGATGATTTAAGTATGTGTTTAGGGAGGTCATTGATGTTGATCAGGAAGAGAGTTGGGCCCAGGATTGACCCCTGGGGGACTCCAGCATTTATATTGCAGGCCTCCGATTTTTGTCCATCGACCACTACTCTTATGAGCCTATCGGAGAGAAATGATTTAATGATTGAGAAAACATTTCCCGTTATACCGTAGCTGGAAATCTTGTGAAGTAGACCATTATGCCATACCTTGTCAAAGGCGTTTGATATGTCAAGAGCAATTGTCCTAGAAAGAAAGCCTTTGTCAAGAGATTCACTTATCCTGTGGGATATAACTGTCAGCACATCTGCGGTAGATCTTGCAGAGCGGAAACCATATTGTGTGTCACTAAGAAGGTTATTCCTGCTGAGGTGGTTGACTATTTCTCTATTTAATATGGATTCCAGCAACTTACTCATAACACACAGGAGACTTATAGGTCTGTATTGAGAGGGAGATGACTTATCACCTGAATTCTTAAATATAGGGCAAACTGAAGAGGTCTTCCAGGGAGTCGGAAAGCACTTCTCCTTAAGGCAGCGCTTAAATAGTTTTGTAAGTATGGGAGCAAGTTCTGTTTGAAGCTTTTTTAACACTATAATTGGGATGCCATCAGGGCCAGTTGCTTTACTGGAATCTAGGTTCTTTATTAGCTTGGCGACCTCATGCACGGATATTTGTATGCTACCCAGCTTGTTCTGTGTTATAGGGGGAAATATGGGGAGTTGATGGCCTTCGTCGCATAGGGTAGAATTAGCTGCAAAGTTCTTTGCAAATAGTTTGGCCTTGTCTGACGCTGACGAGATGACCTCTGGTCCATTGATAATGGTTGGTATAGAACGCACACTTCTGTTCAGGATCCTATTTGTTATTTGCCAAAACTGGTGGGATCCAAGCCGCTGATCAGCTACCTTGGATTTAACAGACTGGGCATATAGCTCTCTTGCATTTTTTATTACTCTTTTACAGTGGTTGCTGGCAGACCTGAAAGCAGCTTTAGTTTCAGTGCATCTATTACGTTGGTAGCTATGGAAAAAGTGATTTCTGTGCGCGATAGCAGCAGCACATTCTGGGGAGAACCATGGCTGGCTGTTAGGTTTTTGTTGAAATTTTTTGGATGGTATGAATTGGTCTATGCCTACAATTAACCATTCGGTCAGATCTGATACTATAGAGGATACATCCTTTTTAAACATGGAGTGCAGAGGTAAATCAGATATGAATGTACGGAAGCTATCCCAGTCAGCCATAGAGTATCGGTATACAGTACGGTGGAGGGGTACGTCTGGGGGCTTCTTACATTTCGTTTTTATCTTAACTGATGCGACGGAGTGGTTGGAGGATCCTAGAGGAGAATGAACGGAACATGAACATAGCTCAGGGGAAGTTGATAGAAAAAGGTCTAAGAGGCTTGCATATTGACCGGGTGTATCGGGGACACGGGTGGGTTCGCGAACAATCTGAGTGAGGTCATAAGCAATGGCAAAATCATGACAAAACCTTCCCTCATCGTCTGTCTTATTTGAATGGGTCAGCCATTCCACGTTATGGACGTTGAAATCACCACATATGTGGATGTTAGCCGAGGGATGTGAAGACAGTATGTGGTCTATTTTCTCAGATATGCTCTTAAAGATAGTAACTCCGCTGTTGTGGGGCCTATAGAGGGCAAATATAAATGCAGTGGTGTTAGCAAGTGCAACCCTGAAGCACATATAGGGTAAATTAGGATCTTCTCTAGAGATATCCCTGCCACACGGGAAGCCATCCTTAATGTAGGCACATATTCCATGCCCATGGCGATCTTGGGGGTCAGATTTAGCTGTTAAATTTGAGTATCCGTTAATTATGAACTCGTCTAGGGTAGTGGTCGGTCCTATTCCTGTTTCACTTAGAAATAATATGTCCGGTTTCGTCTCCTGTAATTGGGTTTCAACCTCTGGAAGGTTGGAACGTAGACCCCTGATGTTGGAGAAGGAGACCTGGTAGTGTTATATTATATTATGTTATATTATATTATGTTATATTTTGTTATGTTATATTATGTTATATTATATTATGTTATATTATATTATGTAATATTGTATTATGTAATATTATATTATGTTATCTTATATTATGTTATATTGTATTATGCTATATTATGTTATATTATATTATGTTATATTATATTATGTTATATTATATTATGTTATGTTATATTATGTTATATTATATTATGTTATATTATATTATGTATGTTTATATTACATTTGAACTTCTGCATGTCTGCACAGTCAGAGAAACAGGAAACCGGAAGGAAATTCCAAAGTATTGCAGTTCTGGGGAAGAAACTCTTAGACTAGAATGATTTCTGGCATCTGGGAATCTCTTCTCTCTGGGTGGAATTTTGCTGCTTGTCGGGTTTGTTTGGAGTATTTACATTATATGGAGTACTAATGCCTGTAGTTCATCGGTGCACCTACCATTACAACACTTGTAAAACAGTCAGAGGATTGCAACATAGGAGCAGGGATTGAAGCATAGCTGACAGTTCGGGACCTATAAGGTTGGCGACTCTCTTTTGAACCCTGTACAGGGGTTAGAGGTAGACTAAATGTGACAACAATACTCCATACATGGTCGAATGGTGGTTTTGTATAGGTATAGGATACCTTCAGACGTAACATCTTAGCACGGTAGAGAGAGCCCTACTTCTTCACACCAGCCGCGATAATGCCCTAGAAGAATCTGTCTCAACGCATGTTCCTTGTGAACGCAGCTCAGGAGGTTAAAGGAAGTACTTGCAAGTAATGTATCATTTGTTGTTATAGCTATTATTGGTTGTGAAAGTTAGTTGTAATTATTCAAAGAAACGAGCTTAGTCTTGGCGGCATTGACTATTACAATCCATTTTCGTCCCGATTCCACTACAGATTGGAGGTCTTCCTCTAGGTTTTCCGCCATTTCCTTGGATATGTATTCATTCATTTTCCCTTCGTACATGTTATAGGGCGTAGTGTCGTCAGCAAATATACATATTTCAAAGACGATTTAATAATAATAATTAAATATGATGTTGAAATCTTACACACACACACCCACGCACACACACACACACACTCTTTTTCTCTCTCCCTCTCCCTCTCTTTCTCTCTTTCTCTCTCTCTCTCAGTATGAAAATGCCAACATTTATCGCGCAAAACTTTTCAAAATGGCGTGGGATTGTTCAAATGAAGATTTAATAACGCGGGAGCAATTTTAGTGTCAACTTTCATTAATTCATATGTGCGTGGGTGTAATATATTCAAATGGATACTGAAGCAAATACACCCAGCATAGTTTTATAAGAAATATCTCAGTTATTTTTGTAGCGTTTCTACGCAATCAAGTAGCTGAATGAAATGTAGACATCGTTTCAGAGACAAATTGTTTTGGATATTTTAATGCTGGCTTTCATGTAATTACACACTTGTAAAACATATCTAGTCTACAAGAGAATTATGCATAATACATATCCAGGTATATTTTAGGTACGATTTTCAAGTAAATTAAATTTTTATCGTTATTTTGTTATTAAATTATCAAATAAAAAGACAAGATAGTTAAAAACCACCTTATTTTTCCTATGGTTTTAATTAGAAATAAGTTGTATATTTTAGTACGGTCCATATTCTGTGTAGGTATATGTCCTCTTTGTTATTAGACTGATAACAAATGTGTCGTGTAGCCATAGGGGGACCATTCTGCCAGGCTTTTTTTTTTCTCAACTTTTGAAAGGTGCAAGATCATTGAGGGTTGTGCGAGGCACCCTAGGCGGAGAATACAACA
This sequence comes from Euprymna scolopes, assembly GCF_053919585.1. Lineage (NCBI taxonomy): Eukaryota > Metazoa > Mollusca > Cephalopoda > Sepiida > Sepiolidae > Euprymna > Euprymna scolopes. The sequence continues at coordinate 22,873,669 of NC_136516.1, read as the reverse complement.
GGGCTACCCATACTTATATTTACATGGCTAATATGATCCTTTTCTTGTAGTAGAAAGATTTTATTATTCCGAACCAGAATGCGGCCCTGTCGGTGGGGCATTAGAATACGCCGACTGCCCTCCCCCCCCCCTGCAGAGGGTAAAAGTCCCTCAATGGGGGTCCTGGATATGACCTTAAACTATATCCAGTGGTGAGGCCCCAGCTTGTGGGCTTTGGGAAGTGTGGAGCCACCCTTTAATTACCACTGCTCCCAGGTCCACTCTGACCCGGAGTGGTAGTACTTGTTAGGGTCCCAACTATGAGGTGAATAGAAACCGACGTGAAAACAACAAATATATTCTATTAAAAAAAATTGTTCTTCAAAATCTTTGGATTCGGCGTTAAATAATCCGAAAAGGGTTGATATGCAAATGATATGCCGTAAAACAAAAACAACCAAACCAAACCGAACCAGAATGACAGCGAATTAAAGCTAACGCTTTGATGCATAAAAATTGATATTACATTTTATGTTTTGATTTTTAACTCTACTGTGGAAATAACAGGCAAAGTCAGAAGAATGGATATTCTATATTCATATACATTGTTTGTGTGTGTGTGTTGATATTTATATTAAAAACAGATTTTTCTATTTATTTAAAAAAGTATAACTTTGTTATATAAATATAGGTCGTAGAGTTACATTTATTTGTAAAAGACCTAGCTAATTTGCATATTCTTCTAAAAATTCATTTGAATACGTTTTCCTATTAGTTTTTTCCGTGTTTTTATGAGATGATTATCTTTATGTGTAATTATAATCATACAGATATTCTTCGTGATTTATACCTGCGTAATATTTGCGTACAAATGTTATAGTAATAACACACAACTTTATATATATATATATATATATATATATATATATATATATATGTGTGTGTGTGTGTGTGTGTCTATATATATAAATATATATATGTATATATATATATATATATAAAGGTTGCCTACCAAATTCCTATATAAGGAAACTGACCCCATGCGAAACTTTGTATTTGGATTTTAGCTGGGGAAAATCGATGCAAAAGTGTGAAAATAAAAAAAAGTGAAATTTGCCGTTTTTATTTTTAGCCTTGCACAAACATGTTTGAATAGGTCAGGTATTAACGCCAAAGAAAAATTAAATCGTAAGCTAGACGTCTTGGTTTCGATTCACGATGATGACACGCAAGTCAGTTATTTTTATTTTTTTACTTTTTACATTAATGCTATATATTGGGTCCAATATAATATAACGACAGATATGAAATCTGCGTTTATCAAAATATTAAATTTAAGCATATTTTACGAGCAGACAATGTCGGGCGGCCTGTTTGTATAATGATAAGAACGCATGCGTTATATTAGCATTTTATGTGTGAAAACGTGTAAGACTCACCACTGAGAATTGAAACTAAAACGTTTAGCTTACGAAATTACTTTTTCTTTGCCGTTAATGCCTGAGCTATGAAGGCGTGTTTGCTGCATCGCTAAAAATTAAAACAAGAACCAATAGATTTTACGTTAAAGTAGACGAATATATTAAAATACAAAACAATTTCGCACTGGTAAAACTTACTGCTTATTTTGACGTCAGAATCATCGATTAATGTTTCCATGGTATGCTAACATAAGTGGCAGAAAAATTTTAAAAAGCTTTGGAAGTTTCGTCTATATTTTACACCACAAATGTTGTTATCATACTATGGCTCAATAGAAGTGATAATCTTATCCGTACCTTGACGAATCTTTAGCGTCATTAATTATAGCCTGTGGATAACTGACATGTGAACGCAATAAGAAACGAACAAGCGTCTGACAAGAATACACGTATAATTTATTTATTTATCTATTTCAGCTCCCGAAGAGAAAATATAAAAAACTCGAAGTTAGCGAGATTGTCTTCGACATAGTGCATCTTATGAGAAAAATGAAAGCAAATAAATTCTTTGTTGTCACTGCCACAAAAACGAGAAATAAATAGATAAATAGAAAAAGAGAAACAAAGAAACAAAGAAACAAAGAATTCATATCACGGGAAAAGGAAGGAAAAGTAGATTATAATCATAAAAAATACGCTTAGTTGAACTATCGTACTATTACTTCCCCGGTGAGAGTTACTTGTTTGAATAACCTCCTAGGAAAGCGGCCAGCTCCCCGGAGAAATAAACGATATCTAACGATAGGCAAATGTTGGAAACCTCAATCAAAAGGGTCGATATGTCGTCGGCTATAACTGGCTGGCATGGGTCGCTTCTTTATTGCGTCGTTACAGGCATCCTCCCATCGTCGGCATTAATGGCATGCTGAAATCGAACGCTTGTACAAAAATAGCGGACAAATGCATTTTTCTAAATATATATGTAATTTATTTAACATTTAATAATGAGAAGCATATTTTTATAAAGACCAGGCGAAACCAGACGCATGCTATGTCGCCTCCGCCGACCCCAGAATGCAAGCGTCAACTTTTTAAAACAATGAAATTATATTTAATTCTCTCTTTCTTCATTAAAAGAGAGAGAAGGGGAGTGAAAGAGAGAAATAGAGAAAAAAGAGGGAGAGGGAGATGGACATTCATACATAACGTTTAAACATTGTTTTGTTTTTGAATCCATGAGTTCTTTCGAGCTTGACCTTTCAAATTCTAAGCTCTTATATCGTTTTGCCTTGGTTCAATATTATAAACAAGCTGTTATTCTTGGCTTGAGTCATAGCAGAACATTTTCAAAATCACAAACACCTGTTTTACGCATCTGCACCTCACAAGTACAGACCAAGTTAGGCACAAGGTTTATTAATGTAAAAGGGCGCTTTCTATTGTGCCACCGAACATATATCATACGATAATAAAGTTGACCTTTAACCCGACAACCGTCAGTGTTAGTTGCGAAGTTCTCATCCAGGCAGCGTTCCATACTCGCCTTATTTAAATGCACAGATTTTTGTACTTGCCTCCATATAAGCATTAAAACGTTATTTGCAAGGCACAGGAGGTTAACGAAACACTAGATAGGTATGAACTAAGGGGAATTTAACCACAGATATAAATATGTAAAAGGTCTAAGTGAATACATACTGGTAGAAAAATCGGTAAAACATACACATTGAAGCTGACTCGATCGATAACTAGGGAAGAACGAACGCAACGAGGATAGAGCCATGAAAACGATTAAAACGTTAAACAAGTTCTGCACGAGAACAAAACACAACTCTTTTCACTAAAGAAATTTGCATTGAAGTAATAAAATATTGGAAACAAAAAAATTAGGCAAATTTCTCAACAAATATTTTTACAAACCTAACAATTAATTTTCGCATTACCGTATAAAAAGAATAAACAAAAACTAATCAAACCACGGACTGAATACGTCTGTCTAGGAAATCATGAGGGAAACACAGATAGACAAACTTTATTTAAAAGCTGTGAATAAAATGTAAACAGCCAGAAAGAGAATAGGGAACGACTGAAGAGAGTACATGTGAGCAACAAAGAAAGATTTGACAAATGAGAAATACTTCGAAAATACAGATGCTAATTGGAACAGTGCAAGCAAAAATCGAATAACAAAAAAATTATATCATCTTTTATAAAAACGTAAAAGAAAGACAAAAAAGAACAGACAAATTCGGCCGAAAATGAAATCAGTGTTGGGAAAGATCTAGGAAAATTATAAAAAAAAACACAACAAAAATGTGAGATAGCTGCACAAACCTTGCAATTAGTTATCTGAAAGTTGAGACAAGAAACAAAAAGCGAAATTAAATGAGAAAACGCGAAGAAAATTCTAATAAATTTGTTAAACTGTAAAACACTTGATCACGATCATGATCGTTAAAAAAATCCACGCCTCTATGTAACAGAATGCAGCTGTATGCAAATGGCTGAGCTGTATGCGAAGTGATGTCACGGCAAGGAAAACAAAAACTTATAAAATGTAGAACGTGTGCACACACCGACGTTTCTACATGTTAATACGTAAACATTTGCAAAGTTACTTCTTCATCAAATACTAATGCAAAAACGTATCAAAATTTTACAGTGATAGGAATAACAGATTTGCTGCCAGAATTAAGAAGAGATTAATACGAAAAGACACTAAAATGGCTAGGATCCAAAGCGTATGTAGAAGATTCTGACAGCACATCTGCGAGTACAAATTTATCACTCTATTATTTACCATTGATTATTTCCCGAGAGACAGGGTCTAGGAAGGATGTGGGATGTGGAAAGGATGGTCGCAGGATCCATACATGAAACATGAAACCGTCAACATAACGATAATTAGTTGAGCAGTAGAAACATTATCGAAAAATCTAGAGAACAGACTAAGAGAAATAAGAAACAAAGGGACGACTGAAACGTTACAACGGGAAGCAGTGGTCAAAACAGATGAAGCTCATCGAATACGGAAACATACATACATCATCTAAGCAGGTTTTACAAATCGAATGTGCAATAAATAGAACAAAAACATCGAAAAACATCAAACAACACGTAAATCTAAGGAGAACAAATCTACAAGATATCTTATAAAATACCATCAACTCACAAATATACGAAGATTATGTATAGGATTACAGTCGGATAATAACACACAGACGATTGTGAAAAGTTCAAGATTAGCGAAACACTCGTTTGTTGAAAACACTATTAATAATTTCCCTCACTCTTTATCTGTGCCTAAACCTAAACGTAGATTCCATGAACATAGCTGATTTCTTAGAATAACCCGCCTGCGGAACTCTTTTCTGTTCCCCTGCTTTCCAGTTGACTACAATATGGTCATCTTCAAGTCCAACGTAAACAATTTCTTGATAACCCGCCCCTTTAATTAATCCAATTTACCAAATTTCAACTACTAACGGTTACTACAATACTGTACACTCATTTACCCTTATCCTCGAGTGGCCTCCGGGCATATATACGTGGTGACTCCTTTGTAAAAACATTACTTAATATATATTTTCATTTATGCAGACCCCATATGTATTATAACAGAACTGCATCCAATATTGCTACATAATTACTGTATTAATAAGTAAGGGTGTCTTCAGAAAAAGTTCGGGAAGCATTTAGGACTGTATATAATGTCATATATAGACGTTATTAAACTGCATCCAATATTCGCAGTTTTTCGATAAGAATTTTCGAATTAATACGGCGGATATTTATATTTTACCTGCTTTTCATCTGACTACAACGTGACCGTCTTCAAGTCCAATGTGAACAAGTTCTTGATGAGCCGTTTCCCTTAAGTAATCAACTAAATTTACACTTCTAACGATTACTATGGTATTGTCCTTTTGACCACTGTACACTTTTTACCCCTTATCCTCGAGTGGCCTATGGCCCTTGATAAGTGGTGATTCCTTTGTAAAAAAAAAGACGGAGCAGAGATGTGTTCTAACTACATCTTCACTATGAGGTTGCGGAGAGTACTGCGTTCTCAAGGGTTCTTATTAAAACCCATATTTTAAGCAAGACAAATAGGACAAAAAGGGAGCGCTAGAAATCTGGTGGGATTTATTGTCACTCAGACTTCAGGGAATACTAGCAGTTATTTTTAGTGGGGAATCAGTAATGCTTACTTGTGTGGAAATTACAATTTAATTATATACGACCAGAATATTTAGCACGATATTGGAATAGAATTTGACAATGGAAATGTGTGCACGATTGGAAATGCAAGAGGGAAAACTAGAAACTTCAGAAGGAATGAAACTGCCCAACCAAGAGAGGATGTATGCGAATCTTACAAATATTTGCATTTTCTCGCATCAGACACCATCAAATCTACAGGAATGAAACAGAAGATTGGAAAGGATTACTTTAGAATTAGAAAACTTATAGAAACAAACCTATAAAGTAGGGAGCTAATTAAATGAATAAACAGCTAGTATCGGTCATAAGGTACTCTGGACTATTCATAGGTTGGATCGAAGAGAAACCTACGAATCTTGATAAACAGACGAGAAAGAAGGCGATATTTTTAACAGAATTTTCAAATTAAATTCAAGTTTTATTGGAGCTTATTTTTATTAAATTAAGTAAAAGTAGGTAAAAGTACAGAACAGTTATGAAACACCCTCCCCTCTCCATTATATATATATAATTTATATTAAAATGGATTTCTAAACAATCACATTATTTCCGCATCTATGCAATAAGTGTATAAGTACCTTTTTCATATTCACCCATTTTTCCCAATTTTATTTTGAATTTGTAATTTCCTTTGTTTAAATTCTTAAAATATTATAAAATATATTTATTGCAGATATTTTTTCGAAACTTGAGTCAAAAACAAACTATTTCTACACGCACTAAACGTTGCGGATTCACATTCTCCATTAAATACAACAGAACCCCCTACTTCCTATCAAGTTATTAAGTATAGCTATCATATTGAAAATTTCTCACCCAACTTTCGATACAATAGCTCTTTCACAATTAATGGCAAATAGTATCGATATTAGCAAGGCAGTTAATCCACGTTTGCCCCTATTAACTGAATTGTGGATTGTGATTATATTGCAGAACACATTAAAAATAAGCAAAAAAATAGAAAATCATTATCTACAGTTGCCAAAATATTCTGGTAAAAAGCCTTATAAATTTTTCGACATTACATCTTGTTCGTGTGAATTGCTAATTTCAAGTTGTAGCGAGAAAAGTATTTAAAGAAAAGAAAATTGCCAGACAAAGCACATAGTCTGTACTTGTCCAATCAAACAGTTTTTATATTCTCTTGTTTTTTTTATTTTTTAAATGTCGATATCATACACATTTTAATTTTAATTTTATGGAATTTCTATACGTGTAAACCAATGCGAAAATAAACCCTTGCAATTCATATTTTATATGAAATAAGATGAGAGTGGATTAGAATAAACAGTTGTTAAATGTACACGTCATGTTTCTCTGGAGGAGCGAGAGTATTTGAAGGACTTAAAACATAAAGTAGGACCCAAAGGCAATTTTCAACTTGGACCTATCGAGAAAACTGCCGTGGCAAAATCTAAAAAGTTAATTATGTTAGGAAAAAGATGAATCATTTCCTATTGCTTCAACAGTCCATGACCCAAACATCATTGGTTCACAATCAGAAAATAGCGATGAATCTGATGAGAATTTTTAGCCAGACAAAATTCAAAGAATACTTAGAGTTTCATAAAAATTCTTCGTTGTGTAATTGGACTAATGTTGCATCAAATGTAAATGATTTTATACTAATTCTGCAGGTCGTGGACCTTCTAGGACTGTATATTGATTTAAAGAATATTTTCCTGGATGAATCAAAAATTAACAGAGAAAAAGGAAAGAACAAAAAAATAATTCTTATCAAAAGCATAATTAAATAATTAAAAAGCTTGTCTGTATTAGTGCTGATCGAAAGCATGATAAAGGCACTTTAATCTACAAGGAAATTGTATATGAAAATGGGTGCAAAAATCGAAGAAAATCTAATGGTCCAGAACATCATTTGACATTCATGAGAAAGTTTGGATATGGTAGGAAGGAAGAGTATTTAACACAGAGGGTTATACTTACTGCTGGAGCAACTGGTGCTGTTCTAGCAGATGAAGTTATCATTGTTTTAGAACAGCAGACCAGTAAAGACATGCCACGGGCTGTTCTTTTAGATAACACAGGCACACATGCTGAATGTAAATCAGAACGGGTCGCATTTTCAGTTTGTAGGAGATTTGGTGGACATTAACCGATGCCTTGTTTCACAGCCGTGACGTAAGCATTGATCTCAACCCATAACAAAAATAAAATGAAAATAAAATGGCAGAATCAGCATAATGGCGAAAACGAATTTTATTATTTATAAGAACATTTCACAATGAGATAAATCATTTTGTTTTGTTGTGTTTTCATATGGGTGTGTCGATTGAAGACACGAGAAAAAAGATTACATCGTTCAATGTTTTCCAAGAATGTGGAAATGTGTCCTGGAAATTAATCCTATGTTTTTAGAACTATGTATAGTCATTAGGACTTTATGTATTTTTCTCTTAAATAGAGTTTGATAGGACTCGAATAAAAATTTGTAACAAAAGGGAGAAATCCTTCTCTTACTGAGGCAAAATGATTTTCTTTACAGAAAAAATGTTTATTTCTTTTTTAACCAAAAAGAAAATAAATGTTGTTGTATTAATTTGTTCCATAAATGTGTCTGACGGCAAAATGGTTATTTTCTTTGGGTAATTAATCCAGTGTGATTTAAGCGTTATATTAGCTTCAAAGGCATTTTTCCTGTGTTTGCACCATGTGCTTAGCCTGGAGTTAAAGTACTGAAACGGTTTGCTGAGAGCCCGCAGGGGAAAAATAGACAAAGAGGAAATGACGCGCGAAGGCATGCTGTTTGTTCACATCAAGAGATGGAGTCGAGCAGAGAGTGGCTTACTCCTGAAATTGTATCACAAACGACAAATATTGGAAAATACATAATATTTGTTGTTTCCTACACCAGAATGAGCTTCCTTTAAAAGTGTTATTTAAATCCATTGATGGAACTGCACGAAGCCCAACGTCATTCACTGGTTCACTCGGAAAATTGTGTGGCAACAATTACCATAATTTGTCCCAGATTTACTTTTTATCAATAAGTAGTCCTCCAGATTGTATTGACTCTAGTCTAACAAAAATCAAGCATCTCACTGAGGACAAAAGACTACTTTTCGAGGGATAAAGTAATCTTAAATATGTAGCATGGAGGATCAGACCTTTAAATCAGGCAAGATGGCTAACTTTGATTATCAGATTAATGTGTTTATGGACCAGATGAACCACCCTGAACTAACCAATAAAATGCACAACATGTTAGATCTATTGCAGAGGTATATGCAGTTTGCTGGATTAAAATTAAAATAGATAATAAATTTCATAACCAGCAACTATTTTTTTTAAATGATCCAGCAGGTAAAATTCGACTGGAAACAATGCAGAAATAAGCCGAGAGCACATACAGAGCCTGGAATTGCCTAACTTTGATGGCTGGACAAGAATCTGTGTATCAGAGTTAGCCGTATATTACGCCGTGTATTGAATATATATATATATATATATATATATATATATATATATATATATATCACATTGTTTTAAAATATATATATATATATATATATATATATATATATATCCATGGATAACTATATATATACATATATATGCATATATATACATATATATACATATATATATATACATATATATGTATCTATACACATATATATAGCCAGTAGAGTTTAGTTTCCTAGAAGTACATCCAACAAAACAACATTTGTCTACCAAAATAGTGCTCAATGAGTGAACAGAGCAGTTATATTAATTTTATTAATGTTTGTATAAATAAAATTAATATACATATATATATACAAATATATATATATAAATATATGCATATATATATGTATGTATACATATATATATACATAACTATATATATATATATATATATCACAGGTGATACAGCTTATACGAAAGAAACTTCCCTTTCGCATAAATTGTATCACCCGAAGAGGTCTCTAGTTACTAGTACCTAGCTGCCGTAACATGCTCATGACTGTGTAGCAGCATATTGCCGCTTATATAAAAATAATAAAACGTGTGGGTCTATATATATGTGTGGGGGGTGTAAAGAAATAGGAAAAAAGGAAAGAGAAGAGAAATGTTATGAGTGGCGAAAGCCTTCAAAATACAAGCCGACAATGTTAAGCTCATATCGATCATTCTGATCATATTTTCCTACAGCATTCTCTCAGTAGACACGCTACTGTGCTTAACTTTAAATTGATACTTTCTTTGCGTTTCGCGTTGTTGATTTCCTTTCAAAATGAGTACATAAACGATATCACATTGTTTTAAAATATTATGTTAAAAAGCCGAAACAGAGCGAAACATTCTCGATTAAACATTTTTGACACACTACGTATGGCGTGCGAAAAAACACGAACGTTTTTATTTTATTTTATTTTATTTTGTTATTGACCGTTTCTGTGGAGTCTTCGAAAGATTCAATAACACGCAGACGATAGGCGTTAAACGTAAGACGAACAAAACTAATAAGACACGGTATTCAGTGATGCTGTTCGGTGATCGTGCAGAAATATAATGGGGATTATTAGTCGCAGGCAGCAGTAAATAGAAGACCAGTTCTTGTGTATATGTGCATAATACACGCATCGACGAGTTATATATACTAGAAGTAAGGATTTTAAAAGTAAAAAAAAAAAAAAAAAATGATTCGTGCGCCACTACCGGGAATAGAAACCAAAACTTTAGCTTACGATTTACTCTTTCCTTTGGCGTTAGTGCCTGATCTATGTAGACATGTTTATATTTTCTTTTAAATAAATAGAAAAACGGGTGTTAGTTAATATGAATATCAATACAAAAAGAATTTATACAAGATATATATATATATATATATATATATATATATTCAGCCACATACAGTACCCTTTCGCTGTTTCCAGCTCATCAGTGAGGCTAGACAAACAACTATCTCAAGCCAGAATCGAAACTCGATCGCCCAAACCGCAGTCGGGGCCTCTAACCTCTAACCTCTAACCTCTATGCGGGCTGTGAATTAACAATGTTTTGAGATTGTCCAAATACCTAAGCTCAATTTGTTTACACAAAGAGCATCGCTTCATACACTAATGGTAATTTGTATATCATTTCCAAATGCTAAACCTAAGATAGGCAGCATTATAGTCATCCACATAAAGTACTGTTCGCTCTTTTGCAGCTCATCAGTGCGGCTAGACAAGCAACTACCTCAAGCCAGGATTGGAACCCGATCGCCCAAACGAGAGTCGGAGCTTCTAACCCTTGCAAATTTAAGCTAAATTTAATATAACTGATTAAACAAACTTATTTGCTTGGCTTTTTAATCTTTTATAATTTAACCTTTTCATATTTGACGTTTAATTGAAATAGGCTAATGTTCACGCCAATTTAAAAAAATAAGTTCAAATCGAGGAGGCAAAAAGAAAGTATAAATAATGGAAAATTGTTATCTAAGCGTAATTTAGGACAGGAATGCAACACAAATAGTACAGGAACATCATGAACTAGATAATATTTAGTAGCATAGCTTTTCTGCAATTTAAAAGCCTGCAATCTTTTGGGAATTCCTTGAATTAGACTGCAGCAATACTCCGGGCGAATGGCATCCCACTTTTCTTTAATTATTGTCCAAACTTATTCCATCTTTGAAATTTTATCATTGCGTAGCTGTTGCTTGATGTAATGTCATACGTTCTCGATAGGATTGTGGTCTGGAAATTGTGCAGGCCAATCCAAACACGGCATATGGTGCTCTCTCAGGAACCTCTTGACATTTCCATCTGTGTGAATGGGAGCGTTATCCTACATGAAGATGGGATTATCATCCAAATCCCGACCAAAGTAGGGTAGAAAATGCTCAGTCAACATATTAATGTACTTGGTCGAATAAATGCGACCTCCCAAGCGAAAGCCTCTGGACCATTGGTATTAATAATGCTCCACACCAAAACTGAACCACCACCACCTTGCAGCGTTGAAACTGAGCATTTAAGATTAAATTCTTCGTCTTTCCTCCGACGGACATTCTGTCTACCATCACTGCCTGTCACGATCTTCATTGCATCTGACGAAATCCAGGCGGTGCTTTCTGTTCTTTACAGAAATCATTCGCTTGCTTTATTTTATTTAATCTGTTCTTGACAGTGGAAAGAGGGCACTTTTTTAACATGATTGCACTGTTGTTGTATTTGGGGAGCCCTTTCAAATCTGTTTCTTAGGCTGCAGATCTTTATAGGATTGTCTTCCTTATTATAAGTAACTCTAATACGATGAGATTAAGGGGTAGCACGGACACTGCCGGTGTTTTGGTGCTTTTTCACAGTATTTCGTACCGTCTCCTCATCACATTTGAATCTACGACCGATTTCTCGATTGGATAAACCAGAAAGGTGGAGATTAATAAGCTCCTGACGATCACTAGGAGAAAGTCGTGGCATATGGACTAAATGTTACGTTGTATAACCTGGAACAACAACAATTACGATTAGAGATGCTTTGTTACCTGTTGGTAGTTATTTTAAACTGATTTACCGGCCATAATTTAAGCTGTTTTTAAGCGAATTTGTTGCCGCGGACTTTCTTTTTGTCTCCTCAATTTGAAGTTATCTTCTTTTTTTTAATGGATGTGAACACTAGAATATTCCTATTAAATGTCAAATATGAACATGTAAAATTATAGAGGAATAAAAGGTGAAGCAAATGACGTATAGGCTGTTTAAACAGTTACATTAAATTTAGCTTAAATTTGCACGTGCGGACTTTCTTTTCGCCGGCACTATATATATATATATATATATATATATATATATATATATATATATATATATATATATATATATATAATATGAACATATTTAAGTCTACTAAAGGTATAAAGAAGGGTACGCAGAATCTCTCGCATTTCATCCTCATTCATATTGTGTGACGGATCCTTAAGACGGATAACACGAAGAAAGTCCTGTGTAACTTGAATGCTATATACATTTTTAAACTTTACTACCTATGACATCTTTAATGGCATATGATTACACACCGTCAATATCTGCAACAGAGAAATGAAATGCATGCGTTCAGTTATTGTAAAAATGCAAGTTGCAATCGCCTTTGATCGATTGGGGCGGAATAAAAATCGGCGGCATTTCTTTTATAACGTCCCTCATACGTACATCCTGTCTGGTGATCTACATGTTTCTTACTCTCCTGGCCTCTTTTTTGTCTCTAGATTCAATGAATATTCCTTGTAAAAGTTTCTGAACAATTAATGTTGAAGCAAACTTACGCAGCTTTTAAAACACTTTCCTGCCTGAGTCGTCACTCCCATTCCAGTGAAACGGCGAAGAAATAATGCCGGGATAAGCGGAAAGCACATACAGCCACTGCTATTTCCAGAGTACTGATCAGATTTAACGTTGCTTTTTTTTTCTTTTTCTTTTTTTACACGGTGGTCACCACTTATCAAGGCCTGGAAGCCACTCAGGGTTGCTTTCTTTTGGCGATCTAACGGAAAGCTGTTTGTCGATGTTATTCAGACGTATATCGTCTATGACACTGTCAAGTCTTAGGAGACTTACGTAAAATCCTTTGCAACAGTTGCTGCAAGTGGCTTGTATCATTTCACGTCTAAAGAAAGTGCCTGAATTTTGATGCAATTTTTTCTACCTGTGTAACAGACATATGGTTCCTTGTAGAGTAAACATTATGACAAATATATTTAAATATTTCTTTATTACTGATGGGACAAGAATGGAAATGCCATCAATCATGGGATGTGTTTATTGCGAGTCGGAAGGAGGAATTAAAATACAGGAAGACAATACAGTAAAACTTATGACAAGATGGAAGTTTTACGATTAATGGAAAATCCTGAAACGACGTATCTTTAATGTTTTAAATGTCCCGATTTATATGCTATACCTAAAAAAAGTAAAATCTTACTCGCATAAAATTGTAAATATGCGAAGCCTATTTTATATAGAACGATAAAAAAATAATTCGAATAAATTAATAGATGAACAAATTCGCAATGCTTTTCGAAATAACACTCCATCTGCAGTGGCTCGTAAATGCAGCTTGTAAGTTTGAAAAGCGGGAATTAATTAGCGACGTAACACACTCTACCACTCCGCTTAGATGACATGCGTACTAGCTAACGGCTGAGAAAGTAAATAAAACTTCACCACTCCGGTCTACAAGTGGTCAATCCATTACCTTTTTTATTTAATAAATTTCTAAATTGAAACCTCTAACTTTTCCTTGCAGAAAAAGAATGAGATTCTACTTTTTAGAAGCTTTCTTGTGGATATCTGAAAAGAGGAAGTTAAAAAGCAAACAAAAAAAAATTATTTTAATTTTAAGAAAGACGAACAATTCAAAGATGTTTTAAACGTATAATTATTACCTAATTGATGAATATATTGAAATTGTTTTTTCTGTGTTTAGAGATATAAATAAACTTAGTAATAAAACTCGTTTTTATAATTAAAAACTGTCATCAAAACTTATAATTTTATATAAAACAACGAAAACCCAATATAACAACAACATTTATACTACTTGTATTAATCGCAGCATTGTTCTCCTCTTGAGTTTTATTTGTGCAACGTTTCGGTCCGATTGTCTTTCGACCGTCTTCAGGCATGTTGGTTATTGGAAAAGAGAAAAGTTATTGATTCCGAAGACTTTTCCGTATTCTGTGAGTTAGTCTCTATTTTATGGTTATAGTTCTGAATTTGTGAGAAAATATTTGTTGACAAAAAAGAAGGCAACTCTAATAACAATCGATAAGGAATTTAGCCCCTTTCCTCGCCGAAATCTATACTAGCTGATCACATATAGAAATAAAAAAGGAACATATTTCCCCTTGTAGAATGAGGTCAAAATAATTGACAAGAATACAAGGTGGAGAGCCAGATGGCTCAAGGAAGAAGCACAAATGCTAAAAACAGAGAAATTACTAAGCAGACCGTACCTAGAGTTTAGTAGAATTTGAGAGCCTATAATTGTATATATATATATATATTATTTTTTTAACTTTGTACACCTTAATAATTTCGGCGATCTACAAACATTTGAAGTGACTTTCCTATAGATTGACTCATTGAACTTACATACATTAACCGCTAATTTAAACATACAAGCGGATTACAACTAGAGAAAGCTGAGCTCAATCGCGTTAAACTGAAGTCACGCACGTTAAATTAAACAGAATTTGTCAAGATCGGGTCAAATAATCGGAGGAGATGAAAATAAATCGAGAAACTTTTTTTTATATCGAGTAAGAAATTTTTATGAGGCCATCGTTTTATTCAGAAACTTGTCTTGGATAATAAAAGATGGTTCGATTGATGACCGCAACGAACATGTGTTCCATGAGAAGGATTGGTTGACAAAACTGTATTCAATTTATATTCCAAGAAACACAAAATGGCGGTCTCCATAAAGGAAAATTATTTGTTGTACCTGAACTCATCTTTCTCGTGCTTTGGATGACCAATGTAAGCAATACAGAATCGCTTTTTCAACTGTTGCTATTTTCCGCATCTAGAATGTGCAAGTAGTATTGGTGGCCCTATGTCATTCTCTCACAGCCGTTGTTCTCCCTTTACAGTTTCTTGTAGCATTATCGTTACGAGACGGATGATCGTGTAAGCATAGCACTTTATTACTCTCTTTTTCACGTAGATTTGCTTATATTCGAACTGTTTGTAAAAGTCTGATCCTATCTTGTCATATATATATATATATATATATATATATATATATGTATATATATATATATACTTCAAAGATTACACATATATATATATATATTTGTTTAATATTTAAGTGCTTAGGTTTGATAGTCGTTAGAAACTAGTGCATACGTGTATATATATATATATACATATATATATACATATATATACATGCATATATATAAACACATATATCAACATACATATATATATGCAGATATATACATATACATATACATATATATACATACATATATATGTGCATATATATACATATGCATATATATACATATACACACATATATATATACATATATATACACATATATACATATATATACATACATATACATATATATATACATATATATACACATATATATACATATATATACATATATATACATATATCTATATACATATATATATACATATATATACACATATATATACATATATATATATATACATATATACATATATATACATATATGTACATATATATACATATATATATACATATACATATATATACATATATATACATATATATACATATATATATACATATACATATATATACATATATATACATATACATATATATACATATATATATACATATACATATATATACATATACATATATATACATATATATACATATATATATGCATATATATATACATATACATATATATATATACATGTATATACATATACATATATATATATCTATATATCTATATCTATATCTATATATATATATATATATATATATATATATATATATATATATTCGCGTGTGTAGCGTATTTAGGAACAAAATACCAAACTGCCGCAAGCGAAAAAAATCAACGCTCTTAGTGTGAACAAATGAAGCTTAGGAGTTTGCACAATGTTTCAATGTAATTTCGAATACCCATCCGAATAGCAGTCAAGTAGCGTAACGATCAGAAATGCTGACTATCGCTTGGACGATCGAGTTCCAAACGTGGTTTAAGGTAGTGTTGGTCTGGCCGCAGTGATGAGCTGTGATACAGCAATACATAATATGTGTGGATGACTATATATATATATATATATATATATATATATATATATATATATATATATATATATATATATATATTTGGCGGGGGCGTGCTTAGTTATATGATTTTAATATTATAGATATAAACGATATTTAAGAAAATGTTTTTTCCCGGATAAGAAAATTAAGAATATGATGGTCACATCTACCGCAAATGCAACATAAAAGGTAATCTAGTCACTGAATACTTCCTCATTATTTACCAAGTATCCGCTGGTGTGGTATTAAAACATACTTTCAATACTTGTGGCAACTTCCGGTGGCCTAGAGTTAAAACGAAGGGCTATAAATTCAAGAGTGGCTTTATAGCTTGGCTCAAACTTCCCAAGCAGAAGAAATTATCCTTTCATACATTTGAACTGCGTAAACAGGAAAAAGTAATGCCAGTAGGTAAAACCACAATCGTAAATATTGATTATAAGAGATTATATATCTATAATATAAAGCTGAACGTTTGTGTGTGTGTCTGGTTACGAATAGGCTCCTATATGGTTGACTATTATAGAAAACTGATCACATATAATGATAGATAGATCGAGACACAGGAATGGGTATGTTTGATCTGGCATAATGGTGATTCATTAAAATTGTGCCGTCTGCGTAGGCGCCTGGTCCAGAAAGTATGAAAATAAAAAAAATAAAAAATTAAAGAAAGTTTACAAGTGTTTTTGATATAGATGTAAATAATATTTTGATAAGTATGTTTTAACTTAAATAGGGATGGTATAGAATTGTGGAGTCTGCGTTCGCGCCTGGCCTCCATAGAATGGAAATAGACACAAACTTTAATAAGGACTTGCCATACCTATCTGCGTAAGTATACTTTGATAATTATGTTTCAGTTTGAAGAAATATGGTATAAAATTATGGGGTGTTCATTCGGGCCTGACCTCCATAGAATGGAAATATGTCACAAAGTTTAACAAGGTTTTTAATATAGATCCACAGAATATTGTGATAGGTGTTTCAGTGTGTACAGGTATGGTATAATAAATTATGGGGTTTATCTATTTTATTTTTACTATCATCATATTTTGCTTTGGTTTTGATACCCCCAAATTCGAAGCTATCTCCTTACAACCTTTCCTTTTCATAACCTATCATACTTTCATAAATCAGTGTCCATTTTTTGTAGGCTGTTTTTGAACCCTGTCACCGACGGGTACATTTGCTAGTGAGTATATATATATATATATATATATATATATATATTATATATATATATATATATATATATATTCTAGAAGTGAAGCCATGTTTAGTTTCAGAACAGTTTCCGATGGTTCGTTGTTCCACACAAGCCTTGAAAGGTGACTGGCTTGCAGTAGACAGTTCCACAGGGTAAAAGTTTCTTTCCGTGTCGAGACGGAAAAACATGCGAAATTGCTACAGAAAAGGTTTACTATTTATGGAGCAATTCTGCTTTCTGATTCGTTGGTAGCAGAACGTGAATTAATTCGATTCGTCATTTCCTAGCAGCATCGTTTATAAATAGAATCGCCCGACTGTGTGAGATCCTACCCCAATATATCTAAAAAATATTGTAAACCCCCCTATTTGTTTATAATGAGGAAGTCCCTTGTGTTCCTTCTGCTCAAAAATAAATATATATTTGTATAATCAATTATACATAACAAAAATTAGAAATCATTTTAATCTTAAAATTTTAGCATGTAAAAAGACGCCATTTTAATTGTGTTCAAATGTTAAAACAGATATATATTTGTACAGAGAATAGAAATAAAAGAAATGGGACATATTTTTACCTTAAAAAGGGGTGGTTATGTGAAAAAGAAACCATTTCTTAAATTCGATTAGGCAGTTTTGTAAAAAAAGAGAAAGAAAACGCATACATATATGCATATAAAAATATACATAAAATATACATACATGCAATATGTACGCGATTAAAGAGAGGTTTTTTGTTTTGCTTTTTTTATTATTAAAACAATGCAAAAAAATATAGGACATTTTTGAAAAATAAGAAAACTAATGTGCATAAAAAAATAAAAGTCAAGTGTGATTTATGCGCGCCTTAAAATAAGCATGCTAAAAGTATTTGTCGAAGAGGAAAATTACAAAGAAGAGGTTTTTAAAAAGTGACTGTTTTCTTTTTTTATTTCAGTAAAAGAATTAGTTACGCATTAGCAGATTAAAGTGTTAACACAAACAAAATGGATACAGTTTAACGTCTTGTCCAGGACTATTTATTTTTTATACATAGAAATTTATATACATGCAGGGCCGTGAAAAAAAATGATTCAGTCGAATCACCCCAACACGTTTTGAGAAAAAACGCTTCAACTTTATTCTTGTTGCGGGTTTCGTGAATACATCAGCGATATTTTGTTCTGATATGTAATTCAAAATATTGGATTCCTTTTTCGCCTCGTTTTTTATGAAATGGTATTTTATCACTATATGGTTAGATCTTTGTTTGATTATCGTGTTCTGTGTTAAGACTATACTGGCTTGATTGTCACAATTAATTACTACGGGGCTTTTAGTTAATTCGTGCTCTCAAATAGTCTTTGGGATATTTTTAAGGAAAAGTGCTTCCTGGGTCGTGTATGTGATCGCGATAAATTCTGCTTCACACGTACAGTGGGGGTCAAAAGTGTTTGCAAATTGTATAAATTGATAAATTTATGCTTCAATAATTCCCAATATAATAACTATGTTACTCACTGTTTGATATGCAAATATATGAAGTAAATTCATAGAAACAGAAACCAAATAATCATATACTGGGGGGTATAGATCTTTAAATGATTTCAGGAAGGAATATGGGACAAAAGAGTTTGTAAACACTCGTTTATCCGCAATAAATATAATTCAAAAAATTGTGTCATCATGATTATAGTACCATATATTGATAACATATTACAAGAAAACAACAGTTATTACTCAAATAACAATTAACAGAACAAGACGAATTTGCGAAACTATTCAACCCTTTATTCGCTTTCCTCCATTTAAAATCAAATCAATCAGCCTCCTATCAACAGAGGATGTTAATGTATGCACTTGCTGAGGTGTGATTTCAGAAAATACCTTAATGATTCTCTCCTAGATGTCTTTCACTGTGGAATTGATGCCCGTTTTCGTAAACCATCCTCTTCAGAATCCACCAGAGGTTATCTATCGGATTCAAATCCGGGCTCTGAGGTGGTCACTCCATCAGACGTTCAGAGATCTCCTTGTCTGAAAGCCAAGCTTTTGTGAACCGAGAAGCAAGGCTTGGGGCATTGTCTTGTTGGATAATTAAAGTCTGGTTGAGAGCATCATTTTGAGAATTAAACCAGGGCAATAAATTTGCTTCCAAAAACTTGCAGTAGTTCACAGAATTCATTTTGACAGAATCAGGGACAAGAAAAGGGCCAACAATAATACCAGACCAAATCATCACTCCTCCTCCTCCTCCCTGTTGACGTCTGGATCGAAAGCGTGAGCTATTGCCTTTAAGAAGCCATCCCTTGGCCCAACCGTCGGGGACGTCGAGGGTTGCTCTGGTCTCGTCAGTCCAGAGAACATTTTGAAAATTGGTGTCCGAATATTGAGTGGCCCATGCTACTTGCTTCTGACAGTTTATATTACTCAAGGGAGGACATTTTGTCTGTGTTCTCTGGTCGGCTATCTATTTCAAACTCCGATTTCGGGTCCTTTTAGAGATGCCAGACACTCCTGCATGGTCAAAAATAGCTTTGCTTGTGCTGTGTGGGTTTGCTACAAAACTCCTCTTGATTTTTCTAATATTTCCTGGATAAGTCACCTTTGGTCTGCCACTTTTATGCTTTTTCTTCCATCTTTGCCGTCAATGACGAAACGTTTCACAGTTCGATGATCTCGTTTCAAAATTTTCGAAATTTCCAATGTAGACTTCTTTGCAGCATGAAATGTAACAATTTCACCCATCTCCCTATCCGTCAAAATCTTTCCTTTAGCCATTATCAATAAATTAAGTTTACCTGCATAAACTTTTGGCTCACCTGAAAAGTAGAAAACGTCGAACTATTATTAAATTATGGCTTTTATCGTAAAATTTAGTAATGGAATGAACCAGAATGGCAACCAGCTAATGATGGAAGAGTCCAAAATAAAAAATAAAGCAAAAATAATAAAGAAATTGAGAAAAAATAGGTCTGCAAATTCTTTTGACCCACACTGTAGAGAGAGATACAATCTGCTGCTTTTTAGATTTCTATGAAATAATAGGTCCATTTTCTGAGAGTCTGAAACAATATCCAGATATACTTTTTCGATCTCCGTCGTTTCCCCAATCTGAATCCGAAAATCCTAATTTAAGGGGATCTTTTGATTTTCAAAATAATAACTTTTGTTCTTTAGTTCCTTTTAAATAACGTAGGACTTGTTTAGCTCTGTTTAAATCCTTCATTGTCGGTCGTGATATTTTTTTGTGACAGTTTTGTTACTGTATAGCATATGTCGGGTCTGGTCGCAGTCATTAACTATAAAAGCCTACCTATAATTTCGCGGTATAGTTTATCATTTATTATTTCAGATTCTGTGTTTATATTTTTACTAATATCAGTTTAGACCGGTGTAGAACGTTTCTTGCATTCTCCCTTTCCAAATTTTAATAGTATTTTGTCGATGTATCTCAATATATTCATCGTAACAAGTCCTTTGCTTTGCGTAAATTCCATCCCCAAAAACCAGAATATTTTGCCAAGATCGGTCATTTTGAATCTTTTACCTAATTTGTTCTTCACATCGGTTAATATTATGTCACAATTTGATGCGATTAAAATATCATCGACCCACAAAACCAATATCAGTAGTTTATCGTTTTGTGTTGGGTAGATAAACAGGAGTCTACAGCGCATTATCTTAATTGTTTAATAATATAATCATGCAATTCCAACACTGAGCACTCTGCTTTAGACCATATGACTTGTTAAGTCGCCACACGCTATTTTTATTTTTCATTATAAATCCCTCTGGAGGGATAATATAAATTTCGGTCTATTGAGGTATTCGAATAAGCATTTTTCACGTCCATTTGATGGATTTTAGGTCATATTGCAGACAATTATTTTTTTATATATTATTTTAATTGGAATTCATTATTGAGATGAGTATTATGTATATTAATTTATTTATTGCGGACTATTATTCTCATCTTTATTAGTTGTTGTTTCACGACGTTTCAGCTAACTATTCCTCTGATCTTCGTCAGGTGGTAACCGCAACGGATAAGAACTTTGAATCTCCTAACTGCATTCTCAGCAATCACTTCCATTGTTGTCTTCTCAACACGTTTTGGCCAAGTGAGCCTCTGGCCGGCTTTGGGTAGGAGTGAAACCACTATTTTCAAACAATGCTCATCTGGAACTGTAGAGATTCAACGTTTCTATCAACTGCGCCACGGGCCCCAAAGGGTGATCAAGGTTGGATTTTTTTTATCTTATGAATCCACGTTTATTTGTTATCTGATCTTCCATGGTCGGGTCCGTACCAAATCGTATATATATATATATATATATATATATATATATATATATATATATATATATATATATATATATATATTATTTTAATTGGAATTCACTATTGAAATGAGTATTATGTATATTAATTTATTTATTGCGGACTATTATTCTTATAAATAACTAATAAAGATGAGAATAATAGTTTGCAATAAATTAATTATTTTCTTCTTTCAATATAATGCTAGAATAAAATACTGGCACATCCACAGAGGTTCGAAATTGAAGCCGAATTGTTCAAATGTGCCATAGCAGTGTGAAGCGTTGGTCGTACGCATGGGTCGAAGTAACAATAAGAAATGCACTGTATTGTTTTATTTTTATAACAATGAGACATTCGTTATGGCACATATCAAGAAATCAATACACATTTGAATATAAAAAATCAATAAGTGTTGATGGAGATATTGTACTCGCCAATGTAAAACTAATACAATATTCAATTTCTAAAATAAAACCGTATCCTATGCCCCAACGTGTTTGACACAAGATCATTTTCACTTATTATTTTTTTAAGGTGAGCATTTGAATCTTTCACACTATTGTTCGGACAACGTTTCAGCCGATGACATCTCCGACCTTCAATGTGTACCGTGTCAGACTCGGAGATTTTATTGTCAAACTTGGGAATTTAAAATGCATTTTGAACGAAACCGGTTATTTAATCCACATCAGTAGCATGCTCTCATTTCGTCAGCCATGACCAAGTAGAAGTCATAAGCAATTCGCAATTTTATTCTAATATTTTCAGTACCGGTAATTGGACGTTCAATTAAGAGAAAATATCTCTTAGAATTAAATCATATTTTGTATTTCATCTGTTACCACACGGGCAGTGCGAGTGCTCTAAATTTAAGGTAATATTAAAAAATTCAAGATAATCAACCCAATATTAGTTTAAGACCTAAACATTTACGTACAAATATAAAAATACAAGGTATCTTCAATTAGTTTCTAAACTTTTTTCATCTGGGAACTTTTATTGATAATGCAAACATGATACTCTCGCCCCCTTCGGAGTAATCTCCTCTCGCTGCAATGCACGTATTGTACCGTTCCAACAATTCTTGAAGGCCCCGTGGTAGTCCTTTTGTGTATAAAGGAACCTCGCCTCAGCCTCTTTTATCTCTTCAGTTGTCTTATAACGAAATCCTCTAACGTTTTCCTTAAGTTTAACGAATAATCAAAAGTCACAGGAAGCAAGGTATGAACAATAGGGAGGGTGTGGAACTGTCTTGATGGCCATCTTGGTAGTATTGTCTCTAACAAAGATGGAGTTATGGACTGGTGCATTCGCACAGTACTTCTGCATCTTTAATTAATGGCGAATAATTTAGTGTACAGTTCCCACACTTACATCCAAACGTTCACTTATTGTGTCTATAGACATATGGCGGTCCTTATCCATAAAATTCTTTATTTGGACTATAAACTATATAAGATGATCTGAATTCTTTATTTTTTTCCCACACCTTTCATCCTCCCTCGAAAATTCTCTGGCTTCCTTGAAGTCTGAAATATTTCCTACGTTTTTATGGCATTTTTTAAAGTTTAAAACCTACTTTTTTTGGGCATCATTCTTTTAAATCATCCTCAGGTCTAAACTGCATTTTGGAAATGAACTAGCTGTGAACTCAGACTTTAGTAGAGTGTATTCTATTTTCTGCTGTAGCTAGCCATTTGAACCTGAAATCATAAATGTCATAAAATGTAGTCGGTCATCGCATAAGATGTATATCAATAACATACTAATTTTTAAAGTGCCTACGACAAGTTTAAATGACTGTACAAAAATAGGTGGAAACTTATTGAGGCACGTCGTATAAATTTATATTAATTTATATTAAAGACTCTTTTATGTCCAAAACAATCAACACCCTTTTCAATTCATTATAGCTTACATTGGTAATATTCGGCATTGGTTTTAGAAAGCACATTTTTCGCATCTGTGTATTGTTATTTAATTAACCATTCATGTGTATAAACAAGAAAGCGCGCGCCATCATTATATTAATCACTAAGAGAAAAAAACTTTCGATGTAATAGTTTCTTTTAAGAAAATACATGCATGTCTTAAATGCAAAAGACCTTTCGTCGTGTACAATGTTTAACTAAAGCAATGAAACATTATTTAAAACAATTCCTTAATCGGTTAATGTTTTATAAACAATGCTTTAATTTTCACATGTATGTATATTTGAGAGAGGTGGTGTTTGATCAACACTACTAGGGAGCCATAATGAAACTGACATCTTGTCAAACCTAATCACCCTAGTGCTTCATCTCTAATGTGTTTTATCGCCCATGTGTCTATCGTTTGATCGTATCTAACACACAGAAAACTGGTACCGTTCTTAGGAACGATAGGAAACTGTTTTAGTGAGCAAATACGGTAACTCTCTCCCGGCAAACGATCGTAGCATATAAGTAATGACCCCTTAAGTAGAAATAAAACTATATATGCAATACAGTTTTGGGATAATCAACTTAATCCCATTTACCCAGATTCTTAAAAAAGTATTTAGAATATTTTATCGACAACTTGATAATCTGTTTTTGCTTAATGAACTGAATAGGAAGGAGGGGTTTTCTTACACAAAATATATAGTGCATTCCACTCTTACGAAGCGGGAATATTTTTAAGTAACGGCCATCTTTGATGGATCTAAGTAAAATAAATGGATTATATATAAATGTATATATATATATATATATATATATATATATATATATATTTATATATATATATATATAAATGTTCATGTTTAAAAAATATAGACGATCTTTAAATGAGATTTCCCCTCTGATTTATAGAAAAGACACGTTAATACCGAATATTAATCAACAAAAAACATGATACACACACATGCACACACACACACATACACACACACGCACACACACACATATATATATATATATATATATATATACATTGAATTTAATTAAAATATACAAGCCGTACATTGTTTGACAATTTTTTTTATATTTAAAACGGACTTCTATACATTTTTATTCATACATGATTTCCGTATATACTATGTATTCATAAGAAATATACTTTTAAGGAGTAAGTTCATTTGCATATTATATTGACGAATATCTATTTTAATAATTAGCTCAATGGTGTTAATGAATCTGACCAACACATTTTTAGTACCAAAGTTTACTATGCCAATTTAGACTAATTTAGGCATGTTGATCCTGAAGATCATTATTTTTTCATTAGATTATTTTTGGAGATATTTGCTATTTTAGACCATTTTTTATCTTTAAATGAGGTATTCTGCCTCCCTATTGTTAACCCATTATCTTCCTTTAAGTTATTTTTAACTAAAAAATTATTTTCACCTTATTTTCTCGTCCGGTTGGTTGGTCTTTACTTCATTTTTTCAACCACTGGCGACACGGCACGCCTTTTTCTTCTTTACCAATTCCCACTCCCAGCATCAGCGGTATGTTTTACTAATTTCTTCTTCTAAACAATTGCATGGCATATTTTCCTCAAACTTTCGATTTCTTTCATTTAATTTTCCTCCTTTGTTGTTATTGTTTTATTGTCTCATAGCCGTCATCTTTCTCTTTCGGTTTTTATTCTTTCTCTTTAAATAAATATACCTGTGGTTTATGCACTAGTCTTCAGATTTTTTATTTTTTAGAATAGCTTATCTGACAGTGAAGCGTAGGTGCGTGCGACGACAGTATATTATGCGTGTTTCTATATACATTTTAGTTTCATAATTACAGTTGTAGAATTCTATTGTGATGTATTTTAATTTATTATGACATCATAAACTTTAAATTAAAGTCACATTTTCTATATAATGAGGCATGTAGTTAATACGAAGTGGACACTGAGTAGTAAATGGGCCTACTGATTGTTGCATGTTTTTGTTGATTTCTGTGTCAAAGTAAGGTTTATTCTCTTAATGTGGGAATTCATTTATGAATCAGACAGGAAATAATTATGCTGCGTTATTTTACTTTTGTTGCAGATTTTTAGAGCAAAACTTAAGCATGGCTACATCATCTAGGTGACGTTGTTTTAATAATCCAAATGTGTTTTTCGTGTAATATACGTTGTAATTAAACAGGAAAGGGATCAGTGAATTTGTGAAGTGTGCTCATTTTATTTACTTGAATGATTAAGATAAGGTATAGGCATCCAATATTATATGCAAGCAATGTGTTGAGCGTCTTCGACAGTAACAAAAAACAAAACAAGGACAGAAATTTACTCTAGTTTGGTATTTCAATGGCCTATCGTGAACCGAAAAACTATTTCTGTACAATCAAATCGAAGGGAATCAAAAGGAAGAAAAGGAATTTGTTGGATTATCCAAACTTCGAGTCTACAAATTCCACACTGTTCCAATGTTTAAAGGCTTGCCTTGTTCTAAAGAAGACCAAGTCTCTGTTTGTCAACGAACGGTAGCGAAGCCACTGTTTCCGACGTCGGTTTTCCTCATTCTTCTTTACCACATCTTCTTTCTGAAAGAAAAGTTAATTATCTGATTAGAGATCTAAACCTTTACAAAGAATCCTCTGAACTTTTAGCTTCAAGACTAAAGTAAACAAATTTACATCAGCCTGGAACACTTATAACCATCTGCAAAAAACGCCATATTGAATTCTAGCCATATTTCACCCAGGAAAACAAATAATATATAGCGATTGCAACGGCGTTGCCGGCCTGCTGCGGTAGCTTGGTGTCGAACAGTATTATTGTCAAGATTTGCACGTTTTTATAGACAGTTTCTAAAGAAGTTCAAAATTTGGTTTTCTTCACAATGGCAAATTATATGGATCAGTTCATCCGGCCCTCAAGAATATGATGAAAACAAATTTATTTCGGAAAAGATTTCATACAGACATCACCAATGGATGATATCTGTCGATTCGAACATGGTTTGATTTCTCCTACAAGGTTGCTAGAAAAAAATGCCTTGATGCTTGTGTTTGTTGGATAGAAAAACAAGAACAGAACACTGGATAAAAAAGATAAGCCTGTGCACAGTGAATTGATTCTAGGTCTAAATTTTCTGACTTTTTTGGAAAAGCGTTCAAAAATGTGTTTCTTACTCTTTGCATGAAGCTTGGTACCATGAAACAGTTCGTGAAAGCTCTTGAGAAAGCCGGCGTCTGTTTAAAATATATTTGCATAAAATTTACAGGTCTGACCTTAGAGAAATTAAAAGTTGAAATTTTTTATTATATGCCCAGAGTTTAAATTTAATGAATAATACAGATTTCTTTCTATGAATCCTGCAAAATTGAGTGCTTGAACGACGTTTACGAATGTTCTATAATTCTTCTTAGGAAAAAATGAAAGATGCCCGACTACATTCAGTTGGTGTAAACCTTACTCATAAGTCTCCATCAACTGGGTTCAAATATGTGCATTAAATTACATTTTATCCACTGCCATCTTGCCCATTTTCTAGAAAATCTAGATGATGTGAGCTGCAAGGAAGGAGAGCGCTTCCACCGACATGGAAGTACGCTATTAATGGCGTTGGGATACCAACGTTTTTATAAACTACTGTTGGTCTATCAAACGCGATAATGCCGGAAGCCACATTCAAGAAAATCAGTAAAATGTAAATTTATGGATGATGATGTGTATGCTAAGGATTTTTTACAACTTAAGCTTTAATTGTGAATATTTTGTTGTTGTTTTTTCATAAATATGTGCCTTAGATATACATAAAAAATATTGCTTATTCGATTTGGCTGTTTTTATCGTCGGCATCTACTTTCTACAGAGGGTGTATACCATAGAGCGGAAACTAGACCTGATAGAAAAAAGTGACAGCATTTTTGGATTCAGAGCCCTCAAATAAGGTAAAAACAGTTAAAACATTTTAGGCACAATGACAGTTTATTGTCGTTGGCCAGTGTAATCGAAAAAGTCGATTAAAGAAGGATCAGTTAAGCCCAGAAACGTTTGCCCTTTTCAGTCACATACCATCTAATGAAATGTGTTAGATATTGTTCGGACAACGGCAGGTAACCTCGGCGATTATTATTTTTTCAATTTTTCAATTAAAATATAAAACTTTTAGATTTTGGAAAATGTATATTTACAGCTCTGACTGTTTAGCCAGGAATGTCAAAAGAAAGTTTATAAGTGTTGTGGTGGCAACCACGTATTTGCATATGCGAATAACATAACACTATAAATTGCAAGCCTAGGTTGGCCTTGGTGTGTCTTACTCAAATGCCACCGGAAGTGACGCCGAAGAGCGTACATGTCCTCCCACCAAGACTCTATGACTCGACACCGTCATTTGTACATATTGTAAATATACCTTTTCTTTAATACACTTATTATTGCGTTATCTTGTTGTTTGCGTTTTCATTGTATTTCCTTACTAATTATTGTTCAACCTTGCAACCACAACAGTTGGCGACGAGATATGAAGCGTCAAATATAACAGTTTGACGAAGAACTATTTAAAAAAAAAGTACAACGCAAGGGTTGACCATTTTTTTAAGGAATGCAACGTGTTGACGAGCAAACGGATTTTACGCTAAAGAGAAGTTTCAACTCAAGTGAAAAAAAAACTCTAACGTGGCAAAAGCGACAATTTACGCCGTTTTCTGGGAATCCGACTTGCAAACGAATGTAAAAGTGAATTTTTGTTTTGTCGCTACACGACACATCTTACTAAAGGACCAACTTGCAAACGAAAAGCGAACTTTGTTCTGTCGCAAAAACGACAGGTCAGACCCGTATTACGAAAAGCAAGGAAGTAACCTACGAAAAAAGTTCACCAGTGGATTCTAATTACTGTTCTCCGTAAACAAAACAACAACTAAAGGATATTTTAATTAATGTTTTGGTTGACGTCGGTACTAAAAGGAAATACCACAGCTAAAACTAAAATTCAAGGAAAGGATTTTGTTCTTGAAGTTGTCACTGAATAACGGATAATACAGTAAAACGTCACGAAAAAAAGGTAATCTCAATTTAAGAGGTATTTTGATTACTAAAATACTAGAGAAAAAAAACTCAAAGAACTAAATGTACTGCATACATTTATTCAATTGTGACTCGATTAAAAAAAAAACCCAAACTTTTATTTTGTGGAAAGAGTTACTTATTAGTAAGTGCCTAAAAACGGAAAGTCAATTCCATTTCGTGATTCCAGATAAACCTGTTTTATTTTTTTTTTTGCAGCGTGACTCGCAAAAAGAATATATTATTGCAAGCAGCGATATTATTATTGAAAACAGGAGCTTACAGCAATTTGCTTTTTTGTTGTAACCCAAACCGGTGTATATTGTACATGGTACAATATTTTTTTAAACTACACACTAAAAAAAAAAAAAAAACATGGAAGACTTATCAAAAATGTTCATGCAATTTTTACAAGCACAGGCTGAGCGGGATGAACGCAGACAAGCTACACAAAACGAGCTTTTGCAAACACAAATACAGGTACAGGCTGACCGCGAGGAAAAGAGAGAGGACAGATTATTGAAATGGCAGCAGGAACAAGAAGAAAAGCAGAAAATGGCACAATTAAAGCAGAAAAAACTGCAATTGGAACAGGAAGAAAGGCATAAGAAACTACAATTGGAATATGAAGAAAGACAAGATGAACGTTTTGCTAAAACACTGGAACTACTAAAGAGTAATCGAGAAAATGTCGATAGTGTTAATTTCTCCCATACAACTATTTTTAATAGCATGGACACATTTCATTATGTGCCTGAGGAAGAGAAGAATTTTGAAGCATACTACACAAGATACGAGGATGTTTTTCAACTGGACTGTAAAAATTGGCCAAATAGTCAGAAAGTGAGCCTCTTACTCAGAAAATTGGGTACATCAGAACACAGCAAATTCGTAGATTACATATTACCTAAAAACTGCGGAATTAGAGTTCATGGAAGCTGTAAAATTACTAAAAGAATTATTTAATCCAAATATATCTCTTTTTCATAAAAGATGGCTGTGCATGAATCTAAGAAAGATGGACAACCAAGATTATTTGACATACGCATCAGTTGTCAATAAAAACTTCGATAATTTTAAGCTTGCAGAACTAACGGTAGAAGATTTTAAATGTCTAATCTTCGCTCAAGGGTTAGTTTCCACGAAAAATGCAGAAATACGCAGACAAGTGTTGTCTAAGCTGGAATCTGAGAAAGATTTAACCCTCCAGAAACTAGCAGAGGACTGTGAAACGGCCATTACACTAAAAAAGGATTAAAAAAATATAGAAGAATCCGGAGTGGCATATGTAAGAAAAGTTAGAAAACCATACGCACCAACCAAGAACTTTACAAAGAAAAGCAATGGAACGGGATATTCCAAAGATAATAACCATAAATATAGTACAGAATATAACAAGCCTCTTCCTAGATATAACTGTAAGAGATGTGCAGAAAAGCATTGGGAATCAGATTGTCCTTATAAGAAGAAAAAATGCTACATTTGTAAGAAGGTGGGACACAAAAGCGATTGCTGCAGATATAAAGATTACACCAGAAAGAGAGTACAGCAAACAAAATCAAATACAAAATTAGACAAAGATCGGCGAAAATACGTAAATGTGGAAATATTTAAAACATCAATAAATTTACAACTCGACTCCGGCTCCGATGTTTCTATAATAAACCTGAATACGTGGAAAAAGTTGGGAAAACCGGCCATGATGAAAACTAGTAAAGCAGCCCGGACGGTAACTGGTGGTGGTATAAAATTTGAAGGAGAAGTTGTCCTCCCGATAAAATTGAAAGGGATTTCGAAGAAATTAAAAATATTCGTACTAACAAATAGTGAAAATCTGTTTGCAATAGATTTAATTGAGAAATTCGGACTATGGGATAAGCCAATCAATACATTCTGTAAAAAATTAAGATGTTCTTCTCCAACAACAGTAAATATAAAAGACGATTTAAAAGAATTATTTCCTGAGGCATTCACGACTAACTTAGGTAGCTGCAATAAATTCAAGGCCTCGTTTGAACTTAAAGAAAACGCCAGCCCAATTTTTAGAAACAAGCGAAATGTTCCGTTCGCTGGGTTGGAAAAGATTGATAAAGAATTAAATAGATTGTAACAGACGGGAATTCTATCAAAAATAGAACACAGCGAGTGGGCAGCCCCCACCGTATACGTAAAGAAAAGGATATTGAAATCTGTGTGACTTCAAATCTTTGGAGGGGGGTGTTGTGGTGGCAACCACTTATTTGCATATGCGAATAACATAACACTATAAATGGCAAGCCTAGGTTGGCCTTGGTGTGTCTTACTCAAATGCCACCGGAAGTGACGCCGAAGAGCGTACATGTCCTCCCACCAAGACTCTCTGACTCGACACCGTCATTTGTACATATTGTAAATATACCTTTTCTTTAATACACTTATTATTGCGTTATCTTGTTGTTTGCGTCTTCATTGTATTTCCTTACTAATTATTGTTCAACCTTGCAACCACAACAATAAGCAAAGTCGATTTAGGAATTTTCGGAGTAGTTGTGGAATTTGGTTAGAAGTAAACATATTTTAGCTTACATGAATGGCGCGTTATTTGGTTTGATTTGCGGACGTAATAGTCAGCAGAGATTAAAAAGATGAGTTGGCGAGAAACGCGTTTGCGAGAGACATGTGGACGATCCTGTAAGAAGCGGGCAGGTTTAGAGCGAAGATGTAAAAGGCGAATCTGTGTACCGAACTCAGGACAAAGGAATCCTTAAAACTCGTCGTTATGGCATTCTTTTAAGAGTTTGGACCTATAAGGAAATAAAGTGTTTAACGCATGTATATATCCATAAAATTGAGTTTTTCCTCAGTCTAACATTGATATTAAAAACCAAATTTTTCTATTTAAAAATATTAAAACGCCCCCATGACATTTTTTATTTAGCCAGTGTGATTTGTTGTAATAGAATCGTTTAATTGCTCTGTTTCGAAGTATTATTTAAAGGTGTATTCTTGTAAGTTATTTTTTAAATTTAATTTATATTTAATTTAGTTTATTTTACTTCACTAATTAATAGCTGGCAATAGTTTCGTTTACCGTATTTATTAACGCTATGAAAGTTAATTAAGCTTTAAGCTATGAAAATTATTTCACGTCTGGTTTTCATATACCCAGATTGACCTGTAGCCATTTTCGTACAAGGTTAGCTAACCGGTGCATCTTATATAGTACATGCCTAATCTCTTCGCCCGGTCATATGTTTCAATCGGGCTACACCGGGTATATAATCAGCTAGTATATATCTGTAAAAAACCCAGACGTTTAATTTTGCCGAGATGAACTGTATATGTGTTTATTCTTTTTGGTGTACATCGTATATGTAATTCATTCTGACTGTTTCATAATGACAATAAACTCATAGATTCTTTAAATTATGAGGGTTTTTTTTTTATCGTAGACTTTATTTCTTTTTATAACGGAACACAATTTTTCGTTTTTTTTTAAATCGTTGATTTACTTTTATATTTTCCCAGGGATTCCGCAAACGATCCGTAATAATTTAAAATTGTTATTATTCACAGACGCGAAATTCGATTATGGTGACAGGAAATTAACATTTTTTGTGAACATTTTTTTTACCTGGCTATATATTTGAAAGGCGACATAGTCTTATCTTTTCGTAGAATACACAATTTAACATGTTCTAAATAATCTTCATGCAAATATAATCACTTTATTATTGTAGAGCATGAAATAATTATTACGAAAATTGTTTCATACTTTTTTTTTACATGTAATGTAATTTGTTTTATTTTTTTTTATATGTAATGTAATTTGTTTTATTTAACCTAACTGCCGACTATCTAAAGCGATGGTTGCTGGGTAAGTCTCGGGCTAGGGCCAAATGCTTGTTTAGCCGCACTGATGAATTGTGATACAAGGAAACAGTACTGTATGTGGACGACTATATATATGTTAAGCCCTTTGGGTAGAGCACAGACGTAAATGTATACCACCTGCTGCTTAAATTGGGCATAAAGTGAGGCTCGCTGTTTGTTGGTTTGTAACCAAGCAGCTCGAGCAATGTAAAAGCGGCGGGCAACTGTTTATTTAACGGACATTTGATGAGGTCATTTACGAGAATCGATTTCATTGGCCAGAATTCAGAACTGCCGACTATCAACGTGATAGTTGGAAGTTAATCACTGGCAAAGATAAAGTGCTAGTCCAACCGCACTGTTGAGCTGTAGTACAACGAAACAGTACTGTATGCCAATGACTATATATATATATATATTGTTTTAAAAATATAATTATCCACCGACACGTGTTCCGTCGTCTACGACTCATCAGAGTGGCTGAATCTAGTGAGATGAGTCGTAGACGACGAAACAGGTTTCAGAGGATAATTATATTTTAAAAACAATATATATGCCGCTCCCCATATGGGGGTACCAAATTGGTTAACGAGAAAGTTATTCCTTAATTCGCATTTAGGTAAAAATGCACTTTCGTAAATAATTGAATTTATTCAAAACCTATCAAACACACCTATATATATATATATATATATATATATATATATATATATATATATATATATATATATATATATACATATATATATATATATATATATATGTATATATAAATTTGACACCAAGTGAAACATCCAAACTGAATGGTCCTTGTTATTAGATTAAACAATTAGAAGACGTAGCTATAATTTTTATGTATTGGGTATGATTACAGAAAGTTTGAAGGTGTTCCTTATAGACACTGGCGATAGGCACTCAAATGAAGCCATGTAAGAAACTAATCACAAACAAGAATTTCTCCATAAAAAATATTGAATCTTTCAGCATCCTCGCACATGATTTTTTCGTGTCTAAGATGAGAAAGGATTCGCTCTCCATCTGCAGGCTTATTCAATCCAACACTTGTACAGAGTGACTAGCCAATAGAAGACCCATTCTTCGTCCAAAGTTTCTCTGATGTACGACTTTCATTTTTTTTTTTAGAACAATTTTTTTTTCTTTTGACATAAAATGAGTTTTTCAATTAAAGAAACGCTTATATTTTTTTAAATCTCGAAAGGTTTAATATCTACTAAAACGAGACTGCTGTCATTAAAACGAGCGACTGTTTGTGATTTAGCATTTAGTTTTCTACATAGTCACCTCCTTTCTCACAACAATTTTGCCAACGATTGACGATGATTGGATCGGCATCCCGTGCGGCCTTTGTCATACGAAGGTTGTTCCCAAAATAATACCGCCTTATTTTAGCTAAAAATATTTGCAAAACTAAAAGAACGTGAGTGAAACTATAAAAAACAAGAAACCTTTTCTACGCAAGGAATTATATTTCTACATAGTCACTAGTATTCTTAATGTAATTTTCTAGAGACAAACGATGGTTGTTCATGAGTGTATAACGTGCGTTTTGTCATGCATGACTCGTTCCAAAAGTTAAGCCTCGTATTTTTTTTTAAACTAAAAACTTTGACGAGCAAAGAAGACGGGAGTGGTACATTTAAACAAGCAACATTTTATGCAGAAGACTTTATTTTTTACACACTTATCACGTTTTACAATGCATTTTTCTCAATGTAAAGCTGGTTTTCATGTATTTCTGAGCCCAAACCTAAACGTTTTTCCTTATGAGCTTGGTTTTTAAAAAGGGCTTTCTATGGGCTTAATGTTTCTTGCAATTTTGGTTAAGACATGGCAGCGTGTCATTCTGGACAAGGAAGGTATTCCAACCTAGTCAAATATAGCAGCACTGATGCTGATTGGCTGCTTGATAAGTTGCGGCGAATTTTTCTAACATCAAGATCAGAAACTGACTCTCTTGTGTTTTTGTCCTTCCTTGGTTTCATGTTTGGATTTTCAACAAATAAAGACAATGTTCTTCGATCTCTTCCAAGCTCCTTGGCTAGATCAACGAGAGATAAACCTTCTGCAACGCCTGAAACAACACGTTCGTTTTCACTAGCTGTCAATCGATCCTTCCCAGGCATTTTGGGAAATGTGCAATAAAGTGATACACACATAAAATTACTATGAAATAGAAAATTTAGCAGAATTTTAAAAATATTTGTCCAAATTCCACAAAAATCAGGGAAATAAGGCAGCTTGCTATGTTCTTTCATTTTTTTCTGCGTTTAATAGTAATTTCAATATTTAAAACATATTAACCTGCAATTTCAATATTAACAAAAATATTAAATGAAGTTTCAATATTAAAAAAATAATAATAACCTGCAATTTAAATACAAAAAAATATTAAGTTGCAATAAAACGATACACAGGGTTCATAATGGCTTGAATTTAAGTTTAAAATGCAAAATTCAAGTTTCAGTTGAAGTCTAAAGAGAAACATTCATTCTGAAAACGTCCCCCCTTATAAAAGAGCCTACTGTTGATCTAATATTAGAGCTTTTCTGCTTGTTTGGGAATCAAACTTCTTACATGCACTTCTGATTTTAAGCTGTGTAAGTTGTTCACTTTGGTTAAAATCGCATGTTTCTCCTTTCAACGGATTATTTCGATTATCGGTACTCGTCAAGGACATTACGATACAAACTCTAAGGACACAGCTAGACACATAAAATACCTTCGTGTTTGTATTTCATAAAAACCGAGTCCATGGGGAACGAACTCAAAGACACACATAGTTTCTTTCTATATAATAGTTGTACTACAGAAGAACTCCAGGATATGGTGGCCCTAGGATAGTTTTTTTTTCAAGTTACGATGTGGAATACAACGTTTTTCTCCGGCCCCTAGTTACGGTATGTGCCCCGCCTAACGGTGTTATTGATATTGTCATTTTATTATATACATGTCTGTTATATACTGTACTGTATTGTGTTCCTGATTGTTAAAATTGTATTCTGCGGTTCTACTGTAGTTGTTTATTACATATATTTCTCATTGTGTGGAATGACACCGGTTGATGCTAGTTAGTAATATTTGTCTTTAAATATAGTTTATTTTTTAATGATTGCTAACAGTGCGTTTTTCAATAACTTATAGAGTTCATCGTCTATGCATTTGACGGTATATTTGTGTACCTCCTCAACCATATATTGTTATCTGTTTACCTTTTCGACATGAAGAACAACGCTCAGCGCGTTAAACCATCCATTGTGGTAATCACTAGGGCTATGACAACAGCATATTCTTTTCATTGTTTTGAATCTCAAGTACATATCTGACACAGTTAGACATAATTAATCAATCGAATGTCACATCACTCTGCATAAAAAAAACATATAAGATATCAATGGATATATACATGAGAATCAAAACTAAGAAAATAATATGCTGTTGTCATAGCCCTATTTATCACTTTCTATTTCGTTCTAGTTCAGATTTGATGTAATTTATCTATGTTTTCTTTTGTCTGCCAGAACCGATACATTTTTTATTCGTCTCTTTCTCATTAAAACCTAGCAGTTGATATTCTCCAGCCATCATTTTACCGCATTCCATGGACGTTGTTTCTTACAATACATTAATCATAAAATTGTCGAGTTGACGTGTGTTCGATTTCTAATCTTTTGCCCTCATAAAGCTTCTTGCGGAATTAATGCAGCATCTAATCCTCGAAGGAAAAGGGAAATTGAGTAAATGGAGAAGCAAGTAATATAGCACAGTCGTAAGACGGAAATGGCACACTGAATCAATCTCAAAAATGAAGCGGAGAAAAGCGAGAAAAATGCTAAGTATGATATAAATACTTGTATTGATTAAACCAGTTATGCGTGTCTAAATAATTGTCTGACGATTGCAAACGTATAGGGTACGCATCTACCCGATATAATGTTTCTCTTAGTGTTCTTTTTTCAGCTCAAATAAGGTATATGCCACTTAGAACGTAAAGGGGCTGCACACGATTTGGTCCGGAGCATGCTCGAGTAACTCAGTAAGTAAACAGATTATGAACTGCTACTACTACTACTACTACTATATAAAAAAGCAGGTTCCTTCAGTCTTAGACAGGCTATGGATACCCACGAAGGGTTGCTTGTGCGTGAATTTTTTTGTGGCAGGAGGTGCGCAATCTCAACCACACCTCTCTTGAAATAACATTGTTAAATACCAGTGTCAAGTGAAGTACAGGACGACTGAAAACAAATGCCGAGATCAGCGGAGATCACATACAGCGCCTAGAATTCCCAAATAGTCACCCATCTGGTACTAACCAGGCTCAACATTGCTTAACTTCGTTGATCTGACGAGAACCAGTGAGTCAACGCGATTATGCCGTGTATACTACTACTATATAAAAAACTAACTATGCGGCCGCATCCGAGATTGAACTCATTACACGAGTTTGTAGTGTAATCCAAATCTTGTCCGTAGCTGAATAATTGATGCTTCGCCAGGGCTATCAAGGACATTTTTATCGTGACGCCATCAGTAGATGAGTTGCCTGCCACGGCTTAAGAGAGGCCCATCTACCCTCAAGAGGACGATAGACTGCACCAGTTTTCCAAACTGGTATTTTACCTCGCGATATATATTATTGTCCTATAATAGCACTCGTACGCATCGTAAAATCACTTAAATGATTGGCTCACAAGGAGCTTTCACAGAGGTCATCAAAGAACTCTCCTTGTAAACACCCTGTGATGTTTCCTGGAAGCTGAGTGACAACAAGTTTTCCTTAGAGAGTGATTATTACTATTTTCGGTAAAGAATGTTCTCGTAATATGTTCAATGCTTTCCTCCCATCATACAATGCGTCTCTTATAATCAGAGACAGACTTCTATCGTCTAAACAGTCACGTTTTTTTCGAGAAATTCGGGGTCGTTTGGATTCTCTGTTATATAACTATCTATATCTATCTATTTATATATATATATATATGTGTGTGTGTGTATGTATGTGTGTGCATATATATATATATATATATATATATAGTTTAATTTTAATGTATTTTCATTTCTTGTAATAAATAATTTTACCAAGAATTCTCCATAAGTTTTGGTTTCGGTTTCGATTATAGCTGATGCCACTCAAGTCATGTAAGTTTTTTTAGAAATAATTTTACCAAGAATTCTTCTTAATTTGTGGTTCGGTTTCGATTACAGCTGATGGCACATAAGTCACATATTATTTTTATAAATAATTTTCCCAAGAATTCCTCATAAGTTTTGGTTTTTGTTTAGGTTTACAAATATAGCCAATGGCACCCCAATAATCGATTTTAAGAAATAATTAAATCCAGAATTCTTCATAAGTCTTTGTTTTTGTTTAGGTTTTAGCTGATGGCACCTTATTAGTCTTTTTTTTTTATAAATAATTTTATCAAGAATTCATAAGTTTTTGTTTCAGTTTTGAGTATAGCTAAATGAACTATGTTAAACACACATATATACTCAGACACACACACACACACACACACACATATATATATATATATATATATATATATATATATATATGAATAAGTTTACAGAAGAAAAAAAATGTACATATTTATTTTAACGCATTTTTAAAAGTGTATATATAGACATCGAACAACCCAACCTTCCCATACGCACATATATATATATATATATATATATATATATATATATATATATATATATATATACATATATTTGGGATTGGCTTTCGATTGAAGCTGATGAACAAAAGTCATATAGATCTATTTTTTTATTTTTAAATCACAACTTTATAATATATAAAAACTGATAGAACCTTAACTCTATAATAATATATTCGAAATCTGCAAGAATTAAAATATCATATTTAAGCGTACTTTACGAACGGGCTACGCTGTGCGTCCCTGTTGGCTTGGATAAATACTTTGGCAGTTTTAACAAAGTAACTACATTAATATAGGAGCGTCTTCATTTACGCTGCATATATACAGAATGCTAACATCAATATATCAATCAATATATGAATGAGTCCTGTGTGTAATTTCAATATGTCCCGCTAGTAATAAATGAATATATTTGTCCACTCTCTGATAGTTTATGCGTGCATATTACTCTTTCTCTCGTCATGTGTATTCCCTTTGCTACTGCAACAATGAAATTAGATCGTTGCATGTAATGTCTAAAAAATAAAAAATAATTTTTACCCCCCCCCCAATTGTTTAATAACATACTTTAACTACAACTTCAATAATTGTGTATGTTTTAAAAACCTGCTACTTTTGGACGTTTCGCGCGAAAAATAAAACCTTTTACTGCGTTTCTATGTAAATCCGTATTTGATTTCATTCTGATCTAAATTGATGTATTTTACTTATATTATTATTATTTATTATGCATTTTACTTATATTTTTGCTATGTTATTCATATACATTATTTATTCCTCTCTCTCTCCGATTAAAAACTGTCAGATAGTCGATATTCTTTCATTTTAATTTGCCATACTTCCTTTAAGTCACAGACACTGTACGTTAGAATACCGTTATTAAAACGTGTCGCCTAAGCGGTTGTTTCTAATTTCTAATCCTTTTGACCTTGTGAAACTTGCCGCAGATTTAATGTACCATCTTATCCTGAAGGAAAAAGGAGGGAGTTAAGTAAATAGAGAAGCAAGTAACGCGATACAACCGTAAGACGGAAATGGCACACGGAATCAATCAGGAAAAATGAAGCGGGGAAACGCAAGAAATATTCTGAGTGTGATATAAAAATATACATTGATTAAACCTGTTTGCGTGTCATGCTTATTGCGTGTCGATTGCAAACGAATAGGTGCGCGAAATTAATCGACCGAATTGCATCAGACTTGACCTGGATTTTGGTTGACATGCCCGGTGTATCATTAGTGTCATATACTACTAAAATAAAATAAAAATATAATACTATTAATATTAATAATAATAATAATAATAATAATAATAATAATAATAATAATAATAATAATAATAATAATAATAAAGTACTACTAAATCTAGTACGGATGAAGCAAATAGTTTTTAAAAAAAAGGACAACGCATGATGTAAATGCAGAACAAACTATAGGCACAAACGATTGTGCTCATATTTTTAAATCTTTGCTTCACAGATTTTAAGATTTTCAGCACATGTGCAAAATGGCATGTAATTGCTGAGGCCGATTGTTCGATGTGCATTTGTCCAGTCTACATAATACTAACACATACTTTCGTCGCTAGCACAAAATAGATACATACACTGATAGCGAAGAAAAAAATCACAACACAGCTGATCTACAAAAATATATTGCTTTTATTTCCCACCGGGCATCAGCCTTTTAGTGACAAGTTGACATTTCCTGTGGTTTGACGTTTATAGAAAGGTCCGGGCATGCGTTGTTAGATGGTTGTCGAGCGGAGAAGAAATGTTGAGGCGTGCGGCAGTCTTGTTCTCTCTCTCTCTCTCTCTCTCTCTCTCTCTCTCTCTCTCTCTCTCTCTCTCTCTCTCTCTGACCGACTGACCTTCTGACTGACTCTGTGATGATTTAATTTGTAAAAGCATTTTTTGTCCTATTGAAATGTTTGAAATGTTTCTACCGTGCTAGAAAACTTCTAACACCCGAAAGTATCCTGTACCTCTATAAGGCCACTATTCGCCCCTGTATGGAGTATTGCTGTCACATTTGGGCCGGTGCATCGGCTACTAGTCTCTCGCTCCTTGACAGGGTTCAAAAGAGAGTCGCAAATCTGATAGGCCCTAAACTGGCATCAAAACTTCAGCCTCTGTCCCATCGTCGAAACGTTGCATCCCTCTGCCTGTTCTACAAGTATTATAATGGTGAATGCTCTGAAGAACTGCAAGCACTTGTGCCCCCACGACGTGAACACCCTCGACAGACCCGACAAGCTACAAAATCTCACCCCCCACACTGTAGAGATCCCTAGATGTAAAAGATCTTTCTACTCTAGTAGTTTCTTCCCCAGAACTGCTAGACTTTGGAATTCCATTCCAGGTCACTGCTTCCCCAACTGTACTGACATGCATAAGTTCAAGTGCAACGTGAACCAACATCTCGCTGCCCTAATCCCTACATAGTACCCCAGTAGATGTTTCCCCTGATAGTAGCCCCCTACATTAAAGTGGCAATGTGCCTTGTTTGGGGTGAAAATGTAATAAAAAAAAAAATTTCTTTGTTTATTATTTCATCCTTTGACCGATAGCTGCTCACATATTTGTGGGTAAAATGATGCATTCCGTTAGACAATGGTGGAATATCTCGAATTCTTCACGTTTGACTATTTGTGTGTGTGCAACCCGTAGAATCTTATTTCTTCTCGAGGTTGCTAGCTTATATCTTACATAAATAGCAAAATTTATGACTACTTTTAAACTGTATCTTGCTGAAAACATTTCCTCTTAAAAGACGAGCAAAGAAAATAAACTTTACAATTTTGTATTCCTTATTGAATAATAATTTTTTCGTATTTGAACAATAAACTTAAACTTGCTTTTTTTTGCTTTACTAAATTTAATTCTAGATTTTCACACACACACACACACACACACACACACACATATATATATATATATACATGTATAATACATATTTCTAATCATATCCTGGTAATGGCATAAGCGCAAAAATACACTTATGAGTTATGCAATATGAACATTTAATAGTAGGTTTTTAATAGAGGAATTGTCTTGATTTCTTAAATGCCAAACGTTACAAGCCAAAACATTTCAGTAGTAGATATGATAGAAAATATATTTAAAAAGTGAAATACAATATATATACATATACATACATATATATATATATATATATATATATATATATATATATATATATATATTAGTAAAATTCAGTAATATAACAAATCTTAATTTCTTCAAAATATGTTTAACTAGTCGGACCTATACGCCGGCATCGCCCGGTGAAAGTATGACAAAAATTCGGAAAATTGAAAACAAATTAAACTACGGGCATGGAAAATAGATGAGACTGGTGACCCTGACCCAAATAAAATCTTCTGGCTTCAAGAAAATTCAAGAGAATTTTCAGGGAGTGTCGGCTATCAGAAGCCACTGCCTACGATTATTATCATTGCTGGTTAGTGGCGATTATTTGCTAAAATTAGCGGGTACTGACGTTTACTCGTGGACAATTGCTGCCTTTTAAACTGGGACCTATTGCCGGCCATGATCAGTGCAGTAGGTGTATGGGAATTTTTATAGGAATTTTTGACACCCCTAACACGAAACTGCGAATAAAATATAAAAAACTTGTAGTTTCTCTTTATAAAGTGGATTGTTTATTTTCTTTATGGATTATACTTCCAAAATAAACTATTAAAGTTGTATAAAAAGAAATAGAAATATTATTTTTTTATTAAAATAAAAACAGTAATGAAATTAATTCAATTTTACGAGCTCAGTATTTTTCAATTTTTAAACTTTAAAAATCTATCAAAATTTTTCTATTG
The DNA here is from genome assembly GCF_053919585.1 of Euprymna scolopes. Classification (NCBI taxonomy): domain Eukaryota; kingdom Metazoa; phylum Mollusca; class Cephalopoda; order Sepiida; family Sepiolidae; genus Euprymna; species Euprymna scolopes. The sequence continues at coordinate 22,831,391 of NC_136516.1, read as the reverse complement.
ATTCTATTTTTACGATATTTTCAGGGTCAATGTGAAATTTTATGCTCTTTTCAATAAACCGAATATAATATTTTAGACAAACTTTTTTTTAATTCACGCCCTCCCCCAATTTGAAATTTCTATGAAAAAGTAAATTATTAATTTACTCACCAAAGTTTTATGCATCATAAATTAAAGATAAAAGATCAATAAATAATATATTAAATATTAAAACTAAAAAGTAGTGTTTTTTTAGAAATTTACCTGTAAAGTCCGAAGTTTAACCCCCCCTTTTTTAAACCACGTTGTTGTTGTTGTTTTTTTTCGTTTTTTTAAATGATACCTTGCTCCTTGCTCCTTTTATTGAAAAAAAATAGGGTTTGAATTATATTTTTCGAGTAATTATAAGCTTGGAAAGATAGGTAGTCGAATTAAGTCACGCCCCCCATTTTGAAATGTCTATCAAAAGTAAATAATTAATTTACTCACCAAGTGTTATATATCACAAATTGAAGATAAAAGATCAATAAATAATATATTCAAATTTTAAAAAAGTAGTGTTTTTTTAGAAATTTACCTGTAAAGTCCGAAGTTTAAAACCATTTAAAAAAAAAACACGTTGTTTGTTTTTTTTTGTTTTTTTTTTTTTAATAAAAACCTTGGTCCTTGCTCCTACAATAAAAAAAATGAGGGTTTGAATTACATTTTTCGAGTAGGTATAAGCTTGGAAAGACAGAGGGGTGGAATTATTCAATATTTTTCACAAAGTTTCTGACACACCTATCAGTGCAATCCTCTATTGGAATATTCCTAACTGGAATCGTGTGTTTTCAACTGTCTGGCAGTGTCGATTAATGTAATCCACTGGTTGTGACTAGATATGTATGGTGGGGTCTCAGGTTCATTGATAATTAGTGCGGTACTGAAAGGTTTACTAGCGTTTACTTGCATTTACAGGTAGACGTCAGCTGCCGTTACAATTATCACTGTCGGTACCCGGCATACAGTGTCGGTACCGGCATACAGTGTCGGTACCCGACATACAGTGTCGGTCACTGGCGACCACGAGTAGTACTGTCCTGGAATGAATTTAAGACAGTTTTTTTTTTTTGCGTTTATTGGTGGGCATTGGCTTCCTCTGCAATTGTCGGTCATGACCTGTGTTGAGATCCATTGGACTTCTCCGAAATGAACTCGACTTTGGTTACTGTAATTTTTGGACAAGGGCGAGCACTGGCGGGCAGTGGCGGGCAAGTTGCTTGTCTTCAACTGTTGAGCACTGTCATTCAATTGCGGACGCCCTTGTCCATGGTAGACATTGCATTGTAAAGTGGTGACTGTCATTCATGTCAGAGGCTTTTAATAGTGTTTTTTTAGATTGTTACTGCTGTATTGATGAAAATGTACAGTGCTATTTTCATGTGATATTCTAATTTAATGTAACTTTATAGGGATATTACTACTACTTATAATAATAATAATACTAATAATAATAATAATAATAATAATAATGATAATAATAATAATAACGCTACGATATATGTTTATTAAATTGTTAGATGTAATTCAATACGTATAATAATATTAACAACAAAATGAACAATAACAACAATGATGCTACGATATTTTTATATAATTGATAGTTGAAAATAAAAAGAAACAGTCATAACAATTCCACGTAGAACTGTTTTTTTTTTTGTTTTTTTTTTGTATTAAAAAGTAAAATCTGAATATACGCTATTTTGTAAATTGTTATGTGAAAGAATGGATGAACCAGAATCTTGGTTGACTCGAAATACGACGGCACTGGTGTTAGGTGAAAACCTCTGTTTGATGTAAAAATGGTCCGATAACTGGACTTCCTTTTTATGTATTTTATACAAAATACATAATAAAATTAGCTTGAAAGAAAATATGTAAAGCGTGTGTACACTAGTAAGTAATGCATAATTATAATTTATATAAAATAATGATAAACATTATATATCTTTATTTTATAATAAACACTTGTCTTTATTACAGTATTTAAAAACTTTGTATTTGAAAGGAGAAATTTAACAGATTTTGTTTGAAATTTTAAAGATCTTTTAAAGAAATTATATACAAAGAGCTAATTGCTTTGTTTAAGTAGGAAGAGAAATAGATATTGAGAGAGAAAGATAATAAGAGACACGAATATACTACTAGAGAATGAAAAAAGGTTTATATAGATATTAAAACTGTGTGTCTGCTTTGAACGATGTTAGTTTTTTTTGTCACAGATAAAACCGAATCGGAATAAGGTAGAAACTTGTTTTTATTAGTGCTCGTGAGGCCTCGTTTTGTAGATTAGTGATCTTTTACATGGACGCATTGCAGATGAGAATATTATTACTTGCTTATGTGTCATAGGACGGATACGTTGCTTTTCTACTTTCACAGACATGTTTTTTGTGTTTTAATTTTTAAGGGGTTTTCTTACAAATAAAATTAGGGTACACAACGTTACCAAAAGCAAGATTAGTTACTCTCGAGTATAAAAATAAGGCCCGTGTACAGAATTCTAACGATATGATAAAACAATCAAATACTTAGCGTGACGGACAGAAAAGGTCGTACAGCAAATAAAACACGAAAACAAGATATCGTATATAATCCTAACCATATGAAAAAATACAAACCAAAAACTCACCAATGACAAGAAAAATACAGTTGTACAATAACAATTACGGAAAATCACCGAGTAGTTTTCATTTTTAAAAGGAAACAGGGTACTTGTACAGAACATTTTTTACATAGGCATCACCACTTATCAAGGCTTTAAGGCCACTTGAGGATAAGGGTTAAAGAGTTTACAGTAGAAATTGGACAATATAGTAATCGTTAGTAATGGAAATTTGGTAAATTTGTTAACTTATATGGTACGGCTAATCAAAAACTTGTTTATGTTAGACTTGAAGACAACCATATTGTAATCAGCTGGAAAGCAGGAAAATGGAAGACAATTCCATAGGCGTGCAGTTCTAATAAAGAAGCTTTGCTCATGGAATCTACGTTTAGGTTTAGGCACAGATAAAGAGTGGGGGAAATTATTGATAGTGTTTTCAGCTAGACGGATGTTTCTTGTGAAAGTTTATTACCAATACGAAAAAAAAAGTAATCAAAACTGTCCCTGAGACGGAAAAAAACTTCGCACAACAAAATTACACGTAAAATAATCGAGTAATTATATTAAAAAATAGGAATATACTTGTATTGAATTCTTTTGATAGGAAAAAAAAAATCTTATCCGTGACGAAAAATAAAACGTCTTACAATAAAAATAAATTACGTAAACTCATCAAATAGTTATATTGTTAAACTAGCAAGCAGTCCGGTGTTGTCTGTTCGTAAAATACGCTAAAATGTTATATTTTCATCATTATTATTTATTTTTATATACAGATTTCATATTTATTATTAAAGTGTAAGCATTCTATTGTTTATTATATACAGGGTGGTCAAAAAGTCAGGTAACATGTTAAAGGTAGAAAAAAACAATATGATCCAGTATAATCTCTATTCGTTTAATATTATTTGTTTAAATATTTGAGTGTAATATATAAACTACCCCTCCTGATTTCTGGCTTTGGGGCTATGTAAAGGATAGCGTTTATGGCAAGAAGCCTGATACAATAGCGTCTTTAAAGTTATTTATTGAAGAGGAGATTGCGCGGATATCAGCTGACATGATTACACGTGTTACACAATCAGTGGTTAATCGCTTCCAGCGATTGATAGAGAGAAATGGACGACAATTAACAAAATAAACATATGTCATGTTTGTTTCATTTTATATTTCAATGTATGGTACTTAAATATACGTGTATTGCTAATATCGTTTTTCTTTAAAATGTTACCTGACTTTTTGACCACCCTGTAATTCTTTGTAGCAGTTGTAAAAGTTTAAAAAAAACACATAGTGTGCCCTCAGCGAGAATCGACATCAAAACCAACCTTATCTACCATCTGTGCTAACGACAGAGGGATATCAGATTTTTTAAAGAAAACTTATTTTATGCTAAAAATATATATTCGTGCACGCGTAGATTGTACACTTTTAGTCAAATTATACCTCCTATGTTCAAATTTTTTAATCTTTCCTTGCCTAAGAAATTAATACAAATTGTTCCACAAGTTCAAATCTACTATATATCAAGTTTTTAGTCTAAAGGTCAACGATGGACAAAGTAATTTAGTAGAGATCGTTTATCAAACTAACAGACTAAAAGAGGAACACTATTACTCTATATATAAACACACACACATAATATATATATATATATATATATATATATATATATATATATACTAGCAGAAGTACCCGTCGTTGACTGGGTTCAAAAGCAGCCTACAGAAAATGGGCTGTGATTGATGAAAGTATGATAGGTTATGAAAAGAAGGGGGTTGTAAAGAGATAGGGTTTGATATGCAAAAATTTTACCCTAAGCAAAATATGATGAAAGTAAAGATAATTTTCGCGAAAATATATTTTTTATATCAACTTTGTTTCCATTCGTAGCCAATGGTGACCAACAAAATGGTGTTTCCTTACAAATAGAAAATGTTATATATATAATAATATAAATATGCAAGAAATAAATGTTACCATAATCAATAAAAGTTGTTCTTATGATAGAAAATTTATGTTTGTATTTTTATGTAGTTTGTATTTTTTTTTAATTCACGAACCGGTTTAAAAAAGATCAAAACGGCAGCGACTTTGAAATGGAGAGCCCCGTTTTCAATTTGTAGGAGGGGCACGTGAGCATTCTGTGTCAACGTAAGGAATATTTATAAACATATTTTAATGTTTTCCGTTATTTTGTGCTTGAGGAATATTCGATAATTGCATGTGTAGTTTATATGAAATTTCATTCAAGTAGTTATCTCTTCAAATTTCGTTTTAATTTCGGTTCGCTGAAATTATTTCAAGTAAAAAGCATTAAAAACTATTTCAAAACAAAACAACATGAACTGAACTTTTATTGACTATGATAACATTTATTTCTTGTATATTTATTTTTTCGGGTAGTCGTTTGTTGGCTTTTCTGCTAAACACTCTTACTAAATAATATCGAAGAAATATCGAAAAACAAAGAAACAAAAACAGTTTTGAAAAATAATGAAGCTTTACTTACTTTAGTAAAATGATCCGAAACAGCAAAATCGAATGTTAAAAAAAGTAAGCACGTAATTGCTTTAGTATTTAAGGCAAAGAATAGATATAAATATGAATAAGAAGAAAATGGCGCCCTTTTCAAGCAGTACAGCTTCGTTTCAGTTTTACAGTATTAAACGGTGCAGTATTGCGCCGTAGGATTCAGGGTTGTACTATTGTAATGTAAAGAATACGCAGAAAGGGTTGTAACCAACGTAATTCCTTCTAGTACACTGACAAAAAAGCTTAAACAGATATATAAATAAAAATAAAAAGATTATGTAAATGTTTTTAAAAAGACACGTAATCACGTGAGCAGGATTTTGTCCTTCTTTTGACACTATAACAAGTAAAGTTCTTATTTTTTATTATTCATCTATTTATCTATTTTCGAAAGGGTGCCACGTGCAAGTGGAGATGGAAAAAAACAGATATATGCAAAATTTGTGACGAGAATTGTCTAAAGTTCCGACTTTTTTTTTCTTTCACTTTAATAAGAACGTGAATTTATGAGGTGAATTTATTCGACACAATATGATTCATTTAAAAAAAATGAATAAAATCTAACGTAAATTAAGATTAAAGTTTAGGTGTTATTGTGGATCCTCACCCCTTTTAAAAAACCTTGTTATACTTTGTGACATATTTACATTCTATGAAGGTCAGGCGGGAACGAACACTCAGTAATTTTATTGTACCATATTTCTTCAAACTGAAACATAATTATCAAACTATAATTACGCAAATAGATATGAAAAGTCTTTGTTAAAGCTTGTGCCATATTTTCATGGAGTACAGGCGCGAACGCAACCCCACAATCTTTTTATACCATCCTTATTTAAGTTGAAACATACTTATCAAAGCATTCTTATGTACATCTATATCAAAACCCCTTGTAAACTTTTTTTTCATTTTTTATTTCCATACTTTGGGGGCCAGGCGCGAACGCAGATCCCACAATTTTTATGAACCACCGTTCTGCCAGATCAAACATACCCATTCCTGATCCTCGACACATTATCATTATATGTAATCAGTTTTTTTTTAATAGTCAACCATATAGGAGCCTATTCGTGACCAGACACACACACACACACACACACACACACACACACACACGTTCAGCTTTTAAGGACAAGTAGTTAATAAAACTTGCTAAATCACTTTGAGAAAGAGTTAAAACCATATTTTTATTTTTAAAAGGAAGCACAAAATAAGTGGATAGTCCTTAATCTGCGGAGTTTCGAAGAAATACTTTCTTTCTCATCAGGGTAGGATTTAGCAAAATGCGGGATCGGATTTTGCTTGCCAAAGTATTTGATGTAACTACAATAAGTCATGGATCTTACTTGGCAACAAATAGTGAAGGAGGGGGGATATTGAGAAGAAAAAGATGATTTCAGGTGAATAGGTTACTTTGGATCATCTTCCAATTACGCGATTCCATAGGATTTTACTTGTTGAAATGGAAACTTAATCAACTTTTTTGGATTTTACCGTTATTGGATATTTTACCCTTCGCCAGACAATCCACGTATAAAAGTGTCATTTTTTAATTGTATTTTCCTAAATTTAGTAGATTAATCTGCGTTTAAGATAAATAAATTCTAAAGATAATGAGAGATAAATAAATAAGTTTTTAAAAGCACACCGTTTTAATACTTGTTTGCTATTTATAATCTGCAAAAACTATGGAGCTATAAATTATAAATATTGTCTAAACGCGGTAAATAGTATATGCTACTTAAAATAATGCTCAATTTCTAAGACTAACAGGTTCGTTTAATAATAGAATAAGCTTGGAATCAAAATGTTCTCAATACTATACATACATATGTATTTAAATATATCATTTCACCTTGTTTAGTTTTATGTTAAATTGAACTGTGTTCAGTACTTTAGATAGAATATGTATGAGAAAGAAAGAAGTAAATAAGTGAACAGGAAAGAAAGAGAATTATGTTTTCCCTTTTATTTTTTGTTATGAACCAATTTTTTTTTAGTTTTTATTAGAATTAACTTGAATTGTTCACCAATTAACATTAAATCAAAAAAATAATGTTACAATATTTAAAAAAATCAATATAAAAATATCAAGTAAAGATAAAAAAAAAATCTTGTCGAGCATGAGAATGATTAGACAAAATGTGTTTTACACATGAGAATGATGAGATAAAATGTGTTTTATAACGATTAAGGTTCTAGATGTTATTAATATATATATATATATATATATATATATATATATATATATATATATATATGCCACGTCGTAGCGACAGAATTGTTCAAGACATTGCCGAGTTTGGTGACGGAAGTATTTAGCACTGTAACGGATCGTATTGACAGTATTTTCTGTGCTGAATCGTGTAGACGCAAGCGTTCGGTTGACGTTCATTTTTCCGTTTACCTGCGGCTCGTCACAATCGTAATACCGCGTGTGATAAATCTTTTATTCAGGTTTTGTTCCTTATGAAGCCACAAACACACACACACACACACACACACACACACATATATATATATATATGTAATATATATATATATATATATAATTATTTTTTTACTATAATTATTAAATACCTACAGACACTAGTGTTTCATCCTTTCGGGAATCTTCAGTGCAGGGTGTCACGATTAATACCAGTCGAACGATTCGAACCCCGCATCACGAGACATCTCTGGCTCGGTTTAGCGAAGACCTAATCCATTCGGCTACCATTAACCGCGTGAAATAACGTCGAATTTAAACATTTTAATTTTAAATGTTCATTCACGTCAGTCAGAGAGTGATCTAATCGTTATACGATGATCTATGCATAAGAGCTAAGTTGACCGACTTTTTTAATTCAACGAAAAGTGCTCAACGATAAGAAACGAATTTCTTAATATATATATATATATATATATATATAACTACTTCATTTATTCACAAATTTAATATACGAAAGTATACATTTATGCGTAAACTTTAAGTATTTACTTCAAAAGTGCTCAATACGTAGGTAGAGCTAGTTATTATTTATAAAATATATATGGCGATTAAGCTACACTGAATATTCTGCAATAAGCCTGACGAATCCTATAGTTGGATGAAACGCAGAATATTCAGTGTAGCTTAATCGCCATATATATTTTATAAATAATAATAATAATAATATATATACATATATATACATATATATATATATATGTATATATATATATATATATATTCAATATCAAATATTTAAGACAACTTTTAAAACTTTGGAAAGAAACGTTTTTATAAGAACATATATAAAACTCTTGCCACTTAATATTACTAATACTACAACCTATGTTATAGAGTAAAATTTCTATTCGAAACATTTAATTCAGAAATATTCGGAAAGTGTTGATATGCCGTAAAACAGAAGGATAATATAAACCAAAAATTAGTGATGTGGATCTAAGTTTAGGATTGAAGTTTGGCGGAAGTTTGTTCACCCGTATTGTTCTTAATTCTAGAATGCTTAATCTTACAGATTGTCCGTGCAGACTATTTGAAGCATTACTTCCGGATTAAAATAATGGCAATTTATTAGCAAAAGGAGATTGCAACCTACTGGATTGAACTCTGCAGATAACAATGATAAAAGGCATTGCCTCACTATAGTGAATCGAAAGAGCAAGTAAAGAAATGCGGATTAAATCTTTTATTGGATGAAGAATCATTGCGTTTCCTTATTGAAATGTGTTTTGGTTGTGAGCCAGACTAAGCCGAAATGCTTTAATACATTTTCAAGCCAGGAAGCAAAATGTAGCATTAAATATTTTAGTATTATACTGTACTGAAAATGTGGTCACAAATTATGATAAAAAGAAAACACCCCCATCCCCACACACGCATATATATATATATATATATATATATATATATATATATATATATATATATATATATATAAATTTGGGGGAATTAGACCTAGAGTCTAAAAAGAAGAGTTTACTTTAATGTATTAGTAAATGTACTAATACTATTAAAAGAAAAAAAAACTTGCTCGTTATAATGTAGATATATAATAAGCTCGATAGGTATGGATATCCCTGAGCCATTTTAATATTGAGTAAACTGATTCATAATTTTCTAATTGAAAATCAGTGTCAAATAAAAAAACAAAAGTTTTTTTTCTTTTGAAACTGATTTTCAATTAAAAAATCATGAAGCATTTTCATTTTACTCAATATATATATATATATATATATATATATATATATATATATATATTGGAATACTTTTATAATTTCATATGTTCATATACGCATTGTATAAAAAATATATAAGACAATCTCATGAAGAAGCTCTACGAGAAAGCGAAATAGTATAAATGATAATTTGAAACAAAATCCAGTAAATTAAAACATTTACAAGAAATTAGTTATTGGACAAGTAATAGAAAAACATTAAATTCTTGTATTCCTGTCGAATAATAAATTAGCGGTAAATAAATTCTTTTCTTATTCCCCAGACTCAAGAAAAACCTTAGAGTCTGTCGTTTTTATACAATTAAGGAAATGGAAGAGTCCTTGACGAGGATCATCTACGCGCCCAAAAAGATTTCTACGGAGCATTCCCGAGCTTTCAGGAACGGAATAACAAATACATTGAAGCCGGGGTAGCTTACTTCAAAGCTCACGAGCGGTTTATGCGTCAAGAAAAGTGCAAATACTTAAAAGTCTGGAAACTTTCTGGCTTTCTGCTTCCCCAACTGTACTGACATACAGAAATTCAAATGCAATGAAAACAGAAATCGTCATGCTCAACTTCCTACATAGTATCCCTGCAACTTATGAACCAGTTAGTAGCCCCCTAGATCAAAGTGGCGTTAAAACTTGTTTGGGGTGAAAATGTAATAAATAAAAACATGTCTCAACCTAGGGATAATGATGAACCCTTCCATTTATTACAAAGACCAGCGGACTATTTGACTTGGCGGTTGTGCTTGAGTGTTGCACGTAGGGCAATCGGATTGACGTATTATCACAATCTCCATTTGTTGTCTTTTGTGTTATGTTCTATATAGAAAGGCCGCTCCAGATGGAAAGCATCCTATGTGTTTAATTAAACAATGAATAGTTACGAAAAAGTGAGTTTTCTCATTGCCTGCAAGTACTTCTTTTAAACTCCTCTGCCTAACGTTTACAGGGAACATGGGCTAGAATATATACATTGAGTGCATTGCCAAGGCTGCTGCAAAGAAGGTGAACTCCCTCTCCCGTGCTAGAAAATTACTTACGCCTGAAAGTATCCTGTACCTCTATAAGGCTACTATTCGACCATGTATGGAGTACTGTTGTCACATTTGGGCTGGTGCATCTGCTGCTTGTCTCTTACTCCTAGAAAAGGGTTCAAAAGAGAGTTGCCAACCTGATAGGTCCTGAACTGTCATCTAGGCTTCGGCCTCTGTCCCATCGACGAGATCTTGCATCCCTCTGCCTGTTGTGCAAATACTTTAATGGTGAATGCTCTGTCGAACTGCAAGCACTTGTACCTCCTCGAAGGGACTACCCTCGACAAACCCGACAAGCAACTAAGTTCCACCCCTTTACAGTAGAGATCCCTAGGTGTAAGAAAGCCTTTTACTCCAATAGTTTCTTCCCCAGAACTGTAGGTCTTTGGAACTCCCTTCTGGGATACTGCTTTCCCAACTGTACTGATATGCAGAAGTTCAAGAGTAATGTGAACAAACATCGTTCTACTCATCTCTCTGCATACTACACAGTCACTACCATCTTCAATTTAATGTTTGCCAACCATTTAGGGCAACTGTGAATGGGCGTCCGTACCAGAATTGTCGCAAAAGTAAATAGTCGTATGTTTTAACAAAAATATTTAAAGTGTTACGAAGAAGAGAGTGATGCTATTGTAAATGGCAACTTTTTGTACGCCAAAATATATTGTTCAACATTGTCACCATCGTTCTCAATGCACTTTAGCCATGAATTAAATTACGCATTGTTGCGCTTCCATGACAGTTGTCGCTTTCTTAATGTCACACTATTGCGCTTCCATGACAGTTGTCACTTTCTTAATGTCACACTATCAATATCTGTAACAGAATGCTTATAATTTCAGTTATTAATACAATGCAATTTGCAATCGCCTCTTGTTCCTTTTGGCGGAATAATAATAATTAAGAAATACCCCTCGTAACAGATATTTGAATCATAATAGTCATCATAATAATGTCGTTTCCAATCGTTTCTGTCTGATTCATTCATGCGGAATGAATAAGTAGGATAAATTACTTGTGAAATGCCCTCGTATTTTTGGTTCTACTAATTACCATGTTTATTTTTTTCATGAGTCTTATATGGCCACGACTTCTCATCGGATTTTGGTGAATATACACGTTTTCGGTTTAATACTACGTGCAGTTAGCAAACACAACCTCGAGGAAATAACACGATGATGGATAATTTACTCCGAGAAAAAAAAAAGAAAAGAGAAAAAAGATCAATTAAAAAGAACTCTTTCTCTGACGAGGGATTTTAAATCTAAAATAAATACGTATTTCAATTTATAAAAAAGAAAATTCTTTAAGCATGTGTGCGTGTCTAACTGCACATGACGAGTTTTTAATGAGATGGTCAGTGTTTTAAGACCCGTATAAGTTAGCAAGTACGCCTGTTGGTATGTCCCGTTTTAGCACGAATTTATTTTCAATACCCTGTCGTGATCACACATTATTCCATTTAAAAACCTTGAAAACTGTTCGCGTTCAGTTCTCTCTGTAAACAGGTGAAATGCATCTTGGGTTTGAGCGTGATTAGGGTCTAGAATTTTCGAGTAATATAATGCTGCTTTATTATAATCGCTTTCTCCCATTTTTGCCCCATACATAACGTAACGCAACGTAATTTTATTTTTGATTGTACATATTTTCGATTGCACCCTTTTTAAAAATAAAAATCACTCGATACAACTTTGAGAAGCCGAGGGCAAAACTTCTCCTCTCCTCTTCACCTCTTTTTCTTTATTTTAAAACGCTTTTAATCATAAATTATAAGGCTTCCTTTGATGATCGCGATATATATATATATATATTTATGTATTTATATATATATATATATATATATATATATATATATATATATATATAAGATTAGGTGGTAGTTTGCCTGAAGAATTGTTGGTAAAAGAATATATGGAAGTTTTAAAAGCCAAAAAACAATGCGAAAATGACCGGAATCATGAGAGTAAAGAAAGGAAAAACAAACAAACAAATAGACGGGTATGTTTGAGTAGAGAAATGTCTAACTGTTTATTCATCTATCATTCCTCACCTCGTTACATAATTATTTTGTAACCAGGTTGTTGGTATGTCCGGTGTATATAAACTCTGTTGGTGGTATGGAACTTTGAGTAGTTTCGCGAGAAAGGTACCTCCCCTTTAAAAAAAAAAGAAAACAAAAGTATATTCAAGATGGCGGAAGCGAAGAGACAGGACTGCAGAAAGAGGTCAGGACCGCAGAAAGGTGTGGTTAGTTTAATCGTATGAAACTGGGGGGAATTTTATTTTATTTACTTATTTACTTTTCTATTTTTGTAAACATTGGCTATATATATATATATATATATATATATATATATATATATATATATATATATATTGTATAATTTATTATTAATATTTTTATTATTATTATTATTATTATTATTCGGCTTTTTTTCATTCTTTACACTGATAGTATCGCAGTAAAAATTCATGTGACCTATTGTGTGAGGAAAGGGGGAGATAATTTTGTTAGACCTTATTTTATCTCCTTTTATTATTATGAGGTGAGGAATGATAGATGAATAAACAGTTAGATATATATATATATATGTGTGCGTATATATATATATATATGTGTATATATATGTGTATATATGTGTATATATATGTGTATACATATATATATATGCGTGTGTATATATATATGTGTGTGTGCGCATATATATGTGTGTGTATATATATATATATATGGGTATATATATATGTGTGTATATATATATGTGTGTGGGATTATATATATATATGTGTGTGTGTATATATATGTGGGTGTATATATATACATATATATATATAAATATATAAATATATAAATATATATGTATGTATATATATATATATATATATATATATATATATATATATATATATAATGCTCCCTATCTTGGGTTGAACATATCGAGAAATGCTATACAAACCTGCCATAAGCGTATTTAGCGATCCTCTTTGTGTAAACAAACCAGTCAGAGGAATTTGCACGATGTAAAAACATCGTTAACTCATTACACACTCAGCATCAACTATATAGCGCAATCATTTGGGCGGTCAGGTTTCGATCCTGGCTTGAGGCAGTTGCCTGTCTAGCTGCACTGATGAGCTGTGAAACAGCGAAACAGTACTCTATGTGGATGACTATAATGCTCCCTATCTTAGGTGTAGCATATCAGTAAATTATATACAAACTGCCATTAGCGTATTATGCGACGCTTTTTGTGTAAACAAATCGAGCGGGGGCATTTGGACAATGTCAAAACATCGTTAATTCAATGCCCTTACAGCATTAGTCGTATAGCACAATGGTGAGAACCTTGACTGTCATTTTGGGCGGTCGACTCTGATCCTTGCTTCAGGTAGTTGCCTGTCTAGCCGCACTGATAAGCTGTAAAACAGCAAAACAGTAATGTATGTGGATGACTGCATATATATATATATATATATATATATATATATATATATATATATATATATATATAATGCTTATATATAGCATGACACTAACGTAGGTAGATAATATACAGATTAATAAACATCATTTGATGACGTCACTAAATGCGTGTACTATATAAAGATATACAACAGGACAAAGTATATACGCAAATCATAGGAATAATAACAATAAGATATATTTCAATAATTAACGATTATTATAGACTATCACAATCATACAAATTTATATACTAAAGAACATTATTTTAATAAATGAAACGTTTGTTTTATGTTTTCAGTATTGTATTTGGTTTTGGGTGGATTTAAGTTCATTGTTGTTTTGATAAATGTAAATGTGTCATGTTTTTGCGAATAACACCATGAACTTTGATCATTTAAATAGCGTGCACTATATTTTTTACATGTGAATAATGAAGATAGTTTAGTCCCAATGTTTTACTCTAATTCTTTACATGTGATGAATGCAACGTTTACTGTTTATGATCACATTACGCTGTATTATAGTGTAGGACTTATGAAGAAGAACCTGAAGTCCTACTTAACTAATATTCCTGGTGAACCAAGTGCAAAAGAGATTCAGACAATTGCACTTAAGGGAACAGCGAGGATACTAAAAAGAGCTCTCGGTTGGTTTCAATAAAAAAGCAGGACAATGTTGACAGCTGGTTTGACTGCCTCATACCCAGCATTACAATCTTCAAAGGAAGAAATTTTTTTTTAAAAAAGTGTAAATAACCTGCATATCTTAGTTAATGTTTCGTTTTCAAGAAACATATTTTAATTTCGTTGAATGAGTTTTTGTGTTGATTATTATAATACTTTCTCTGCATGACCTTTTGAAGATGATATACTAAACGAAATTCAAATAATATGTATATTTTTTTTTACATGGAGGTCACCACTTATCAAGGCCTGAAGGCAACTCCGGGATAAGGGTTATTGCGTGTACAGTAATCAATGAGATAGTGTTGTAGTAATCAGTAGTATTGGGGTTTTTGATAGAGTGTCTTACTTAAGGGGGCGGTGTGTCAGGAGTTTGTTTATATTGGACTTGAAGCCGTCCAAGTTGTAGTGAGGTGGGAAACAAGCAAGCAGCAGAGAGTTCCACTGGCGTGCGCTTCTAAGAAAGACGCTTTGCTCATGGAATATACGTTTGGATTTAGGCACAGATAAAGAGTGGGGAAAATTGTTGACAGTAGTTTCAGTCATTTCATATATATATATATATATATATATATATATATATATATATATTAAATGCAATTCTAAAGAATAACAGATTGTATAATATTGAGAAGTCCAAATAAATATTATTAGAAATATTTATATGACAATTATAAGCAGATAAAGAAATCGAAATATGCTAGATAGAGTAATAATATGAATGAAAATGCTGAATTGACTTATGTAAAATAAACAAAGGAGTAAAAATAATTAATTTTTAAAAAATTGTTTTAATTCTACATCATTAATTCAGAATTTATATATATATATATATATATATATATATATATATATATATATATATATATATATACTAGCATTTCAGCCCGGCGTTTCCCGGGTGTTTGGAGGTGTATGTTGAGCAAAAAAAAAATGGTAGTAGGATGACAAGCCTGAACCGTACCGTGAAGGAGGAAAAGAATGAGAAAAAAACGTGACGTCTTTGCTGTTACGACCACCGCAAAACCGGGAGTAACGTAGGTTTTAATTAAGGCTAGACAATCGAAAAGAGGGAATGACTTTCGAAAATATCGGAGAAAAAGCAACCCCTTCCGTAGAAAAGTGCCCAGTTGAGGGTGATGAAATAAATGCTTTTGGCTAATTTTTCGGTATTTTTCGTCTGAAGGGTCAAGCTTGAAACGATACTGATCTTGTGAAATGTCTATCATATGGATTCCAGCAACTTACTCATGGAACACATGAGACATTTTTGGTCTGTACCGAGAGGAAGATGACCTCTCACCTAAATTATTTAATACAGGGCATACTTATGGGGGTTTCCAACGTGTTGGCAAACAATTCTCCTTACGACAACGCTTAAACAGTTTTGTAAGTATGGTGTAAAGTTCTGGTTGAGGCTTTTTCAACACAATAATTGGAATGCCGTCATGGCCACTTTCTTTACTTGAATCAAGGTTCTTGATTAACTTGGCAACCTTACGCACCGATATCTGTATGTTGCATATCGTGTTGTCTGTTATAGGAGGAAATACGGGGAGTTGATGACCTTCGTCGCATAGGGTAGAATTAGCTGCAAAGTTCTTGGTAAATAGTTTGGCTTTTTTCATATGCTGACGAGATTCTCTCAGTTCCAATGATGATGGATGGGATAGAACGCACTCTTCTGTTCAGGATCCTATTTGCTATTTGCCAAAACTGGTGGGAACCAAGCCGCTTCTCAGCTACTTTGGATTTAATGGACTGAGCATATAGCTCTCTTGCATTTTTATTACTCTTTTACAGTGGGTGTTGGCAGTCCTGAAAGCAGCTTTCGTCTCAGTCTATCTATTACGTTAGTAGCTATGGAAAAAGTGATTTCTGTGCGCGATGGCAGCAGCACATTCTGGGGAAAACCATGGCTGGCTGTTAGGTTTTTGTTGGAATATTTTGATGGTATGAATCGGTATATACCTACAATTAACAATTCGGTCAGGTCTGATACTACAAAGGACACATCCGTTTTAAACATGGAATGCAGAGGTAGATCAGACATAAATGTACGGAAGCTATCAAATGCTAATCGTCGAAACTTCCGTCTTAAAAGACCATGACATTATTCATCTAGTCTGGTGCACTCTGTAGCAACTTTTGTGACTTTACAGTTCGAAGCTGGAATTGGCTCTCCGAATTTAGGCCTGGGTTGGTGATTAAGTGATATAAGTTTACTCAATTATCAGGGCCTCCCGTACTCCCGTATTTGTGTTGCAGGCAAAGTGCGTCGGAAAGGCAAGTCAATACGGTCGGAGCTTTTGCAGCTGTAGGAGTTACAGGAAAGATGTTGCAGTACTTTACCATCCGCATATAGGGACTCCCAGCCAGATTCTTGTCGGGGTTTACTCGCTTAGTCCTTGCCTTTCGTCGCATATAGATAACGACACATATTTAATGTAAAATGTGTGTGATAGTGTCGTATATCGTAGAAAATAAATTTCAAACGTTGTACATCCCTTTCAGTCTGATCGCGTCAGTTCCCATCGATATTCTTCTTGGCCCGATTTACTCTCATCCAACATCGAGTCGAGACTCTCTGACCTCTCTCAGGAGACTTCCGAGCCGCTAAGTGTCCCAAACCGGACGCTGCCTTCAATCGTCGCAAATTTAAACTGTCGGCAACTATCGCAAACTGTCGTAAACTATCGCAAACTGTCGTAAACTATCGCAAACTGTCGTAAACTATCGCAAAAATAAGTGCCTAATCTAAAACTAACTCTGAATACATTGACATTAATCATTCTGTATTTCTTGTTCTCGTTGCCTTAATTAACTATCCTATTTTATTTCTCTTTCGTGATCCTTTGTGAGTACCTTCGTTTCTTCAATTCTGCTGATGAATTAATTTCCCCTTTTTTACTTCCTTATTATTTGGGTTTAGATGAATATAAATAATTAAAGCTGTATTTTGCTATATTTTGTCGATAAATTACTGATGTTTGATAACTCACTAAATATTTCAATCAAATAAAAATACATATTCTAAAGGTTTACCTATAAAACGCCGCCTAAAAGGAAGTTCTCACATGTTATTTAAAAAAAAACCCTCAAATTTAAATTATATTCGATGTAACTGTTTATTTGAATTGCCTTTTATCCTCTATAATTTTACCTGTTCGTATTTGACTTTTAATTGAAATATCCTAGTGTTCACGTCAATTTAAACAATTAACTTCAAATCGCGAAGGCAAAAATAATGTAATATTTAAACATTAATACACCACAAATATAACAGGAAAACAATAAATTAATTAATATTTGGTAGAAAAGCTCTTCTGCAATCTTAAAGGCTGTAAATTTGGGAGAGTTCAATTGAATTAGTCTGCGATAATACTCTGGTGAAAGGGCATCACACTTTTCTTTAATTGTTGTCCAAAATTCTTCCAAACTTGGAAGTGCATCATTGCATAGCTGTTGTTTGATGTAATGCTATATGTTTTTGAAAGGATTGAGGTTTGGAGATTGTGCAGGTTAATTCAAACACAAAATATTATGTTCTTCAAGAAACCTCTTGAAATTGCCAGCTATGTTAAGTGGAGCATTATCCTGCATAAGGATGGTATTATCTGAATTGCGGCCAAAATAGGGTAGACAATTTTCACTCAACGTATTAATGTGCTTGGTCGAATTAATTCGACATTCATTATATATATATATATATATATATATATATATATATATATATATATATATATACATATATCATTATATATATATATCATATCTATATATCATTATATATATATCATTATATATATATAATTATATATATATCATATTTATATGTCATTATATATATATCATTATATATATATCATTATATATATATCATTATATATATATATATCAGTATATTATATATCATTATTGTATATATCATTATATATATCATTATATATATATCATTATTATATATATATCATTATATATATCATTATATATATCAGTATATATATCATTATTATATATATCATTATATATATCATTATATATATATATATCGTTATTATATATATCATTATATATATCATTATATATATCATTATATATATGTCATTTTATATATCATTATATACATCATTATATATATATGTCATTATATATATCATTATATATATCATTATATATATATATTTCATTATATATATCATTATATATATCATTATATATATCTTTATATATATATATATAAATTGAGGATAGAATTTTTGTCTATAAAATATTTGAGAAAAGAAATTATTTCCCCTTTAAAATACTTCGTATGCTGCACAAAGATAGTACCTGCTCTGTATTTATGTTTTATGTCAGAGTTTTTGCGTTACGTTAAAATTGATAGATTTTATACCCTCCTCCAATCTAAAATATATTAGTAATGTATGAAATGTATTATTTAACAAAGAACCTTCTTAGTGTGTATATATATATATATATATACACACATATACATAAATATATATATATATTTATGTATATATATACATATATATAATTTGAGTTTGCTAATTTTCAAAAGTAGAGTACCCAATGAAATATAACGAGGTTAATGCAAGAGTGCTCAATACGGAAGTAGAGCAAATTACATTTTCAATTTGTCTTTACATAAGCAGTAATTTGTTACTATTCAGTAATGAGCATGTTTAGGTCCTCTAGTATTTTGTAAACTAGAGATCTCTTCAGGCAAAAACGCTTATTTGCGAAAGCAGAATTCGAAATCATTTTGAGAATTTCGCTTTCGCAAATAAGTGTTTTTGCCTGAAGAGGTCTCTAGTTACTAAATACTAGAGGACCGAAACATGCTCATTACTGTATAGCAACATATTACGGCTTATGTAAAGAAAAATTGAATGCATATATATATATGTGTATATATATATGTATATATATATATGTATATATATGTATATATATATATATATATATATATATAACTTTTATAATAAAGGTGTAAATATGCAAAGTACTAATAATAGTAGGAAGTGATAAGTGGTAAAATGGATGAATCCTAATCTTATAAATATAACACTGGCCAAATTAAAAAAAATATATATATCGCTTTCGAATGTGGATACACGGACGAATCTCACAGGTAAGGAAGGTATTTTAAAAGAGCATAAATTGGTTAGCCAAATTAATTATTAGTAGGTCACTAGATCCAATATATGGGACTTATAAAATCCTGTGATTAAGTGATGCGGTGTTTGATTAACACTTCTGGGCATGATTTAATATGTTGTTTTGTTTTTAAATTCCCCAAACAGTGTTTCATATATCTATATATCTAGAAAGGTGAACATGCCTGTTTGTGTGTCTGTGTTCATTTCCCTACGCAATAACTCTATCAATTTTAACTCTACAGGCTTGAAATTTGATATGACTGGTACTGAGATTTGGGAAAATCTGTGCAATCCAATTTCAGCCAGATATTTGGCTGTTAAGGGATCAAAGTTCAACGATTTGGTCTTTTAGAACTCTACTAACCTCCTCCGCCAATGGAAATTTTAGATATAGGTTCCTTGGACATCTATCTAACTTAATAACTTTGATATGAGTCCAAAATATTAAATGTTAAGAGGTTAAAATAGGGGTCAAATTAAAACAATTGGGCATTTTTTTTTTTTGCTCAACATACACCTTCAAACATCCGGGCAACGCCGGGCTGAAATGCTAGTATATATATATATATATATATATATATATATATATATATATATATATATATATACATATATATATATATATTGTAAACTTTGCTTTCGTATAAACTGTATTATCAGTTCGGGTAACTAACTGACCGAAACATGATCATATATATATATATATATATATATATATATATATATATATATATATATATATATATATATATATAATGTTCTTAGGAGAGCGGATAACATTTCTTATGTTATCTTGTTCATTATTCAACTCTCGTACAGTGCACATTTGCTGAACGCCTTCATACGCGCTCGAGTATTTTCTAACGCGTTTATCTTAATTTGTGAGTTAAACTTTGTTTTCATTCATTTTTAACGTTTCAAATAGGCTGAATATAATCTTGGTCGATTGCACTGTGCTGTCAAGTTGACTTAGTTCAACTGAAAATTTCTGTTCGTAATTGAACGTACAGAACTGAATCCTGCACGCGTAAACGCTGCTTCGTATTAGTCTTGCTAAAATGATCGACATGTGGGTTTGCAAACTTAATTTAACACATAAGACATGGCGTAGTAAGGTTTTTAAATTATTATTTTGCAAGGCAAAGTCTTTTTTTTTTTTTTTTTTGCTAAATTTGGGGCGAATACACATGATAGTATATACATTGTGTAGTTGGTGCCCGGATTTAGTTTTATACAGTTGTGTGTATGGATAGCAATTTATAGAAGAATATGTAACATCACAAGGACCCAAAGGAGAGTGTGTGAGAAAAATGATCAGCTCTTTTAAAAGCGCTCTCTCTGTCCGATTTGTTGTATTTAAAAAAGAAATTGATGACGTCTTAGATTTCGGCCGACGTTGGGGTACAGCTGTCACAATCGTATGTATGCGAGGTGTCAGATTGTGGGTTGTTGCTATCATGATGAAGCAGCACGGTGAAATGGTAAGTCTATTGTTGTATGACCTGATCGAGATTGAAAAGGGATTCTCCTTGTTTGTTCAAGGATCAACTAATTGATCCTCTGGAACGGTTTCATACTGGACTGAATAATACTGTAAATCTTCCTCCTGTTCCCTACAGATGCTGCATGCTCCATACTTCGAGTGGATTTTGTCCAGTGGGCATGTCAATCAGCCCTTGAAGAGTGGGCAGTTGCTCAGTGCAGCTGGCTAAAGTCACCGCGTCTAGAGCAGAGTGCTTGTTTTGTTTGTTGGTAAGCTCGATGGTATTGGCAGATAACTAGTCCTTTGAACGCCGTTTTGTTTTACTCAGATTTATGTTCGGCAACTACAGTCACGCTGCCAGATATCCTAAACTGTGGATACTTCGGGTTGCAGTGCATCAAGATCGGCAAATTAGTTTAGCATCTGGAGCATGAACTCAGTTTTGGTCTTCTGGCATTTGAGTCGAAAGATGTAATATTTTATACGGTGGTTGGTCAGCAGTTTAGCTTTTTATGCGCATGCGTTGCTTATGCGGACCATAACGTGATCGGAGCTATGTTTATTGCCGTTTCCTCTCCTCGGTAAGAACGGCAGTTCAGCATGCTTGAGGCCCAGGCGATTCTGACGAGAACAAAGTAGGTCTGGTTACGAGTCATTCCATCATTGGAGTACCAATGACTAAATGGCGCGGTGGATGCTGGTAATCATTTCTCGATACTCTCATCTTGTTTACTGCAGCAAACTTGACGAGATGAGTGCCGTTTAAGCAATAGTCACCAACGGCGAAGGGGCCAACAGCATGTTGTGTGTTTCAGACTCGAGGGCTGGTGCGAGCTTTGAAGTCACCTGCATCCACTACGATCTCTTACTGGAATACTATCGGCTATCGTAGAAGGCGTACTTGGTGACATCATCGGCATCGAGAGTGGCGGCGTACACAGTCACCACAGTGATATTGAAAAAGGTACCTCGCAGGATGACACGGGCGAGTCGTGGAGAGATTTGTTCTCGGGCAAGGAGAGTGTTGTTCGGCTGATCGCTTAGGGCAATGCCATATCGTGGTGACCATATCCCTCTGTGGGGCCGCTATATTAAAGATGACAAAATTCGTCATTTTCAAGGATTTGTATTGTATTGTGGTCATATGGGAGTCTAACCTCCGAATAGCAGGCTACATTGACGCTGTACTGTTGAGGGGGTGTGCTGTGAATACTGGAGTTTCGTCGAGTTTCAACGTGCGCATAATGCACAGATGTGGACTGATTTGGGACTAAGAATCACATTTTGCTGACTAGGCACTCGTCACGTTTGGACAGCGATCGCATCAGTTTCCGCGGACGCTGTAGCAGTAGTCGTGGATGCAGAAGTAGATTTCATTTTTATTTTTAGGTGGAGCTTCTGGAGAATATGAAATTCGCAAGCGGTCCCCAAGCCCGCATGTATATCCTTGTTGAATAGTATTGTCTGAAATTTTGAAAAATGTATTCGACTTCATAGACCATGTTCTTATTCAGATCATCTCGCGCATGTGGGAAACGGTGATCTTTCCCCAAGTTTGGAGGGACGCGGTTTTGTTCCCTTTTGTTTCAAAAACAGAGACAAACGCTGCTGCAGTATCTACCATGGAATACGCCGAATTGATTTGTCGACAAAATCTTTGCTTCTACATTACTGAAGAGAAAACTTTATACCAGAAGCAGACACAGGCCAAACCAATGCGGATTCCGCCCGGGCCGTGGCTACACATATCAGAAATTTTAACTGCACTGAATCCTTGAACATGGCTGGAGCTGTCAGCTGAAAAGATTTGTGTAATTCATAGACTTTAATGCTCCCTTTAACTAGGTCAACCATAAAGCTCTTTGGCAGATAATGCAGGCAGACGGTATCCCACTGAAGCTGCAGAACTTGATAAAAGCTGTCTACCTATCCACACGCACAAACGGTTCGCACATACAGTCAAGAGTATAACTTCTTCCAAATACGCTCGGGAGTCGGTCAAGGCTGTGCCCTCTTACTCACACTCTTCAACTTGATCACCTCCAGTTCTCTTGCCACTTTCCCAAGTGTCACGGTGAGCTATGGCCTACGCATCTCATTCTCGACTATGCCGATGATATAGCTATCCTAGGCAGAAGTTTTGATGAGGCCATTAATCAGATGTAGATTTTTGTTTTAAAGATAAAAATCAACGCGGTAAAGATAAAATTACTAGCGGCTTAATTTCCACCGAACGATTCACAATCAATTTTCCTTGACGGAGAAATTCTTGAAGAGGTCTACAGTTCCAAATACCTGGGCTATATTATCACCGCAACAGGCAAGGGTGAAGAGGATATTTGCAACCGTATTAACAATGCCTGTGTCGCCTTCTGCCGCCTTCATACCCGACTCAAGAATGAAATCAGAGTCGTAAAAAATTCGAATATACAACGCTCTTGTCACCTCCTATTCGCAGTATAAGTTTGTGACCTGTGCAGATTAGAAGTTTTGACCACCAATTTCTACGTCTCATACTTCGGCTTTGTTGGCACTAATTTTGTTGCATGGGGGCCATGCATATCAGAGAGAGAAGGCGGACAATGATGAGGGGGAGATAGATTTTTACGGTTAAGATTATAAGAGAGAGATACATTTCTTGTAAGAGTTACATAATTACTATAAGGGAGACAAAGTTCATAGTAAAGAAGTTTCACACATCACTTCTGCTGTTAAATGATGACACGACACAGATTTACAAAAACATGATAACTTCTTTATTATCGTATCGAACGGTCGAATGATGATGACGTCAAGGAAGTCAAAGTCGGTCTACATGACTAAACGTTCTCCTTTCGCTTCTACAGGGCCCCTCCTCTGGTCATGTCAGCTCTGTCCGACCGACTCTGCTGACTCTTCGATCCGGACTCGACTGCCCTTCTGTCTGACTAATCTGCTAATCCTGGTTCCTATGAATAAAAATTCGCGTTGTGCTATGACGTCATATGTGTGGTTTCAAACAGTGATCGACTCACGCGGCTTAAACATACATGACTCGGCACATTTTCCAAACCCACTTCTGCAACAAAGAATTCTTACTAATCTATTTTTCAACCTAATTTATTTTTCCTTATATTTTTAAATTTTTATTGTTCATTATTTTTAGTTGACCTTTTTAATTCAGTTCTTATAAAAGAATGCACAATTAAATTATTTTTACAATATCTATATTTCCAAAACGATAGCTAAATTCCAACATTCACACTCCGAATCTAGTCTAAACCTTACTTACACGGTTCGAATCTCGGTCTATCCTAATCTCATTTTCCACTTATCTAATGTTTTTCTTATTTACAACAAAAGGGGGCCCTTTTCTTGTAAGAATCTGCCCCAAACGCCACCATCCGTTCACACTGCTGGATAATATCCTTCAAACAGAACCGTCTTTTCGAGACGTCTCCGATAGTTTGGTCACACACTGTACCAGCAACCAGATGACTTCATCCATGGCACCATACACCCATCTCTACGCCAGGGTTGGAAGAAACGATGCGGGTGAGCCTGACATCGACCGAAGCTTCAAAACAACGTGACTAGGTGGCATCTATACGAGATGCAAACAATTCAATCGGAGAAGCCGGTTACACCCGACGTACGGTGAACGCTTACACAACAACAACAAGTATAAGGTTGGACTCCTGTTTAAACATTAAGTAAAGAGATATTATTAATCTTTCTTTCGTGTCATTTATCTTTAATAAAAATAACAGCGAATAAATTTAGTCGGCATTGAACAATTTTGTTTTTTGGTTTCGTAACAATGACGAATCATTTATTGTCTTCCTTTAAGGCACAAGGTTCAAAAGTTGCACATGAAACTTATCTGATCATTAGCAGCAGTAGGGTGTTGCTAATAAATATCGGAGTCCCTTTTTCTTGGTAAATATCAGGAAAACATTTGATTACTTATATTCCATCTATATTGAAATAAACCGAACATTAAGGATCACCTCAAAGATATTCCATGAAGGAATATATTTTCTCTTCCTATTGGACAGTGCGCAAATTAGACCAATGAATGGTTCAAACACACCAATTGAAGCACATGTTTCCACCCGTAAGTTATGTAGTAACCCTCACTCTCCCCAATGGCTTACTTTTACTTGCGCAGACCCCACAATTTTTATGAACCACCGTTCTGCCAGATCAAACATACCTATTCCTAATCCTCGATACATTTTCTATCATTGTATGTAACCAGTTTTTTTTTTAAATAGTCAACCATACAGGAGCCTATTCGTGACCAGACATACACGCACAGAGACGTTCAGCCTTATATCACACACACACACACACACACACACACATATATATATATTTATATATATATATATATATATATATAATCTCTGAAACTGTGTTAGATGATAAACAACCGATGATCTCTGAAATCACATTAAAACTATTGTGAATTGTGCTCCTTTGAGCAGCAGGACTCATGAAACAAAAGAATTGTACACTACCTGGCAAATATACCCGGTTAAAAAACAACAGACAAATACACCAAAATAGTGTGCCCTTTTAATTATAAACAAGCATAGTAACTGGCAAATATACCCGGTAAACCAAGTGCATAAGAAATTCAAACAATTTCACTTAGATAGACGGTCAGAATCTTTGTAAAAATCTCTTCGTTTAAATATATGAGTTAGCGGGGGAATGTTTGGCATCAAGTAGGATGATCAGTTACCGGCTTGAAGAAACTGATATGAAACTTTTTTTTAAAAAAAGTAACAGAAGAGTTCAAACTCTAATACCTAATACCTTCTGTTACTTTTTTTTTTTAAAAAGTAACAGAAGAGTTCAAACTCTACTACCTGATTGAAAGGCAGAGAAATACAGAAAACCACAAAACCTTATTTTCACAATGTTGTTTTGCTTATTTATTTATGGCCCTGTAGACTACCTTATTTAATGCTCGGGGCTAGATATAAGTTTTTTTTTATTCTTTTGTTGTTGTTGTTTTATATTGTTTTATCTGTATTAATTCAAGTTATACGCACCATTCTCTGTCTCTTGTGCGATTATTTGACAGTATATTTTAATAACATCACGTATAAAATGTATGAGCTAACACTTCCTGAATCTTCACACATTCAAATGAAGTGTCGACAATAACAAAATGCAGACAGAAAATGCGCCAACAGAAAAAACAGGACTGAAAAATGAAGCAAAAAGAATTTTTTTAAATTATGACCGATGCGTTATGAAAAAATATAAAATTTATTAAAATGGCTGAACTGAAATGAATCTCCCATAAATAAAAATGGCCGAAATTTAAGAAAAAAAATAACGCCAATAAATTATAATGGTCGCAATTACGTCTGCCCAAAAATTAAAGGAGACAAAATAAAAAAAAAATAAAATAAACGTATATAAATTCGCTGTTGGTGAATTCAAAATGTTGAATTATTTTCATTCGTTGCAGAGATGGTTACATTTTTGTTTTAATCTAAAAGTGGAGTTCAAAAATAGTGCTTAGCTCTGCGTTAGTCATCTGGATGTTCCATCCATCCAGTGCGGCCGTAGCTGAGATTGAATTCACTACACGAGTTTGTAGTGTAATTCAAATCTTGTCGGCAGCTGAATACTTGATGCTTCGCCAGGGCTATCAAGGGTATTTTTATTCTGACGCCATCACTAGATGAGGTGACTACCACGGCTTAAGAGAGTCCCATCTACCCTCGAGAGAAGGATAGACCGCGCCAGTTTCTCAACCTGCTATTTTACATCTCGGTTTGGTTGGTCTAATGGTGTGTTTATACACAATAATATAAAATGTATATAGTATTATTATTTTGTGAATATATATTTATCCTGCTCGTTTAAATTTAAAAAAAAGGAAAAATAAAGATATTACATTAGCTAAACTCGTGGTTACAGAACTTAAATAGGAAGTAAATGTAATTAAAAGAAGAATCCCATCAAAGTTCATGATAAATAAAATACAAAAGTATATCAATTCCATATTGAATAGTACATAGTAGTCTTGTTATACAGTATATGTGCTTATATCTGCAAAATTAAAAAAAAAATACAAAACTATATAAATCATATAATCATATCTACGTTAGTCCGAAGGACAAAGTGAGTTTCAAGGAAAACTAGTTAACAACTGCGCTATACGACGTGTGCTATACCCTAAATGAGTCGGTTTTATATTTGACCTTAAACTATATCCGATGGTGAGGCCCCAGCTTGCGAGCTTTGGGGAGTGTGGAGCCACGCTTTAATTCCTATTGCTCCCAAGTCCATTCCGACTCGGCTGGTAATATCTGTTAGGGTCCGAACTATGGTTTAAATAGAAACC
Source organism: Euprymna scolopes (assembly GCF_053919585.1). Classification (NCBI taxonomy): domain Eukaryota; kingdom Metazoa; phylum Mollusca; class Cephalopoda; order Sepiida; family Sepiolidae; genus Euprymna; species Euprymna scolopes. Next base: position 22,803,829 of record NC_136516.1, on the reverse strand, counting down.
AACTTAAAAAAAAAACACAGAAAACAAATATACTCTATTGAAAAATTGTTCCTCAAAATCATTGGATTCGGCATTAAATAATCTGAAAACGGTAGATATGCTGCAAAACAAAAACAACCAACCAACCTAACTAAGTCAGAAGAGTAATAGGTGGGATTAAACAAAATAAGTTACCAACTAGAAATTACGAGCATTTAAGCAAAGTTGGAACTAATGCATGATTATTAACGACCAAGTTTATTCAGATTCTAATGGATTGTCTTATATATGCGTGCAACAATTGAGGTTTCATCTGGGTTTGCTTTCATTGATTAAGATAACACATAACTAAACAATAAACTTGTTTTAAACATGGGTTTTTATATTGACGATTACAAACAGTACGGGTTTATATTTTCATATAATCCGACGGCGAGGTAAATAATTACATGGAAATCTATGTCTGCAATCGACCAATTGTGAAATACTTGTTGGGAAAGTAAACGTGATAATTTCATATGCAATTAGATAGGAATTACAAAAATATTGGCTGTAAAGGTCATCGAGTTTGTCCGAATATAGAATACGTATTTGAGTTATCAGAAAAACAAATTCACACACACCTACACACCCACACACCCCCCTCACACCTACATACACACGCACCTACACGCACACACACACACGCACCTACACACACACCTCAATATATATATATATATATATATATATATATATATATATATAGTAATTTATAAAATATATATGGTGATTAAGCTACACTGAATAGTCGGCGTTTCATCCACTCTAGGACTCCTCAGGCTTATGCGCATAAGCCTGAGGAGTCCTAGAGTGGATAAAACGCCAAATATTCAGTGTAGTTTAATCACCATATATATTTTATAAATTACTAACTAGCTCTACCTACGTATTGAGCACTTTTGAAGTAAATACTTAAAGTTTACGCATAAATCTATACTTTCGTATATTAATTTTATGTGAGTAAATTAAGTAGTTATATATATATATATATATATATATATATATATATGGGGGGGTATGTGCATGTGTTTGTGTGTGTAGATATATGTAATATTAATAAAATACCGTAAAAAATAAACTACATCAAAGCAAGTTACTTGTTATCAAAGCATGTTTTCAATCTCGTAAATGAATATTCTTTACTTTCCATTAATCCTTTTGTTCGTTATATACTTTATATATTTACTAGCAGATGTGCCCAGCGTTGCCCGGTATTAAACGTAACGTTAAATTTATTTTTAAAAAAAAGAGAGAGAAACTGAGACATGTGCTTGCGAGTATTATGTATTTTTGTTTAAACAGTTCACTTCTTGTATTAAGAAAATACTCGAGCAAAGATTGAAACCAAAACCTAAAGACAATGAGACAAATACTAAAACCATTAGAGCAGCGTGACACGATTTTAAAAAGGGTTTTTCCAACTACTTACACGTAACACTAGTTATCTGTAATGTTAACTATTCACGCATGCGCATTCGTGAAACTTTTAGCAAACATATAAATCCGATGACTCACACATGTCAAGTTTTCAATTTTGAACCTAATGCAGCACTTTTTTTCAGATAAAAATTGATTTAAATATGTTCCACCTGTCTGAATATCCTATATACTAACTCTTATGTTTGTATAAAAATTCGTTGAGTATATAATTTGAGAAGTGTCCTCACACATATATTCTCTCTTTTACCGATATGAAGATTATCTTATTTAGAAGCATAAGGGAAAAATAATAAATACTAATTAAAATATGATTTTCGAGAATTACCCGCGTTGTAATACTCCTCCAATTGAAATCAGCGGATCAAGTTCGATAACTCAATTGGTTTAGGAAATATATAGAAGATATCCATCTAAGGTAATTTACATTTCTGGTTGTCCAGTTTATTCAAAGGTATAATTTATTTATATATCACTTTACAATCGCAGTTTGCTTAAAATTAGATCACAATTCAATGCGAAATCAACCGACATTGGAAAGTTAAGAAATAACGAAATTAATTATTAAGGTTAGAATTTGTTTTACGTGAAATCCCCTCGCAGCGATAAAATCACATCTATTATTAAGACAATCATAAAATTAGCCACTTCTTGGTTAATCATTACGTTTCGCGGCCCTGTCGGTGGGACATTAGAATACACCGACTGCCCCCCTGCAGAGGGTAAAAGTCTCTCAATGGGGGTCCTGGATATGACCTTAAACTATATCCAGTAGTGAAGCCACAGCTTGCGGGCTTTGGGGAGTGTGGAGCCACCCTTTAATTACCATTGCTCCCAGGTCCACTCTGACCTGGAGTGGTAGTACCTGTTAGGGTTCCAACTATAAGTTAAATAGAAACCGACTTGAAAAAAACAAATATATTCTACCAAAAAAAAAATTCTTCAAAATCTTTGGATTCAGCATTAAATAACCTGAAAAGGGTTGATATGCCGTAAAACAAAAACAAACAACCAACCAATTACGTTTCGCGTTGTAAAAAGTCAAATACAACTTGTGAAAGTCGAATTCGCGAAATTAACTTTAAAAGGACCAATCAGGAAACAGTGGACAACAACATTAGAGTGGCCTCCCTTAGATATATCCTAATTTTCAAATATCACTATCTCTATAATTATATAAATGTAACTTTGTCTCTGTCTATGCTCGTTTATTACTTATAGACTCCGAAACGGCTGAACAGATTTTTTCTCACATTTAAATAACTTTAGTGTAAAGTGTTGGAGTGAATTAGTTACGTTTTGTTTCCGAATACCCTCGATAATTACTGATAATCAAAACCGTTATTTTAATTTATCTATCATCGGTAAAGTCATTTTTCCATGTCGTCGCTGAGCAACAATGATAGTTACAACAAAAAATTACGTGAAACTTTTGCTGTGGGTAAGTTCATAGAGTGTTTATTTTATTTTATTTGTTTTTATTTGCGTAACGTGGCCTGTAGGTTCGAAATCCGCACGTAAATTTCTTAATTTTTTTCGTGTTTTTTTTTACGTGTTTTTAGCAGAGAAAAAGTAAATTATGTTTATGTTTTTGAACATCCAATGAAAAAGCAACTGATTCTGAATAAACTGCAAAGCAGTCTGCATACATATTAGTGGAAATGTGATTCAGAGCTTTCTTATATGTCGGTAGAACAAAACATATCCCCCCCAACAATCAAGCACAAGTAGTATGCCCGGCAACATTAGATAAGGAATTTTTTGACACAGTTGACTTATTGTAGAACTATGCAGCGACAACCATATAAACTCTTACAACAGTCAATGTTGATGCTGTTTTTTTTTTTTTTTCACATACGATTCAAGAACTCGTGACACCCAAAACCTCGCCAAAGTAGTTTGTTTTGAGCTGGAAAATAGCTGCTATGGGGACAAATCAGAGAAATTAGATAGTTGCTGACACGTTGCATCCACTTTATGAGGGCTACGTTGATCAGTAACGTGTCAATATAACCGATATTTACTAAAATAATGTTGGGATTACAAAAAAAAATATTAGAATTACCAAAGATACAAATAAAAAAAAAGCATAACAAAGACATCAAAGCAACTCCCGAGCAAGACCGGGTTATACTGTTAGTGATAATGTATGATCATTATTGTAATAATTTTGATATGCAGCGGTTTTCACCGACGAAATAAGTTTGTGAAACTTTACGTAAAAAAGTTGAAAATTGTTTGTACAGAGGTGCAGAGCTAACGTGTAAAATTTAAGCTTGCCTCTTACAAAATGATTTTATTATAAATATTGACCTATGCCGCACAATATGACTTCCTGATACTTTTTATATTTATTGATAGATTTCGTTTCGCTAGTTCATTTATTAAAAATACAATAAACAAAATATCTATAGAAATATAAATAAACTCATATTTACTGAGTTTTATTAGATTTTCTGTCCGAAATATATCAGCTTTATCCAAACAATTGTTTATTAAATATATTTCTCATTTTGTTGGCTTTCTACTCGTCCTGGTAGTTATTATTATTATTATTTTTATTATTATTATAATTATTATTATTATTATTATTATTATTATTATTTATATTATTATTATTATTATTATTATTATTATTTTTATTATTATTATTATTATTATTATTATTATTTTTATTATTATTATTATTATTTTTATTATTATTATTATTATTATTATTTATATTATTATTATTATTATTATAATTATTATAATTATTATTATTATTATTATTATTATTATTATTTATATTATTATTATTATTATTATTTATATTATTATTATTATTATTATTTTTATTATTATTATTATTATTTTTATTATTATTATTATTATTATTATTTATATTATTATTTATTATTATTATTATTTTTATTATTATTATTATTATTATTATTTTTATTAATATTATTATTATTATTATTTTTATTATTATTATTATTTATATTATTATTTTTATTATAATTATTATTATTATTATTATTTATTATTATTATTTATTATTATTATTATTATTATTTATTATCATTATTATTATTATTTATTATTATTATTAATATTATTATTATTATTATTTATTATTATTATTTATTATTATTTATATTATTATTATTATTATTATTTATTATTATTATTTATTATTTATTATTATTATTTATATTATTATTTTATTATTATTATTATTTATTATTATTTATATTATTATTATTATTATTATATTATTTATTATTATTATTATTTATTATTATTATTATTTATTATGTATTATTATTATTATTTATTATTATTATTATTATTATTTATTATTATTATTATATTATTATTATTATTATTATTATTTATTATATTTATTATTATTTATATTATTATTATTATTTATATTATAATTTTATTATTATTATTATTATTATTATTATTTATTATTATTATTATTATTTATTATTATTTATTATTATTATTATTATTATTTATTATTATTATTATTATTATTATTTATTATTATTTATTATTATTTATTATTATTATTTATTATTTTTTATATTATTATTATTATTATTATTATTATTTATATTATTTTTTTATTATTATTATTATTATTTATATTATTATTTTTATTATTATTTATTATTATTAATATTATTTATTATTATTTATTATTATTTTTATTTATTTTATCACTTATATTTTTTCATTTATATTGTATTTTTATTTTTAACCTCTTTTCCCATCTTTTTATATATCAAAAAATAATTTAAATCCTTACTTTCTTATCTCTAAAGTACTAAAAGAACATTAAAACCTTTTTTAAACGTTTTATAGAAGGGAAACGCTGTGCTTTTCTCTTCTGATAATTACTTAAATCTCTACCTTCCGAACTTGTGTCACATCCTCGTGCGATGGGAGTGGGGTAAACATTTGGGGTTCCTCCTCCCACAGTATCATACCCATAACCTACACACCCACATATACACCTCCTCACACACACGTACACATATACACACCCACACACAAACTGATTTACATTCAAAACTGATCTTGTGTTAGTTTATAGGAGGGAAATGTGCATTTCTATGCTAATAATTACTTAAATAAACACAAGGCCAAGCGGTATTTCTTTTAACAAAACAATAATAAAGGGTTTATTTAGAAAAGGCGAGATTATCTCTCAAACTGGAGAGAAAGAAATAAAGTGTAAATGTCTGTTTAAAGGTGTCGTCTGCCATCAGACTGCAGTCGTCAACAAGTAGCAGTGGGAAGGGTAAGTGAGAGAGGTCTGTATAGGTCGCTTGCTGGTGTCTTTTTGGCGATCGCAGCTGAGATCCCAAAGGGCTAAAAATAGTCCTTAATAGGACAGCTGAAATCAATGCGCCTTGCCAACCGACTGGTCAGTGTGGCCGAATCACTTTGGCACCGGGCATTGATTCGCTAATAGTAAATAGTTTGTTAACTGCTACAGTTTTACAAAAATATAGATTAAACCATTTTTCACATTTAGGATTAAGGTTATTAGAACCTGTACGTTGGTCTTAATAGTAAGGTAATTTGGGTTTATTGATATTATTATGAGAGGTTTTAATTTTTCTTTCTATTTTATCATTATTCGCTTTTATATGGTGCGAATCAATAGTAATTAAAACAAGTTTTTTTATATCTTTTTATTCTGACGTCATTATAGTACATTCATATTTTAATAATCTGTGATTCACTCTTAGATAATTTACGTATCCTTTTGGCGACTTATACAGCTATGGATTTGTTTCTAAGTAAGTGTTTAGGGTTATAATTATACTGTATATAATGTAAACTACGGTTCGGTTTATGATAAGGATCGTTTGCATTGTTAACCAACTTTTATTTAACAAATAAGACATTCAATATACGATAATTCATATCTGTCGGTGTTTTAAGATTAATTCTCATAAAGAATTCACACATTTCAATCAAGTTATTAAGATTAGAATCAACAAAAGAAATCCATCATACGCATGCGGCCATCTTATCAATTTAGGATTGTCTTTGTGCAATTCTTTCATAAGTTTTTGTTAGACCAAATCAACAACTTGTGCTACAGCTGTGGTTCTCAATAGTGATATCAATTTCTTTCTCTCTTCCTTCTAGTAAATATTATATCATTATACGCCATTAATATCCTTCTAGCTGGGTTCGTTATATAAATATTTTTTATATCATCACGTATGAAATATATGAGCTAACACTTCCTGAAGATTCACACATTTCAGTGAAGTATTGACAATTACAAATTCAGACAGAAAATGCGTCAATGCAAATATAGGATAGAAAAATGAAGAAAACATGTTAAAGATTGAGACTGGCTCGCCATGAAACAAATTATTAAAACGGCTGAATATTTTTCTCTGTACTATTCATAGTTATGATCATTTTATTATGGACAAAATATATTTTTATTCTAGTGTAAATTATATCAATTTAAAATTGGAATAAGGGAAAAGGCAGAGAAGATGTAATGTGTAGCAATAGTGAAACGTTTGAAATGATCGGGAAACACCTAGAATATGGAAACCAATAACATGAGCTATGAGTACTCACCAGCAACTTTTCATGAAATAAAATAAAAATCAGAACACGTTCACGGAGAATCAAGGAATCTGGGGAAAAGAGACAAACAGCAATAAAAAAAAAAAACATAAACTAACTCCCCCCCCTCTTTAAAATAACATAAAAGTGAAGTTTCGGCATAAACTGTCACTATTAAAAATCGAGAAATGTCCAAGAGGATAGAAGGCACCGAAGAAGGATACCACTAACAGGGGCTCCACTGCCAAATTTTTCGAATGATGTCGAGAGTACTGCAAATCTGAGGATACTTGTTCGCAGCTTGACTCCATGAAATACCGGATGTTGTAATCAGGGAGTAATCTCTAATGATTACCTGTGTTAGAACTCCTAGTGAGTAAATAATAATGATAGTAATTTTAATTATAATTATAAATAATTTTTAAAAAGCATGTAATGTGTAGATAAAGAGCTTCGCAGACTTGAACATAGATAACTGTACTGACATGCAAAAGTTCAAATGTAATGTGGACAGACTTCTTGCTACTTATCTCCCTTCATAATACCCCTGCAACTTATGTCCCCGATAGTAGCCCCCTACTTCAAATTGGCACTGTGCCTTGTTTGAGGTGAAAATTGAATTAAAAAAATGAATAATTAAGGTGTTAGCGTGCAAAAGGTGTATTCGAATGGGTAAACTATGGTTTGCTGATATCAGCTGGATTCCGGAACAAATGCTTATTTTCGTCTAGGGATATTCACCGGGACGGTAGCATTGAAAATCCGTCGTCCCTCCAGACTAGTGGCAGGAGAGGGTAGGTGTATGATGTTTCTGTTTGCAATAAATATAATACATGGAAAGACTTAGACACCAGGATCGGTTTTTAACATAAAGAAACGGAACAAAAATAAAAAATTGTCTCAGTCGTGAAGGATTTCTTCTTCACTGATAGAGAACAAGCAATTGAAGCGTTGACGAACAAATGGTACTTATTTGCTTCCCCACGAAAGAAAAATAGAGAAAAAGTAGTTTTTTTAATGTGGGGGAGAACCAGCTCAACCAAAAAGGCAGCACTCTGGCAATGCCCAAATAAATAATAATTATCTCGGTATGAAGGTTTTCACCTATATTAACCAAGGACCAATTACTTAAGTGAATCATCAGAACGGATACTTCACTTTGATCCTGACTCGAAAGTCAAGAAGGCAAGTTATGATGTTAATCAACTAGGATGTGACCCAAACAGTCTATATATCTCTTATGCAGTAGTCTACATCTAAAACTTCTTTACCCTGTTTCACTCTACTTCTATGTCTATCTAATAAATCTACTATTTGTATGACGTCAGTAAACAATAATTATTTTGTTGTTATTAAACTTTACTCATAAAATAGAGCTGACTAGAAAACCCCAGTCCAGGCATCACACGGGTGAAATAGTCCTTTTATTTCGAAGCGAGTTCTGTCTGAATGAGTGCTTTCCACATCTTTCAAAAAAAAACTCCGTTTAATTATGAGTAATTTAAGATATTTAAATACGATTTATCCATGAACTCATGATTGCTAATTGTGTAGGAACAAATAGATAAAAAAAATCCCTAGATCGACGATGTATGATTGCTTTATATATACTAGTTAAACGTTGACTGGGTTCAAAAACAGCCTTCAGAAAATGGATTCTGATTTATGAAAGTATGATAATTTATGAAAAGAAAGGGTGGTAAAGAGATAGCTTCGAATTTGGGGGTATCAAAACCAAAGATAAAATATGATGAAAGTAAAAATAAAATAGATAAACCCCATAATTTATTATACAATACCTGTTCACACTGAAACACTTATCACAATATTCTGTGGATCTATATTAAAAAACCTTGTTAACTTTGAGACATATTTCCAAAACACCCCGTAATTTTATTATACCATATTGTTTTCAAACTTAAACATAATTATCAAAGTATACTTACGCAGATAGATATGAAAATTATTTATTAAATGTGTGACTATTTCCATTCTATGGAGGTCAGGCGGGATCGCAGACCCCACAATTTTGTTATACCATCCCTATTAAAGTTAAAACATACTTATCAAAGTATTATTATGTACATCTATATCAAAAGCACTTGTAAACATTTTTTTTTAATTTTTCAATTTTTTATTTCCATACTTTGTTGACAAGGCGCGTACGCAGACCCCAGAATTTTATGAATCATCATTGTGCCAGATCAAACATACCCATTCCTGTGTCTCGATACATCTTCTATCATTATATGCGATCAGTTTTCAATAATAGTCAACCATATAGGAGCCTATTCGTGACCAGACACACACAGACGTTCAGCATCCTGTAGATTATGTAGTCAGACGTTGTTGGCACCCTGTATACACACACACACATGTATATATATATATATATATATATATATATATATATATATATATATATATATATACAGGGTGCTCACAAAGTCTGGCTAGATAATTTACATCCACATGCAGTTACTGTTTCGCTGTTTGACAGCTCATCCATGCGGCTAGACAGGCAACTACCTCAAGCCAGGATTGAAACCGGACTTTACTACAGTCAAGGCTCCTAACCATTACGCTATATATATATGTGAACACATCATGATCTTGCTGACACACCATTTTCCATTAGATAACCAAAGTAAACCAGCGTTGGATCTGATAAATAATAAAACGGATGACCATTTGTGAATAACAGATGCTGCATATTATTTACGCTTATCATGGCATTGTTTACCCTTGTCCCGGACTTCTCCTTGTCACTGAAATCAAGAATATCGTCTCAGCAAATGCGCAGTTGAGGATTGCACCACAATTGCTGAACAATTACACGCGCAAGGACTTTTACAGGGAGTAGCCATTGTCTTTAATTTATTTAAAACTATTGATATGATTAATATTACTATTTTTATGAAATTTGTGACTAAAATTGTTATCATGCTAAAGTTCCTTTTCTTAATACACGGGTCTATGCTTAAATTGTTTTTAAGGGGTAAAACCCATACTAAAATTATTCATAAATTGGCTTTAAAAATATACTTAAGATCATCCTCTATTTTTCTACCAATTTGAGACATGCTTGTGTTAAGTCGATGTTTAACCAGATCAACATATAAAGTGGTATGTTATTTTTGGGGGGTGTTTTAAGCTGCAGCAGGAAATACGACTTTATTTTATTATCTATTATATATATATATAAATCCGTAATCCTGTCTGTTTGTTTGTTTGTTCACAATTTGATTAATATATACAAAAGTTTCCTTACTTTACTCTTTCATTTATTTTTATATATAGCTTCATTCTGGGAAACGAGATACAATAAAAAGATTATGACATTAAGAAAAATCGATTTTATTAAATAGCGGTATCTTAATTACTGTTTCTAGCGAGAGAATTGTTTTCAATGTTTTATTTAAAATTGTTTTTAATACATTTTAAACAATAATTATATTATATGGAAAAATGCGCGCATGAAAAGTAATATTCTTAAGATTTTATTAAACCTGGAAAAGTAAAGGACAAGAAATTCAACCTGGAAAAGTAAAGAACAAGATATTCTAGTAAAGTAAAAAATTAGAATTTTTTAGACTTAAAATATTGCAGCTAAAAATAAAATTTGAATATTGATAAATATTTTATTTATTATTTGCATATGTTGTTGTTTATTGTTGAGTTAGAAAGGGTGTCAGTCGCTGGATTGAACTTATTTCCCCCTATTATTTGCATATATTTATCTAGTGAAAATTGTTTGAATAAAATTAATTCATTAGTTAGTTAGTTAGGAGATGGAATTAATAATTTTATAATTTACATAAAAATTAATAATTTTATTATATCATAATTAGGATCGTTTAATTCTTTCTAACTCAACAATAAACAACAAGGAGTTCTACTTGGTTATTTTTATTTATTTATTTATTTATTTATTTATTTATTTTTGCGATCACGCGAGCATTCGCTGTTAGTGAAACAAAAGTTCTAATGATTTATTTTTAATTATTTATTTTTAGGGTGGGTATTTATAGTACTCAATATCCGGGGAATAGTTTCTTCTATCTGTATCCATTCTGCCGAAATATCTGGTGGAGAGGGTATCAGGTACTTCTTTTAAGGAACGATTAAATTTACATGTTTTTATCCGTTCTTTTATTTATGGAATTGTTGTGAGGTTATCCATGTTACCCATGATGAAAATGATTACTGTAGCAGGTGTGTTCCAAACGGAACTGTATGTAAACTTAGGAAACGCTGGGTACTCATGCTAGTATAATATAAAGCTGAATGTGTGTGTGGGGGGTGTCTGGTCACGAATAGGCTCCTATATGTTTGACTATTTTAAAAAACTGATTACATATAATGATAGCAGATGTATCAAGACACAGGAATGGATATGTTTGATCTGGCCGAACGATGGTTCATTAAAATTGTGGGGTCTGCGTTCGCGCCTTCTCCACAAAGTATGGAAATAAAAAATTGAAAAATTAAGAAAAAAAGGTTTACAAGTGTTTTTGATATAGATGTACATAATAATACTTTGATAAGTATGTTTTAACTTTAATAGGGGTGGTATAATAAAATTGTGGGGTCTGCGTTTGCGCCTGGCTTCCATAAAATGGAAATAGGCACAAACTTTAACAAAGACTTTTCATATCTCTCTGCGTAAGTATACTTTGATAATTATGTTTCAGTTTGAAGAAATATGGTATGATAAAATTATGGGGTGTTTGTCCACGCCTGACTTCCATAGAATGGAAATATGTCTCAAAGTTAACAAGGTTTTTTAATATAGATCCACAGAATATTGTGATAAGTGTTTCAGTGTGAACAGGTATGGTATAATGAATTATGGGGTTATCTATTTTATTTTTACTTTCATCATATTTTATCTTTGGTTTTGATACCCCCAAATTCGAAGCTATCTCTTTACAACCCTTCCTTTTCATAACCTATCATATTTTCATAAATCAGAGTCCATTTTCTGTAGGCTGTTTTTGAACCCAGTCAACGACGGGTACTTTTGTTAGTATAGATATAACGCAGTCTTGTCACGCAAGAAAAGCCTCGTAATAATCAAATATCCCTCAGATATACCTTGAAGTGTGTGTTTTCTACTCTTTAATCGTTCAACGTTTTCTCAATCGACTGATGTCGATTGTCTTTAAATTCTCTTGTTGCGCATTCATTTCCCCTGTGGAATGATATGGCAGTAATTCATCGTTCGTTATTTTACTATCATAAAACTTTGATAACCGTTTCCAGACTCAGAAGTAGACAAGAGCGATGCCAATAGCTATAAAGATTCTAGTAATGTGAACAAACTTCAAACATCTATAAATCAAGCTTGTTAAATTACTTAGATCTTTTATACTGCAATGTGTACCTTTTGTTACGTAAGATGACAAAATTACCGCATGCTCAAATAGGAAATGTCAAATAGATCTGCGCATTAGACAAAATGGCGGCTATTTTGTTGAAATATGGAATGTTACAGATGAAGGTTAACAACAAATGAACATTTATTATCACATCTGCAAACAAATGCGTATTTACTTATAAAAGAAAATGAAGCACATTTGAAGTTGTAAATAAAAACTGAATAAAAATAATGATTTAGAGAGAAGAAAGACATGGTGTTAAAAATATAAAAAGTCAATAAAATCGTATTTGTCAAAATTAGAAATTGGCTAAGTTTCAAATTTAGTTGTTGTCACTGGCGCCAATTTATTCGCATATTCTTTTTTTTTGTTTTTGGTTTTTTTAATGAATGAAATTAACTAGTTTTATTGCAGTGGCTGTTTAAATTACCAGTTCTATTGTTTTTATTACTTTTCTTGCTTCAAAGTAGAGGTTTGTCATGATAAAAAACGTATATGACAGAAAATTGATTGGAAAAGTAGTCTAACGATATTATATTAGAAATCATTGCAGAGCAGTTATGACTGCTTGCTTACACACTAACCTTATATATTAAAACTCTCCGTGTGTGAATTTTCATTGTCTATGTCAATTTGGTGATTACAGATTTGATTATTTACTTTAATAAAAGTCGAGAAATTAACAAATCCGCGAAACTTACATTTAAAAAGAACAATCTTGAGACCCTGGACAAGAAACTGACAGTGATCCCCCTTTGATATAGCCTCGTTTTCGAATATCATTATAATAAAATGTTATCATTATTTTTAATGGTTTAAGCAGTAAATAAAATGAGACTTATGCAGAATACGGACCACGGTTATAGTCTGCATATTTTAAGCAACTTACACAAGTGACAGACGCCAGTTTTGGGGAGTAAGTTAGCGAAACCTAAAACAAAGTTTTTAATAAAAACAATATTTCTTGTTTTACGAAACAAATAAAACAAAGATTTAATGGAGCATTTAAAAAAAAAATAGAAAAAAAAATTAAGTAAAACCACTCGTTGTGTGATAAGTTTGAAAGCAAATAACTGATAGCCAATAATAAGTTTTCACTAAATTTGGATAGATTCTCATCTCATTTGTCAATTGATATTTTCTAATATGTGTTCCAATAAATTATTTTATGATTATGCGATACAAAATAACTAACTCTAATCATCTGAAATTCTAACGTAGTTGTTACATTCTTAATGCATTTTATGAAAAAAAAACAAATGAAATTAAATGACACTTGGACAATAACCAGCTCCATGCTACATTTCTTGGAATATAAATCATGCGTTTTGATTATAAACAATCGGATTTTAAGATTAATTAAAAAGGAAGGAGCTTTAACAGAATTGTAACATTACTAGATCAGATCCATTCAAACTAAAACGTGCATTTACGTCATGGTATTTCTCAGTTAGTTTTTAAATTAACAATATACGTTAAACTATGGTAGAATTAGCGTTTTATGAAAAGAACAAAAACACGTTAAATGCAGACAGTATCAAGGAAACAAAAGCATGAAAAGAATTTGATTCAAAGTGAATAATTAATTACTTTTTTCCGTGAAGCAACATACATTTATTTACAGGTACTTTCCAGAATGATGCCTTATCTCTTGTTCAAATATCTTGTCGTATTCCATTGTGCTTAACAAGGCTCTGCCGTGACCAACACGTGATGTTCTGTCTTTGTCCGACTATGTTTTGAGCGCATCTTTTCCTGTCGCTCTCGTCTACGCGTGTAACGCATCTTCCTCTGTTCTCGGCTGCGTGTTTCTTTCATAATCTTTTTCTTTCGTTTTTGCTCGCTGTAACACCTCGCACATAGCTTTTTTTTTTTTCGTTACATTTTCAACCCAAACAGAGCACGTCGCCACTTTGATGTAAGGGGCTACTATCAGGGACACAGACCACAGGGGTACTATGTAGGGAGTTGGGCAGCAAGATGTCGGTTTACGTTACACCTGAACTTCTGCATGTCAGTAAAGCTGGGGAAGCAAGGACCAGGAAGGGAATTCCGAAGTCTGGCGGTTCTGGGGAAGAAACTACTGGAGTAGAACGCTCTTTAAAATCTAGGGATCTCTACTGTAAAGGGTTGGGATTAGCTGCTTTTAAGGTTTGTCGTGGGTATCGAGGGCTTGGTTATCTGCATCCGTTGGATTTTGCTGCTGCTGTTGCTGCTGCTGCTGCTGCCATGCACGCGTCTTCGCTTTGCTACAAAAGAAAACGGCATATCTTTAAAATAAAACACATGAAACTACATTCGGCCAACACAATCTGTTCTCATAACACAAAATCTGATTTTATCATAAAATCTTTAACTCCTGACTTTTATTCCTGAAGAAAATCGAAAGATGTAAATACTTCGCCCTAATTGATGATATCTCTAAACAAAATTATAGATTTTTGCACGTCTAAGGCTCAAAGGTCTAAATAGCGGTTCTGTTTACACTTCCATGTGTGATTACTAGCTATTAAAGAGAAAACAAATCAATTTTGTTCGATAGGTTGCGATGAATAAACTTCAAAAAGTTTTATAAAAACAGAGAAATGTATAATTAAAAAAATGCAGACCTGAAGAAATCGGAACAAGAAAAATCGAAACGAAAAATAACAAAAACGAACGAAGAAAGAAATCTAGATTTCAAGCAAAGAAAAACATGGAAGAAAGTGTCAATAATAGTCCAAAACGTTCTTTAACAATTATAGTGTATCTAAAGTTGTGTAGATATCGTGACCGAAATTCTATTTAAGACAGTAGCTCTCTTTTACTGACATAGAACTCTCTCCTTCTGAAACCTTTCCTTCCTAAGTGAACTGGTGGACGATACGATGCAACTTCTACTGCCCAAACGACACCGTTTCAATTTTTTTCAGAATAGAGTAAAAATACAAAAAGAAAAAAACTGCGTAAAAAGTGAAGGCAAGATTGGAACGATAAAATTGTCGCTTTAGAAAAAAACGACGTGATTCTATTTTTCGTTTGATGCAAACTGCTTTTTTTTTTTGCTGGAGTGCTAACCGTTTTGGATTCGATTCTAGCTGATAGTACCAAAGTCATACCTTGTTTATGACTTTTGAAGACATCAGTATATATAAGATTATAATTAATAGT
Source organism: Euprymna scolopes (assembly GCF_053919585.1). Lineage (NCBI taxonomy): Eukaryota > Metazoa > Mollusca > Cephalopoda > Sepiida > Sepiolidae > Euprymna > Euprymna scolopes. The sequence goes on along the minus strand of NC_136516.1, from coordinate 22,788,245 downwards.
GGATTAGCTCTATTATAAATAAGCAATCTAAATGGATTCGCGAATAATGTTGCGTACAGTTCTTATACGGGTATCAAACTGTGCACTTATTCTTTCTATAGACACACGACGGTCTTTATCCTTTTTTTGTTGTTGTTGCAAACAATCTACTAGTTAGCAAACTATGTACACATCACAAGAGTGATGGGAGCCTTCTATTCTGTTTTAGAGTGAATGAGCGAGATCGAAGATGCGTCACTGTACAACGCATGCTCTCTACCGATTCAAGTTATGACACTAGGACCCTCTAAATGCGAATTCGGATGGTTCAACGCTTGGAGGCAAAGATAACGAGGTTTGAAGCTACGGGTATAGTCTTTGGTGTGGTTTCAAGTGAGGCCCACATCATGCCACCTCCATCTTTGAAGACAGCTTGAAAGTCAACAGTAAAGTGTACCTTGATATGCAGAAGAGTGTGGTGATCCCTGGTGCAATCAGGTGGCCGCTGCCAAACCGTAGGTGTAGCAGCAGAATTCGGCGCCTGCAAACAAGTCCTTAGAAACCAAGTCTTGGGTTTAAGCGTAGTGCTACGACGTTATGCCTTTCTCTCACTGCCCCCTTGCTGCTATGAGGGTGAAGAACTGTCTTGCTGCTCTACTGAGTCAAATAGTCTGTGACAAGGATGGAGCACCCCTGGGGAAAACTTCACGCAAATCTTTTCCATCTTCAATTCCTCATGAAAGATTGTGCTACAGTTCCCACACTGACATCAAATCGTGCAATGGGTGTCTATATAGACACACAACGATCCTTAGCCATGGAATTTTTTTATCTGACAATCAAATCTTAGTGCCCTCACTTCCCTACTCCTCCCAAACCTCTCAGCGTTCCTCAGGACTCTCTGCCTTCCTTGAATCTCTTATGCCACTAAGAAACTGGTACACGATTCAGGCAAGATGGTCCAAAAGCAGTCTGAAGCATTCCATACGTTTCTGTGGCCTTTTCTCAAAGTTTAAATCAGAATTTTATTGCATATCGTCATTCTATTTTGAATTTGTGAAATTCAACAGCTGTGACGATAAGGCTTTAGTAGGGTGTATTCCTATTGCTGGTGTCGCTGTTAATTTAATCATGAAATCATAACAATTGGTGGTACTGGATATGACCTTAAACTATATCCGATGGTGAGGGGCGAGCTTGCGGGCTTTGGGGAGTGTGGAGCCACCCTTTGATTGCCATTGCTCCCAGGTCCACTCTGACCCGGAGTGGTAGTACCTGTTAGGGTCCCAACTATGGGTTACATATAAACTGATTTCAAATATATATATATATATATATATATATATATATATATATATATATATATATATATATATTATATTAAAAAATTGTTCTTCAAAATCACTGGATTCGTCATTAAATAACCTGAAAAGGGTTGATATACCGTAAAACAAAAACGACCAACCAACCAAAAATAAAAATTGGTCAGTCATCTCATAAAATGTGTAGCAAAAACATACTGCACTTACACGAGTCTACGACAATTTTGAATGTCTTTACACAAACAATCTGAAAACTGATTGAAAGCAAATCGTGCGTCCATGGTTTCCTATATAATTTGTCATGAATGAAAGAGTGAATAGTTTGTATCGGATGTAGACAAACACATAGTTTGTTAATTAAGAATTTCAATGATGAACTTTGTTGCTTGCTTCCGGAGATATTAGTAAGATATCAGGTAACTATATTCAACAGTAAAATAATAGGTAATTGTAAGCGTTTTACTAATTATTCAAGCTTGTGTAATAATTGATATAAAACTGAGCTTAATCTTTCTTATTTTTTTTACAAGGGTGTCACCACTTATCAAGGCCCAGAGGCCACTCAAGGATAAGGGTTAATAGGTATACATTAGTCATTGTGATTTTAGCATAGTAAACAGTGGGAATTTTGTAACTTGGATTACTTAGGGGGACGATTCAATTAGAACTTGTTCACATTGGACTTTTTCTTTTTTTTCATAGGCATCAACACATTATCAAGGCCAAGAGGCCACTCAAGGATAAGGGTTAAAGAGTGTACAGTAGAAATATGTTAGCGACTGCTTATTTGCTTCGTGATGCTTGATTCTATAATCACGTTTTTTGCTACCTATTTCTCCAACTGTATTTACAAGCAGTAATTTTATTTCAATGTGAGCACTTATCTAGCTGCAAACTTACTTAGATCACGTTATAATATTGCGTCTCAAACATTAGTCGTTGAATAAGGTAATAAACACACACACCAAAATAAATACAGTTTTATCTATTTCAATTTTTAATTTAATTTTAATGTTTACTTCAACTGCAAAACCGATTTGTCTGGTGGATCAAAAGTCAGATGTAATTTATTTCTTTATTAAAAAAAATCGTTATTCCGATTACACACAAATAAAAAAGTTTTATTAAATTCATAAAATAAGATTTTGTGGATGTGTTCATTTGCCTTTTTTTATATTCAAATTCAAAAATATCATTTTGAACCACAATGTATCTGTTTTGTGCAATTATATGTCATAAAATCTATTTATTATACGTTGACATTATTCGCTGTTTAATTGGGTAAACAATGTATCGAGTACTATCGCAGAAACTCGCCATGAAACGGACAACAGAAAACAAAAAAAAAACAGTTTACATTGTAGGCTTTTATATAATATTTTTTCAATAGTTTTCACTTGCAAATTATTCCATTTCGGCTTTCAGTTAGTGTCGGTTATCAGGAGAGAAAACAAGCTGTTTCAGGGCCTTCTTTTCTTAGTTTATTCTCTCGTTCATTTGTATATAACCGTGTACATATTTTTCGTGGAATATTTAATATCTGAGTTTAATCGGTCGCGGACTTGTATATAATAATGGTTTTGTTTTGTTTTTCTTTTTTTATTCTGTGCGCTATTTTATTATATCTTTAAGATAATACCGGGTCGTCAGGAGAGAATACGCACCGTTTCGGGGATTTCCTCGCTAAGGATTGTTCGCGTATCGGTCTTCCTTACTGATACGAAGCCAGATTATGCGAATTGCATTTGAACGTATTGCTCAATACAATAAAAATGACGTTTAATAATTTAGCGTTTCCCATGTTACGAGCAAAGGCTTTGCCCGTGTGTTTAAACATTCAAAGACTGCATCTTGCATCTTTGTTAATACGCGCTCACATCGAAAAGAAAAACAAAAGAAAAATAATGATATAAACAAAATAAAACAAATACAAAAATAAATTTTAAAAATATTACATGAACATATTAAAATATTTGAATAAATGAATAAATAAATCTACTCATAGAGATAATTGCGCTGTAGGCACTTGCTACTATCTCATGCGGTAATAATTTTTGCCCAGAGTTATATTACTCATTGTCCAGTGATCTTTATGTGGCGTTTACAGGCGGCTATTCTTTTTCGGTGTTTAATTGCAAGCTTACATAAAAGTTGATATAGGGAAAAAAGAAAACCCCTTACTCAAATCTCAACAGCTCGAAAGGTTGCAATATAACTTTCACGCATAAGCTATCTTTTTAGATCTTTATATCTCTCTATCTTGTATTGATATTCATTTTCTACCTGGCTTTTATAAGTGTTGTGGGGAACCACCTTCCAAATGGACTAATCCACTGTCCATTCAACGCATTCTTCAAAAACACCATCATCTCTGAGGGAGGATTTGATAGAGTTATAAATAAAGTAATTTCAAGTGTACTTCAGCTATTTTTGCCATCATTTTCATATACAACATCTTCCTGAATGACTGGTTAGGTTTATTCTTTATTAGTGAAAATTTGCTGGCAAATTTTACATTTGCAAATATCATAATGCTATACAATATTCTTTATTGATAGCTCCAGGTTTCTCCAAGAATTTAATGAAAAATATTATACGCATCTCAAAATACAGAGCCCCAAACCTTACTTGCTGATGTTGCGTCTCTCCTTGCTTTGGATGTTTTGATTTACTGCTGTTGCTGCATTGACTCATTTTCTTTTCTTCCCTACACTATTCGTTTGTACCCTTTCATTTGTAACCTTTCCGTTTTTCATGTAATACATGTTTAAAATGTTCTCCGTTGTTTTTGTTCTCCTTTGTGTCTACTTGCGAGCCATAACAATTAGGTACTGCGAATTCAATCAAGATGAGTCCTTTCCTTATTTTGACGAAGGAACAATGTCTGGTCGTTGACCATTTTCTCTTAGAAGTTTTAGGGAATTACTTTGCCAACCAGGTAGATCTGCTACGACTATCCAATCATCATCGATTCCAATAACATTTTCGCTACGTGTAACCCGACGTGTGTGTGGTTCCTCGACAATCGCCGGACTCCCAACGTCGTGTACCGTGGATTTTTCGTTCGACTGTTCTTCTTATGGCCGGATCGTCCTTTTTCCGTTGGCGACTATCGATGAGAACACACGCGGTTCACAAAATAGAAATCTGAACAAAGAAAGGAAAACACAAACGCCAACGTTCACATATAAATTGACTGTTGGACTTATGTGTGTGTGTGTGTGTGTGTGTGTGTGTGTGTGTGTGTGTGTGTGCGTGTGTCTTCCCCTGTTCTATCGATGTCACATTTGTCTATCTCTGTTTAACAATCAACTCCAAAATTGTCCACTTCTCTACTTCACAGTCAACTGTATAACTGTTCAACTTCCAACCGCGAATCTAGATCTCAACTATCAATGTCCAATTTCCATCCGCTGCGAAAGGCATCTAACTATCAACTAACTGTTCAACTTCCATCCGCTCTCGAGCGCATCTCGATCTCAACTGTCTGTCTCCTTGGTATCACTGGTCGCCCACCCCATCCTGGTTGCCGGAGGCTGCCCTTCCCTGTCTTATCAGTAGGTTTCTATTGTTATAGTTGATTGTAGGATATTTTCTCTTTCTTTGTTTTTCTAAGCCATTCCCTATCCCTTTGTCTATTGTAGGATATTTCCGATTTCTTTGTTTACCCCCCTACTTAAGCACTTAGTGGCTCAAATCCACCCCAGGGCCACTTTATAGTATCACACAAGTACTAGTAAAGACCAGTTATGTTTTGATCCGACTCATATTTTTCCTCCCTCACCAAACAAAAAAAAAAACTAATGTGATTACGTATTGTTTTGTTCAGTTTCTTCCATACCCTGTTTTGCCGCCACGTATATCGACTATTAACAAGGGCCTTTCTACCGGAACGAAGAACATGTTTCATAGCCTGCGGTTTTTCTCTGCATAAATTTGTCAAAATTATTCGAAACTTGTTCTAATAAACGTAACGTTAAAAAATTCATAGTTAAAACATGGCAAAACAAGAAAGACAAAATAGTTATTTATGTTATTGTCTCCGAAAGAAACAATACATTGTTTAGATATTAGTTCGCTTAGTATGGATTTTAGTATCTTCGTTCTATCAGCTTGAAAATGTAATAAATTCATTTTTAATAGTTCATGCTGAACGAATTCAATTGTTAAATCCTTTTTATATTCGCGAAACAATGTATTAATTTAGTCACCGCTTATCGAGGCTACTCAAGGATAAGAGTTGATAGGTTTCGTTTTGGTCGCTAATAATGGAAATTAAATATATTAGTTAATTTAGAGGATGGTTCATCAATTCCGTTGGACTTGAAAACAGCAATGTTATAGTCAGCTATGAACATCTCTGTGCCTAAATGAAAACGTAGATTCCATGAGCAGAGTTTCTTTCTCAGAAATGCACGATTGTGGAACTCTCTTCCGTTTGCCTGTTTCCCACCTGCCTACAACTTGGATGTCTTCAAATCCAACATAAACAAATTCCTGACAAACCGCCCCTTAAGTAAGACACTCTATCAAATCTCCAATACTAATGATTACTACAATACTATCTCATTGATTACTGTACACGCAATAACCCTTATCCCTGAGTGGCCTCCGGGCCTTTATAAGTGGTGACCCCATGTAAAAAACCCAAAAAAACATGCAACTGTAGGAAAAAGTTATATTCGCAAATGTATTGATATATAATAGTCGCCATTGATAGCTATTGATTTCTCAAAAAAATGATAAAGATATATCGTGCGCATCACAAGATACTGAAGCCCAAACCTTACTTGCTGATGTTGCTTCCCTCTTCACGTCGGATGTTTTTGCCTTACTGAAGCTTACTCAGTTTTTGCTGCATTGATTTATTTTCTTCTTTCTCTCGTTACCTTATTTCTTTCACTGTTAAAATTAGTATATGTCGTAGAGTCTCAAAGCACTTTGCAACAATACAAAGACTATAGGTATGATATGTTTTAATAGTCATTTATTATGATTTTTGCTGGAGAGAAGATATACTTATGCAGTTTTATTCGTAACATGTTGGACTGTGCTACTAGAATTTTCGCTTGATTTTGTTCGTATGCAAAAAGTATATTTTTCAATCTTTTGTTTGGATATTTTATTCTTTCTTCGAAAATTTATTGTAAACATTTCCATGTTTTGCCTACACCTACATTTTCCATGACTTTATTATAGAATCATGGGAAATCGAATTCTCATTATTTCCTATTGAAAACGCCTTCAAGTATCTTTAGAAGGATTTCTCTTGTCGTTGAAATTTTTATAAGCTTTTCGAGTGTCTCCATATCTCAATAATTTTCCTTCAATTTTTTCTATATTTTTTCTATATTTTATATAGTCGCCTTCATTTTTACTATGTTATTTTTTAATGTTGAGCGAAGAGTTCCCGCATTTTTTTTCATTTACAAAAAAAATAGTGAACTTACTTTGAGGCTTACGTAATATTTTTATACTACATGGATTAATACAAAATGGAGGCCTTACGTCCGTTTGTTTTTTCGTATACAAACTTGTAAAAGAATATTCAAACATTTAAAGATTAAGACTGCATAATAATATCTTAACTCTCGCAGTCAACTTAATAAATAACTATTTAAACAAAGCATACTTTAAGTCTGTGCATTGTTTCAAGGTGTCTTGGCACTCTACAATGTATTTTATTTGTAATGGTGAGAAAAGTAAGGTATGGGAAGAAAAGAAAATAAGTCAATGCAGCAGCAGCAGCAGTAAATCAAAACATTCAAAGCAAAGAGGGACGCAACATCAGCAAGTAAGGTTTGGGGCTCTGTATTTTGAGATGCGTATAATATTTTTCATTAAATTCTTGGAGAAACTTGGAGCTATCAATAAAGAATATTGTATAGCATTATGATATTTGCAAATGTAAAATTTGCCAGCATATGTTCACTAATAAAGAATAAACCTAACCAGTCATTCAGGAAGATGAAAAGGATAGCAAAAATATCTGAAGTACACTTGAAATTACTTTATTTATAACTCTATCAAATCCTCCCTCAGAGATGATGACATTTTTGAAGATCCACCAAAAATATTTGATTAAGAATTGTTGTAATATCTATAAATTGAGAATTTCTGTTTAGGACAAATAAGTCTACTACAAAAAATCATGAGATTTTTTGTAACATCTGTAGTTTTATGACCGAAGGGTGAGACAACATGATGAATATAGTCAAATTGTGTGTAAAATTTGCGTCTTATTACTTGAAACTGTGAATCAGTTTATAGGGTATTAGCCTCGAAGTTTTCTTATAAACGGCTAGCGTAAATTGTAAGCATTTCGCTGTTTCCAGACACCCAAGAGGAAATACTGTAACAATAGAAAAAATCACTTATAAAAACTTATTTATATGTAAACATTCAACATTAGTGCGACCACTTGTTTATTGTGTGATTACAGTTGTAAGACATTGGCAGGCAAGTCCAAAAACAGAAGAAAAAAATACCAGTTGTAGAATTCGTACATTGATCCCAAAACATGTGAGGGGATATCAATCAAAGGTTGAAACAACAGACAAAGGAAATATTAAACATTCCAACAGAAAAAATGTTTTTTATAAATAGAAATGCCACAGAAAAAATGTCAGAGAGTCAGTCTTCAGGGAGAGAAAGAGAGAGAGAGAGAGAGAGAGAGAGAGAGAGAGCAAAGCTGAGACATGTCTCACCATTTCTTCACTGCCCGAACTCTGACAACCACGAAGCCCCTGCGCCTTTCAGAAACGTCAAAACACAGAATAATAATTTGTTACCAAAAAGCTGATTTGTAGTTGTGAATTAAAAGCATTATATTTTTGTAGATCAACTGTGTTGTGAGTTTTACTTCGCTGTCAGTGTGTGTATATATTTTGTGCCAGAGATAACAGTAGATGTTTACATTATATAGACTAGACAAACGCATTTTGAACAACCGGCCACAGCAATTACGTAACAAATCATTTATCTATTATTATTCTAAATCTAAGTTTATCAACATTTATTTTTATAAGGCTGTATACTCTAGACTTTACTAACAAAAAATGTATATGAAAATACACCTTAGTTCTTGAATTGAGTTATATTTGAAAACAATTTTGTTTTACTTAATCTCGTTGGCAGTATTATGTAATTAACTGAATATGTCACGTATCTCTCTTACTCTAGCTTGACTATCTATATATTTATCTGTGGCCAAAGTCGCTGGAAAGATGGTGGGATCCTTCTACCGCTCCAGAAGATATATCACTAGTGAAGCAATTCTCTATCTATATAAAAGCCAAGTACGTCCAAGGATGGAGTACTGCTGCCACATCTGGGCAGGAGCTGCTAAAACAACCTATCCTGTCTTGACAGAGTACAAAATAGACCGTGGCTTAATGGATGATGCCATTTTCTCTTTTCTGCAACCTCTCTCCCACAGAAGAAACATTACGAGCCTGTCTCTGTTGTATCGCTATTTCCATGGCAAGTGCTCGTCTGATCTCCATTCTCTGACCCCCTCGCCAATCTTTCACGATAAACACCCGACTAGCTGAACTGTCAAAAATGTCCCCCACTCTTTATCCGTGCCTAAATCAAAACGTAGATTCCATGAACAGAGCTTCTTTCTTAGAACAGCACGGCTGTGGAACTATCTGCCGCTTGCCTGTCCCCCCCCCCCCCGAACGAATTCAACTTGAATGTCTTCAAGTCCAACACAAACAAATTCCTGACGAACCGCCCCCTTAAGTAATGACACCTTATCAAATCCCCAATACTATTACTACAATTACTATCCCATTGATTACTGTACACACAATAACCATTATCCCCGAGTGGCTCCTGGGCCTTGATAAGTGGCGACCCCCATGTAAAAAAAATATATATATTTATCTCTATATCGACTCAACCACTCTGTAATATGTCTTAATATTTCTCGGTGCATTTGAGTAAGACTGGCTTTCTTTTTTAACGTACATATCCACTTGCTTGTTTCTGTGCGCACCACAAACACGCATGTAAAGTAGATTGCAAAATAAGTTTCTTTTCTGCTATATATGAATAATAAAGCTTATGTATAATCTTGAAAGAGGTGCAGAGTACTGGACATCTGGGAAGGGTTGTTGTTACTCAGACTCTAGAGACCACCGCAAGTCGTTCTGAAAGCATTATATTTTTGTAGATCAACTGTGTTGTGAGTTTTACTTCGCTGTCAGTGTGTGTATATATTTTGTGCCAGATATAAAAGTAGATGTTTACATTATATGGACTAGACACACGCATTTTGAACAATCGGCCACAACGATTACGGAACAAAATTTACACACACGTAACAACGTTATCATTTAGTCGAACAATTTCGTTGCATTCATATCATGATTATTACCAGTAGTCTCCCGATTTGTATGCCTAGTTAGAATTTTTTTCGTTTACTTGCAAAAGTAACCATATAAATATTTATTACATCTTAAGTGAATGTATTTCTGTGTAACGAATTGGCTTCAAACTTTACACATCTTGATTGCAATTCATGTCGGTAACTACTTAACAACCGTTACCTCCATCAGTTTTATAATTTACTCATAAAATGTTTTGCTTTAGAGGCGGCGAATGTTTAATTAATATAAATCGCACAAAAATATTTGTATTATACAAATACGTGGCTTCCACTAATTGATTTTTAGCATTCATAATTTAAATATTATTTGGAGCATTTGGCCTTTGCGGTTCCCGCATATTATGCGTAATGCAGAGAAACAACTTTTACAAATTTTACGCATTAAATAAGGCTATCTCGGCAATAATTTATCAAATGTTGTCTTCTAAGTGGTCTATTGTGTCTGGTCTATCAGTGTAGACACCTAGCTTTATGTAACCCCGAATTTAATAAGGTAATAGATTTAAATCGCACAAATTATGTAGCCAGTTGAGAAGTCAATTTCTTGATTTTTTTTTTTTTTTGCAAAGAACTCACCACTTATCAAGGCCCAGAAACCACGCAATGATAACGGTTAAAGAGTGTACAGTGGTCAATGGGACACTATCATAGTAATCGATAGAAGTGTAAATTTAGAAAATTGGATTACTTAAGGGGAACAGCTCATCAGGATTTGTTTACATGGGACTTGAAGACGACCATATTGTAGTCAGCTGGAAAGACGGAAGAGAGTTTCACAGGTGTGCAGTTCTAAGAAAGAAACTTTGTTCATGGAATCTACGTTTAGGTTTAGGCACAGATAAAGAGTGGGTGAAATTATTAATAGTGGTTTCAGCCAGACGAGTGTTTGGCGAGGGGGGCACAGATTGAAGCTCAGACAAGCACTTGCCATGAAAATAACGATAGAACAGAGACAGACTCGCAGTGAAAAAAGAGGGAAGATAAAAGGGCATTCCCCATCAGGCTACGAAGTCTATTCTGAATTCCATCAAGACAGAATAAGGTCTTTCTAGCAGCTCCTGCCCAGATGTGACAGCAATACTCCATCCTTGGACGTACCTGGCTCTTATATATCTAGATAATTGCATTAGCATGTAGATATCTATTTGGATTGATAGAATAATTCCTTATTTTTCCAGCGACCTTGGCAACGGATTTGATGTACGTGTTTCATTTTAGATCAGGAGTAAAGGTAAAGCCCAGAAGATTGTCAAAACATAGAGCCTCACTCCAAATGTAAAGAATAATATAAATTTGCACAATTCTTAAAAGTTAATGCAATGCCAGTCGCTTCATGATAAATTAGTCAACCAAGCTGCTCAAAATAACTGATAGTTGCCAAATCTGCAATAAAAAAGGTATAATTACCTTTCTAAATTTTCTAAGATGGGGACATGTTATTTGTATTATTTGTATTCAACGGACTACTGTTCTCATCTTGTGTCATTTTCACAACGTTTCCATCGATGTAACCTCTGATCTTCAGGTGTATCTTGTCTAAATTGTAAATGTTTCTGTTGGGAATATTCTCCTCAAGGTTGAAGGTTCAATACTCAGTGTGGACGATCGAAAAACACATTTGCGAATTACTTAGGGCATCTATCGAGTTATGGCTGACGGAACAAGAGCATGCTATCACCGTGAAGTAAATAAAAAGGTTCCGTTCGAAATTCCGTCCAAATTTTTTAGTTCGACAGAAACATTTCATAGTTCAACAAGAACAACCCGAAGAAGGTCGAAGGTTATATCGAACGAAACGTTGTGAAAATGAGACTCAAGATGAGCACAGTAATCCAATGAATCAAAATAATACAAAAAGTTCCCAATTTGAAGGCAACGACTTATAAAGAAATTGCTTTTATATTCGGAATAATTAAATCGATAATTTCTGTATTAATCTACATCATAAATCTTCACCACAAAAAGGTTTATGTCCTTTAAATCCGGTGACACACTAGTAAGAGAAAACTATTTACACGTAAAATTCTTTGTCATTTTCCCTGCTTCCATTATCTACGAGTAAATCTACAGCGCGAGCTCTATATAATAATGAACCTCTTTAGACCGTCCGGGCGTCAGTCTGTGCTTGCTCGCTTGCTTTAATCTTCGACGATTGAGCGATTCCCTCTTTTGAAAAAGTGATGAAATATTAATCAATTAATTAATATATATGTATATATATACATATATATATATATATATATATATATATATATATATATAATACATAATCTGCATGAATTAAAATCCTATATTTAAGCGTATATTCTGGGCGGCGTGATATTATGATATATATTATATATCACGCTGTTTCTAGCGTCGAGGGTATATCTATATTATTATAAAATGTAGATCAGCTTGCTTACGCGTTAAAACCGTCTATCCGGTTTCTGATTACAGTTTCAAAAGATTTGTCTGCTTACCTATTATTTTTTTTATTACATTTTCACCCCAAACAAGGCACATCGCAACTTTGATGTAGGGGGCTAGTCTCAGGGACATAAGCTACAGGGGTACTGTGTAGGGAGTTGGGCAGCAAGATGTCAGCTCACGTTACACTTGAACTTCAGCATGTCAGTACAGTTTGGGAAGCAGGGTCCCGAGGGGGGGATTCCAAAGTCCAGCGGTTCTGGGGAAGAAACTACTGGAGTAGAAAGAAGGCTCAATTACATCTAGGGATCTCAACTGTGAAGGGGTGGGATTTTGCTGCTTGTCCGGTCTGTCAGGGTATTTACCTCGAGGGGGTACAAGTGCTTACAGGTCGTCAAAGCATCCACCGTTAAAGTATTTGTAGAACAGGCAGAGGTGTGCAACATTTCGACGATGGGACAGAGGCTGAAGCTTAGATGACAGTTCAGGACCTATTAGGTTCGCGACTCTCTTTTGAACCTTGTCCAGGAGATAGAGACTAGTAGCAGATGCACCAGCCCAAATATGACAACAATACTCCATACATGGGCGAATGGTAGCCTTATAGAGGTAGAGGGTACTTTCGGGCGTTAGTAGCTTTCTAGCACGATGGCCGCCCTGTTATCAGTTCGATATTAAAAGCTGCTGCTGCTATTTAAAGCATACACACGGTCAACAATACTTTTTTAAATTACTTTATCGTGTTTTCGTTACTAATAAATGCAATTTAACCCCGTTGAGTTAAAAAAAAAACTGATTTAAAGATAAATGTACAACATATAACTATAATCATATTTATAACCATATTTATTGCTTTTATACAGGGTGACCCCCCCCCAAAAAAAAAGACAAAGGACAGTCAATTGTTTTTCTGAGCATTTTACTGTCAACGGAGAAAAAAGGGTCAAAGACCCTAGTGTTTTGATGTGAAGTTTTGAATATAATAAATTATGACCAAGGTTTCATTTCATTAAGACAAAACACAAAGAAACGGGACCTAATTAGAGTTGAGACCCGTTTTTTTTTTAGGGGGGATCACCCTCTATATATATGGTGATTGTTACTTCTTGACAGAAGAAAAACATCTTTCTCTTGCTTTTTAGTTGATTACTCATTCATTTTCATATATTTTTGAAATATTTTTTTTATATAAATTATATACACATATTATTTACTGCTTTTATAGTAGCGCTTCCGTGGATTCTGAATATTTCTTTTTCAGGCCTTATTTAAAAAATAATTTCTCTTCAAGGAGTGGAGAAGTAGAAACTTGGTTTTAGTAATGCTTTTAGTAGGGCATCCTTAAATTAAATTAGTGCTTTAAATAGTGCTCCGGAAGCTTCCTGAGTTATATATTTTCACTCATCAAGCAAATGTTTTCTCAAGACAATAAAAGACAATACAAATCATATTTTATTTTCAACATTTTTCATATAATCCTTTTAGGGCCAACAGGTAGACTAGTACTATTTAAAGAAAAATAGCGCGAGTCGTTAAATGCAAAAACAACTTTTTAAAAAATCGTAACTAAATAAATTAATAATAGTGATGGGGTGGAACATTTCTCACAGTGAAAAGTCACAAAAAAGTTAATAATTATAATGACGAAGGACTGAAGGAGCAGACGTCTATCGGGATGTAAAACGGTTCTAAAAAGGGGATTGATTTTCTACAACGTTGTAAAACAGAACCCTCTACTAAATCTTTAAATATTGATTTTTTCAATTTTGTTTTTAATAATCTTGAATCTTAGTGTCCAATAATCCGTAGAAATAGTTGAAAAAGACGAAAATGAAAAAACATTGTAAGAGGGTGCCGATTGTTTTTTTTGTTTTTTTTTTTAATATTTCCTTTACCCAAGTTGTGCGTGATTAAAACTAGACCTTGATTTTAAAAAAGATACGTTTTTTATGTTAAAAATTATTTATTTACGATTTTTTATTTGTATTTTCATTGCTTGTTGAAATAGTTTTTTAAAAAAAGCAAATGTTTTTTTTTTCAAATATAAAGAAAAACTATGTGATTAACATAATTAACAAACTATTTAACATAATTAAAAAAAAATATTTAACATAATTAAAATAAAAATATTTAGATTTTTTACGACACAACCCAGCATAGTTTATCTCTTAAAAAATAATCAAAAACTAATTGGCTAATACGTTTAAACGGCATAAATAGATAATATAAAATGAGGAATTTTTAATAATTAAAATGTAACATTTTAGCATGGGGGTTCACTTTCCTATATAAATTTAACGTAAAATGAGACCTCACATTTTGGCGACGTAGCGAAACATGTAATCGTTAGCGTTTTTTTTTTTCATGTTTTGTGGCGAGAGTGGGGACAGAAAGGGGGAATGGGGCTGAAGTTTCTTCGTCGTAAGTTCTAAACATTTTTAAAATACGTAGAAACACTTCAAAATGTGTGTTGGAGGAATTGTCATATTTTTTTAATAGATTTGCTTTGAAAAGTTCTCACTGTTAAATATTACTTAATCAGGTAATTATTATCTCCTGATATTTTTAAGGCTGTTTATACACAAAAAAAAAACTGGGGTTGACCTGTACAATGAGCGCTCCCTCTTTGTATTTTTTCTTTTCGTTTTTTTTCTTCACTTTTTTCAACGGATTACACCCCTTTTTATAAAGGATTTTTATTAATTCTAAGGGCAATGATGTTAAGACTTTTATTATTTAATGTATTCCGTATTGTTTTCATTGGTCGCCACTTTTGTTTTCGTGCGCGCGTGCATTCAAATTTTGCGAGGTTATACCTTAATTCTTTATACTCACTTGCACTTTTATATACTAATTCTGTATACTCACTATTCTATAGCTACCTATATACTGACTCAACGGGTCACCGAAGTCTTGTGCTAATTGTATCTTTAGTAATATCTCTAATACCTAAGTATATGCAGTTAGAATGGATGATGTATATAGCACTATAAAACTCCCTTTTATAAGATTTTTCCATACTCAAAACTTTTTTCATTTTCACCGCTTTGAAAGAGCTATTCGTATTCACTGCTGTAACTGTTTTTTTTACAAGGTGGTCATCACTTATCAAGGCCCGGAAGCCACTCAGGGATAAGGATTATATTAAGTACAGTACGTTAGTGTGGATATTTTGGGATTTGTGGAATAGGTCGACATACTTGGTTAGAGCAGTACAGAGAGGGAAAGTAAGAGAGAAAAAGACAAGAATTTTCTTTTTTTTTTTTTAGAGACAGAAAAATTTCCGACATCTCAGACTACTGTTTACCAAGTACTAAAGATCTTTAAAGCAGCTTTTTCTTCACCCTTTTTCAGAAAAATCACTCATTTGCATGAGGACTGAGGGACAAAAAAGGAGAAGCGAGAGTTACTGGAGCTGTTGATAACACATCCACTGTATTATCTACTCTCCATGTAGTTTAACAAAGATTTGCTTCTACCATTAATCTCCCGACACCCAGAAATCTAGCACTTTTATTTAACACGTACAGTACTAATATATTTTTGCTATTCTGTCCGATCACGGTTTAAAAACATTCATAAGTATTTCACTCACTTCAAAAGCAAAAACAGAAAACCGCAATAAACGTACACATTCATACACGCTATAGCATACACAATACCCTATTGTGACTGATAAATGTTATATCTGAAATATACACAACATTTAAAGAAAGGAATCCCGATTGCGGTTCCCTCCGTCAAGTCTCGAAAGAAAAAGGATACGCTCGTACTGGCAGCTGCTCGCATAATTGTTAGGCAAGTGATGCGCAATCTCCAACCACACATCTCTGAATCGGAACTGTTTGAGTCCAGTGGCAGGTAAAAGTCTAGAACAGCTGGAAACATTGTCGAGATAAGCGCAGAGCACATACAACACCTGAAATCCCAAATGGTTACTCATTTAGTACCGACCACGTTCAATGTTGCTTACAATCGGTGATTCAGCAAGAACTAGTGTATCGGTGTAATTCAGCCGTAGAGAAAAGAATCTATAAACACAATAAGAACATTAAATTTAGAGACGTTTAGAATTTTTGAAAAATATCCATTTTCTATACAAAAAAGTGCTAACTATTAAATACGCATAAGAAATGATAGTGAGATGTCTGTTAAATCATGTCTGATTTTAGGATCCCAAAATAAAATTCTTCAAATGCTTGATATTTCTTTCACCTTTGATATTATGGCTTAAAGAATCGTCGTAGTACATAATTAAAAATCGATAATGGGTGAATCGAACTGACAAAAAAATGTATCTATTTTTCCTTTTGAGATTTCCGGTTTACCAATACAGATCGACGTCTTTTCTTTCACCCCCCCCCTCCAAAAAAGCACGTTAAAGCTTTTCAAAGAAATTTAAATTTGGATAATAATCATAACTTGACTTCAAGTATCTGTTCTTGGAATTTCATAAAATCAAAGGTGTTTGAACTTTCATGAAAGCTTGCGCCCACTTTTAAATCCATTGCACCATAAACAATTAAACTAAATATAACCCTCATTTGAACTGCTTATATCTAGCAAGCATGTTCGAAAATCCATAATGCTGGTGAATAACTTTAGGAGTGAATATAGCACATCAGAATATAACAGAGATAAACACACACACACACACACACGCACACACACACACACACACACACACACACATATATATATATATATATATATATATATATATATATATATATATATATATATATATATATAAGTAAATCAAAGATCTAAATGTATGCAAAATCCGATCCCGCATTTTGCTATTTCCTACCCTCTTATGTAATAATTAAATAAAACAAATAATTACCTGTAATCTCAATATAGTAAAAAAAAAATTAAATTTAGAAAACTCTTTAGTAATTATTCCAAGTATAGAGAACCTAAATGCCTAAATCATACTAAATTCGTTAACGAAATAACCTAAATACTAGATAGTTTTGTTATGTCTATGGCAAATAAATACAAATTATTACGATCTACGTTTGATGCATGAAAGAATAATGTACTAGAATTCGTTGAAAGTATTATAAAATTTAAACAAGCTAAAAACAAATCCCATCCTTAGACAATTATTTAAAGAACTAAATATGCTTAAAGATACGTTTGTAATAGATCCCATTGATAAAACGGGAAATAATATAGCTTTTATATGTAACAAGGCCGATAACCATTAGTCGCGTGCACTCGTGTAATGAATGAATACGTGAATGTAGGATTTACATGAAATTCTTTAAGATGAACTAAAATAACCGAAAAATGGGCTGAAATGACTTAAATAAATAAAAAGTAAATGACTTAGAATGACTTTAATGAACTTAAGAATGAACTGAATGACCTTAAGAATGACTTGGATGCTTAAAAAACCCTGGAATCCTTCAAAAACAACTTGAATGATCTGGAGAATGACTTGAATGGCTTTGAGACTGACTGGTTGTACAGTGGGTTATCATTTTACATTAAATTAATACAGAGAAGTGATCCCCCACTTTATATCACAAATTTACAAACATAAGTACAGCATGTAGTAAGAACAGATGGTATTTATTTGCTCCCCCACCGAGCAAATTAGGCACAAGGCCGATTTTTAAAGTGAGGAGTGAAGGGGAAATGGGGACCAACTCCCCGGGGAGTAGGGGAGCTGGATAGTGACAATTGGTATGAAGGGTTGCCCCTACATTGACCAAGGTCTTATATGTGGGGTTGCCCCCACATATGGTCTTTGCTTGCAGTATCTGCCGGAACAGATACTACACTTTGATCTTGGCCAAAAGGCCAAGAAAAGGGTATTTATTTGCTCCCCCACCGAGCAAATTAGGCATAAGGCCAATTTTTAATGTGAGAAGTGAAGGGAAAATGGGGACCAACTCCCCGGGGAGTAGGGGAGCTGGATAGTCACAATTGGTATGAAGGGCTGCCCCTACATTGACCAAGGTCTTAAATGTGAGGTTGCCCCCGCATATTGTCTTTGCTTGCAGTATCTTCTGGAACAGCTACTATACTTTGATCTTGGCCAAAAAAACAAGAGAAGCTGTATTTATTTGTGCCGCACCGAGCAAATTAGGTACTAGGCCGATTTTTAATGTGAGGAGTGAAGGGGAAATGGAGACCAACTCCCCGGGGAGTAGGGGAGATGGATAGTAACACTTCGTACAAAGGCTTGCGCCTACATTAATAAAGATCTTATATGTGGTGTTACTCCCACATCTGATCGTTGCTTGCAGTATCTACCGGAACAGATGTATTTATTTGCTCCCCACCGATCAAATATAGCACAAGGCAGATTTTTAATGTGAGTAGTGAAGGGACCAACTCCCCGGGGAGTAGGGGAGGTGGATAGTGAAAATTGGTATGAAGGGTTGTCCCTACATTGACCAAGGTCTTATATTGGAGGTTTCCCCCACATATTGTCTTTGCTTGCAGTATCTACCGGATAGATACTACACTTTGATCTTAATCAAAAAGGCCAAGAAAAGCTGTATTTATTTGCTCCCCCACCGAGCAACTTAGGCACAAGGCCGATTTTTAGTGGGAGGAGTAAAGGGGAAATGGGAACCAACTCCCCGGGGAGTAGGGGAGCTGGATAGTGACAATTGGTATGAAGGGTTGCCCCTACATTGACCAAAGTCTTATATATGGGGGAAACCCCACATATGGTCTTTGCCTGTAATATCTGCCGGAAAAGGTACAACATTTTGATCTTGGCAAAAGGCCAAGAAAAGCTTTAAAAGCTAAGAACAGAATCTATTAACAACAGACCTTTGCTCTTAACCAAAAAGGCCAAGCACAAAAGTGTTACGGACAGACCAACAGACCGACCGACCGACAGATTGACCGACCGACGGATCGACGGAGTGACTTATAGAGTCGCTTGCACGCGACTAAAAATATTATAGTCAACGCTTATTGTTAGAAGTAGAAGTTATAGGTAACTATTCAGATATCGATAAATTAAGTAATATTAATTTAGATTGCATTATTCTGAATAATAGTATTATTAGTGAAAAAGAAGGATTAAAGTTATAAAAAAAATTTCAATGCATGTACTGGATACCTAATATGCACAAAACCCCAGTTAGCACCAAATGTATTGTAGCCTCAATGACATGCAATACCAAACCTTTAAGTAACACTACATTTAAAGTGTTTAAATTACTCATAAATCAAATTAATAATGTCAATCAGAAAAGGGTATTCTATTGTAATATAAAACTATTTTGTGTGGTAAATAATTCACATCCAGTAAAAGAAAGATTAAATAGCATAAATTCTCGAATAGGAGCCAAATCTATAGCAACTTATGATTTTAGTACACACACACACACACACACACACACACACACACACACACACACACACACATATATACATATATATGAGTAACTGTGTCAATGTGTGTGTGTGTGTCTGTGTACATTTCCCTACGCAATAACTCCGTCAATTTTTAGTCTACAGGGTACTGAGATTTAGGAAAATCGATGTGATCGGTTTTGGCCAGAACTTTAGCGATTAAGGGGTTAAAGTTCAACGATTTGACCTTTGAGAGCTCTAACAAACTCCTCCGACAATTTTGGGTCTACGCACTTGAAATTTTAGATATAGGTACCTTGGATATGGATCTAACTTAATAACTTGATTTGAGCCCAAAACAATAAATTTTAAGGGGTAATAATAGGGGTCAACTTTTTTTAAAAATTGACCTCTGCGGTCTCTTCAAAATTACTCAGACAATTTCTCGACTAAATATTTTAAATTTTACATAAAGGTTATTCAGAGATATGGCAAGCTTTTTCATCAGTTTGGGCCGGAAATTTTTAGTTACCAATATATAAATGTATGTATGTATGTATGTTTGCATGTCTGCTTTAAACTTTCAATAGAGGCGACGGATTTTACCAAGATCAGTATCGTTTTAAAGTTCGGTCTTTCATACGACACATATCGAAAAATTGACTAAAATCATTAATATGTTCCCCTTCAACTAGGCAATTTTCTACAGGGGGGGGCACTTTTTTCGCCGATATTTTTTAAATTTATCCTCTTCTTTAGATTGTCTAGCCTTAATTTTAAAAAATATCGCTTCCGGTTTGGCGGTGGTCGTAACAGCATAGACGTTAGATTTTACCTTGTTCTTTGTCTCCTTTGCCGTACGGTTTCGAGCGTGACTTCCTACTACCACTTTTTTTTGCTCAACATACACATCCAAACACCCGGGCAACGTCGGGCTGAAATGCTAGCATATATATATATATATATATATATATATATATATATATATATATATATATATATACTTGAATTCCACACGAAGAACTTATAAAAGAATTAAATAATGCTTATTAGGCGATAAATGGTAATTATGTAGACTTTTCAAAACCTAAAGCTTTCTTTTTATTTTAATAAAATATAATAAAACTAATAATTAATTTATTTATTGCAAACCATTATCCCCATCTTCCTTAGTTATTGTTTCACCAACTATTCTATTCGACCAACTAATACTCAGGCCTTCTTCAGGAGGTAACGCGAGGGGATAGGAACCAATCTACCACTCCCTGAATAATCGTGAATCTCTCCCTGAGCAACAGAAAGGATGTAAGAAAGGAAAAAGAGGAACGCATAATCTGCTATACATAGATCAAAAAATCCTTAAAAAATGTTTTTAAAAAAAAGGAGAAAGAATTTAGGCATGGACCGATTGTATAAAGGCGTACAAGAGGATTCCGCAAACATGGATAATAGAATACTTAAAAATGTATCAGATTAAGCAGGATTATCAACGTGATAAAAAAATGCAATGAGTACATGGAGACTGGAATTTACAGCTGATGGACAACATATAACAGAAATTAACATACAAAGAAGCATCTTCCAAGGAGATTCACTATCACCATTGCTATTATAATAGCGAGGATGCACCTGAACAATATACTGAGAAAGTGTTAAGTTGGATACAAGTTCTCTAATAAAGAAGACAAAATGAACCACCTAATGTACATGGACGATCTGAAACATTTTGCAAGGAACGAAAATAAACACTACCAGGATGTTCAGCCAGGATATCCAAATGGATTTTGCTAGAAAAAAGTGCTGACTACTAGTTATAAGAAAGGCAAAACTGGACGAAACAGAAGGCATGGAACTACCCAACCAAACGGAGATGAAGGCCCTAGGGGAACAAGATGCCCATAAATACTTGGGAGTTTTGGAAACAGACATCATCAAAGCCATATAAATTAAAGAGATGATTGGAAAGGAATACCTCAGGAAAAGAGGAAAACTTCTAGAAACATAATTATATCGCTGTAACCTAAAAAAACAGGTATAATACATGGGCAGTATCAATAATAAGATACTTGGGACCGTTCATAGGGTGGACCGAAGTAAATCTAAGACAGCTCGATCAGAAGACCAGGAAACTCATGGCCATGCACAACGCACTACACTCAAAGGATGAGGTTGACCGACTTTACGTGAAAAGGAAAGAAGGCGGGAGGGGCTACATTGTATAGAAAACCGTATGCATGACACAAAAAAGAATTTGAAAAATACATAACGCAAAACACGGTGAGAGACACCGAAAAAATCGACAAAACAGAAAACAGAGAGATAAAGGATAAAACGAGAAAAGTAAAATGGGAAGAGAAACAAAGATTCCCGAGGATGACAAAAAATGAAAATAAGAAAAACACTTGGACATGGATGCTAAAAGGATACGTAAGCCGACAAACTGAATCACTAATAACTGCAGCACAATATATTTTTGCTGCATGTCTGAATATCCTTTATGTAAAATTTCAAATGTTTAGACATAAATTTGGTTGAATAGTTTGCTAGAAATCGCAAAGGACAACCCTTTTGAAATTTAATCCTTTGGCAGCAAAATTTCCGGCCAAACCGATTAAAAAGTTTACCCTATGTCTGAGTAGATTTTATAGAAAATTTCAAATGATTAGACCGAAAATTCGCTGAGTAATTTTGTAGAGACTGCAGTGATATATTTTTGTTTAAAATTTGACCCTAATTTTGACCCGCTTAACATTTATTTTTGGCCTCGAATCAAATTAAGAACTTTAATCCATGTCCAAGTAACCTACATCTAAAATTTCACGTGTTGCCACCCAAAACTGGCGGAGAAGTTTGGTAGGCATTTGAAAAGTCAAATCGTTGAACTTTGACCAACTGCAGCCAAATTTCTGGCCAAAAACCGATGTAAAAGATTTTCCCAAATCTCAATACCCCTTGTGTCAAATCTCGGGTCTGGACCGAAAATTGAAAGCATTATTTTGTAGGGAAATATATATATATATATATATATATATATATATATATATATATATATATATATATATATATATATATATATATATATACACACACACACACATTCTCACTTTTATAGATATATAGATAGATAATCGTTGTTGTAATGATGTGAGAAAAGAACTTGTAATGATTTTGACGTGTAGTAATAGTAACGTGTAGCAATAGTAACGTATAGCAACAGTAACGTGTAGCAGTATTAACGTGTAGCAGGGAATAATTTAGCAAAACGTTACGTTAAAATGAGAGCATTCGAAAGCAACAAGACATAAAAGAACATTGTATGCCAAAAGGTGTTGGACTGAAGAAGGTAATTAAGATTGTCTCCCATAATGTAATTTTATTATTTGTATTGAACATTGTAGCACAATATTATTTCTTAGTATTTATCAGTACTTAATAATTTCTCTGATTTTAGTCAGATCTACATTTAAAATAGAATGTATACCGTGCTCCAAAAAATAACGTTATTATTTTGAAAGCCATTCTTAACATGAGGAAGGATAGTGTTTTGTAACTATTCTGTGCTCCCACCTAACAACTTAATAATAAAAAAAACATATATCGCTAAGTTTGATTTTAATTTGAAAAAAAAAACTATTTAAATATAGCGCGGTGAACAAAGGGCAGAAGCACCAAACTTATTTCTCGTACCGTGGACTTCTCAAGGGCCTTGCTAGTAAATAATAAACTATCACCCGCATCTGATGTTGCTGACCAGATACTACACGCGAGCGATGGGTTGGCCATTTCTAATACAAATATAATACAACCACTAAAGATTGGATGATCTGTCAGACGTGAAGATGTAAAATACTTGTAAACCTCCGTCACTGTTATCGCTTGATTGATTTTATTAAGCCGCCTTTCTTTTAGACGCTTTCATCCTGTTGCCAAATTGTATAAAACAGGCGTCAGTGTTGTCTACTGAAGTAAATAATACTCTTACTTGTCTATTGCCTTCAGCGGATTGAATACTTTGAACAACTAGACGCATTAAAGAGATGAACAAATTGAACAACCAAGCTCAACACAAACTACTCATGTAGTTGTTTCTAAAAATTAATAGTCTCTACGTATTTAGCTATGAAATCAGATTATCTGAACCCTCTGCTAACTAGCGCAGCTCATTACTTTGGTATTCCCTTACGATTGAATTTTACTCGAAACATACAAATAAAAAAAATATGTTGAAATATGATTATTAGTCTAAAACTTTTAATGCTGTAATAATATTATGAGGCGTTACTTTTTTATGTTGCAATATTATTATTAGTCGTCCCTTTTAATGTTGCAATATTATTAGTCGTAACCTTTTTATGTTGTAATATTATTATTAGTCGTAACCTTTTTATGTTGTAATATTATTATTAGTCGTAAACTTTTTATGTTGTAATATTATTATTAGTCGTAAACTTTTAATGTTGTAATATTATTATTAGTCGTAACCTTTTTATGTTGCAATATTATTATTAGTCGTAAACTTTTTATGTTGTAATATTATTATTAGTCGTAAACTTTTTATGTTGTAATATTATTATTAGTCGTAAACTTTTAATGTTGTAATATTATTATTAGTCGTAACCTTTTTATGTTGCAATATTATTATTAGTCGTAAACTTTTTATGTTGTAATATTATTATTAGTCGTAAACTTTTTATGTTGTAATAATATTATTAGTCGTAACCTTTTTATGTTGTAATATTATTATTAGTCGTAAACTTTTAATGTTGCAATATTATTAGTCGTAACCTTTTTATGTTGTAATATTATTATTAGTCGTAAACTTTTAATGTTGCAATATTATTATTAGTCGTAACCTTTTTATGTTGCAATATTATTATTAGTCGTAACCTTTTTATGTTGTAATATTATTATTAGTCGTAAACTTTTAATGTTGTAATATTATTATAAGTCGTCCCTTAAAATGTTGCAATATTATTAGTCGTAACCTTTTTATGTTGCAATATTATTATTAGTCGTAACCTTTTTATATTGCAATATTATTATTAGTCGTAAACTTTTAATGTTGTAATATTATTAGTCGTAACCTTTTTATGTTGCGATATTGTTATTAGTCGTAACCTTTTAATGTTGCAATATTATTATTAGTCGTAAACTTTTAATGTTGTAGTATTATTATCAGTCGTAACCTTTTAATGTTGCAATATTATTATTAGTCGTAAACTTTTAATGTTGTAATATTATTATTAGTCGTAACCTTTTTATGTTGTAATATTATTATTAGTCCTAACTTTTAATGTTGTAATATTATTAGTCGTCCCTTTTAATGTTGCAATATTATTAGTCGTAACGTTTTTATGTTGTAATATTATTATTAGTCGTAACTTTTTATGTTGTAATATTATTATTAGTCGCCCCTTTTAATGTTGCAATATTATTAGTCGTAACTTTTTATGTTGTAATATTATTATTAGTCGTCCCTTTTAATGTTGCAATATTATTAGTCGTAACGTTTTTATGTTGTAATATTATTATTAGTCGTAACCTTTTAATGTTGTAATATTATTATTAGTCGTAACTTTTTATGTTGTAATATTATTATTAGTCGTCCCTTTTAATGTTGCAATATTATTAGTCGTAACCTTTATAGGTTGTAATATTATTATTAGTCGTAACCTTTTAATGTTGTAGTATTATTATTAGTCGTAAACTTTTAACGTTGTAATATTATTATTAGTCGTAACCTTTTAATGTTCGTATTCACAAAAATATACTCTTGACTAATATTAAATTATTAGTCGTAACCTTTTAATGATGCACTTTTACTACTATCTTATTTATATATGTATAAAAATGTAAATTAAGTATGTTAGGTATTCAGACATGTAGAAAATTTTGGAACTAATGGCGGTAAGAAGTAAAAATTAAACATTTATACCTAAAGGTCATTGGACGTTTATCTGTTTGTAAACTGTTTCAGGAATTCGAACTCTGTGAATTGTTTAAATGAACGATCGCTTGTTAAGAATAAGTAGGTTTGAAAACACTTTTTAAAGACCGTGTCAAGCTGGTCTAATGATTATCATAATTGGCTCACTGTCTTTAGGTTTTTGCTTCGATCTCTGCTCGAATATTTTTTTCTATTTACAAAAAGTGAACTATTTAGAAAAAAAAGCATAATACTCGCATGCACATGTCTCAGTTTCGTTCCGTTTTTTTTTCTTCCTATTTAAAATGAATGTAAAATTACGTTTAATACATACGGTCTTTCTGTTCATAGGAAATAATAAATCTGCATTAATATGCAATACTAGACTACCCGTGCCCCGTTTTGTCAGTATTGTATATTAGCTTAGAATGAAATGTATGAGCGTGACACTTGTGACGTAAAGAAAAATAGATTTCTGTGATATAACAAAAACATTTCTATGAAAGTATATAATCAGAAAAAAAGAATATAAATAGATTTCTATGAGTCGTTCTGTTTATAATTGTTTATTTTTGAAAAAAAAATAAACATACAGCAATTGAATTATAACTGGTTTGCCGTAATTATAGGTAAATGTGCACTGAACAGATACCATAATACTTAAAGTTAAATTCAAATTTTGATATATTTAAACATGGAAATAAACACAATTTGGACGCTGAAAACGTACACAGTAAAACAATACGTTTTATTGTTGCGTCGATTCTTTGCTTATGTACCCATGCGCAACCAAAAGTAGTAAACCGGATGTTGGGTTACAACACTCTTTACAAGGTGATTTGAGTTTTACAATTATATAGATTAATGAGGGTTTGACTACTAAGCAACGCCGGGCAGCCTGCTAGTGCCTTTAAGAATCTGCAGTGAATGGAAATGGGAAGTAAAATAGAATATGAATTGCTACATTTCCTGCCAATGTATATATATATATATATATATATATATATATATATATATATATATGATTGATATATCGATTCGTCAATTTCCTCTTCTATGTAATTTGTTGATGTGCTTAAGAATGTTCTTACGCACTTTTGTATCGGAATGCGTCCGATAAGTATCGAAAATCGATAATCGATAAAATTCGATTATAGAAATAAGTCCAATTTAGATGAAAGTTAACATTTTTATATAACCTAACATAACTCGCGAATTAAAAACGTTTTATCACCGCACAAGCAGAAGGGCCAATCTATAAAATCAACTGTACAATTTGAAGGCAAGGGCGCGTTTGAAATAAATGTTTCTGTTTACGGTGATTACATCATAATGTTTGATTTTTGTGCGGTTTCAAGTGATTATGTAATAATTTCATAAAAGCAACAGTTGGTTCTTTAATAAGACAGGGGCGCGTTCTAAATGAAAGCTTTTGTTTAGAGCAGTGCACGAATGGGGTGTCTTTAGATAAAGCCGGTAATCAATTGATTTTATTAAAAGTTGGTTATTTCACCGATTTCCATGTCAATAAAAATATGAGAGGGTGGAACATGTATTGGTCCTTTTTGAATATCGGACAACGACAGGTCTCCCTGCTAGTCAAATATGTTGCTAAGATCGCATTGATTATGTTCCGATCATTTTATAAGAATATTGTTGCAACATATGGGGAAGTAATGCTCAAAACGTCTTTTCCTGCTTTAAAAGAATACAAA
Organism: Euprymna scolopes; assembly: GCF_053919585.1. NCBI lineage: Eukaryota > Metazoa > Mollusca > Cephalopoda > Sepiida > Sepiolidae > Euprymna > Euprymna scolopes. Next base: position 22,761,173 of record NC_136516.1, on the reverse strand, counting down.
TTGACTTCGAAGTACTCTCCTCCAATCATAGCAATCTTTATACGAGAGAAGACGTATTGGGAAAGTTTCCTTAAATAATAGGTATTTTTTCATAGGATGTGCTCGACTGAACGCTAATTATTGATTAATTTTTGAACAACAAAATAATTCATCTAGATGCAACAACAGTAAACCATTTGTGCGGTTTCAAGTGATTATGTAAAAATGATTTCATAAAATCAACAGTTGATTCTTTAAGACAGGGGCGCGTTCTAAATGAAAGCTTTTGTTTAGAGCAGTGCACGAACGGGGTGTCTTTAGATAAAGCCGCTCTTCACACGCTAAACCAAGTAGAACTTCCATGAGCTAATTTTCTTTTCTAAGAACATAAAACTTGTGAAATAAACTATAACGCAAGTGTTTTCTTGTACTTTTCAAGTCTAATGTTTACAAATTACTGTCGAGCCCTCATCTTTAATAAAGATCACTTATGCAGTATTTTAGATAGAATTCTTAAGTCTAGGTCAAAGTTGGATTGTTATGGCCTTATAATCATCTAAAAGCGGCAATAGGATGAGTGGGCCTGAACGTGGTGAAAGAACATCTATGAAGATTAGGATAAAAGTTTGCCAAAAATGAATACACAAATTATGAAAACTTATCTTAAAGGATTCAAATATGAAATAAACTAATACATAATACTATAGTTTGCCAACTATATATATATATAGAGAGACTGATAATTTTTAATGTTTTTTATTTTTACTGCATCTTCGCCATTGCATTTTTAGGTAAAACTACAGAATATTTGCACCTAACACGAGATATTGCCACTTGGACAGAAAGGGCTACTTTTAGGGTTATTCCAGGGAAAGATTAACAAGATGCTGGTTTACGATACGTTTAAACCTTTGCATATCAATTTATCAGGGAAGCAGGTAGCAGGAAGAGAATTCCAAAATCTTCGAGGAAAGAATTTATGAGAGCAGAAAGTTTTTTTGGAATTTAGTGACATCAAAGTTTAAGGGGTGTAATTTTGTTGCTTAGAAGATGTGTCGTGGATATGTACATCGATAGGACACAAGTTCAACGAGGGTCGTAAACCTGATAGCTCCTGAACTGTCATCTAGGCTTCAGCCTCTGTCCCATCTACGAAATGTTGCATCCCTCCGCCTGTTGTACAAGTATTTTAAATGATGAATGCTTTGCCGAACTACAATCACTTGTAACCCCTCGAAACAAATACCTTCGATAAACCCGACAAGCAACTAAATCCCACCCCTATACAGCACATGTCCCTAAGTGTAATAAAGCCTTGTACTTCAATAGTTTCTTTCCAAGAACTGCTGGACTTTTGGACTTATTTCCATGATTCTGCTTTCCCAACTGTACTGACATGCAGAAGTTCAAGTGTAATGTGAACAAACATCTTTCTCCTCATCTGACTTCATAATATCCCTGCGAATTATGTCCTTGATAGTAGCCTCCTACTTCAAAGTGGCACTGTGCTTTGTTTGGGGTGTAAAGGAAATAATGAATAAAAGTTCATCGGAGCACATTCTATTAAAATACCTGTAAAACAGAACCAGAGATGCAAGATTACAGCGATGAGACAAGGGGGACTGTATTGGCAAAGTGGGACCTATGAGATTGAAGACTCTTTTGTAAATGTTATACAAGAGGGAGAAACTAATTGAAGATTCACCAGCGCAGATGTGGCAACAATATTCCATGCAGGGGCGAATGGTGGCTTTGCTGAGGTATAGCGTATTCTCCTGTGTGAGTAGTATTCTAACACGGTAGAGGGAACTCACTTTCTTTGCAGCAACTTTCGCAGTGCCATTATACATTTATTCCTGTTTATATTGCCTGTGATTGTTAAGCCGAGGAGTTTTAAAGAAGAATCCTTAGGTAGGATGTTATTTGTCCTAAATATTTGTGGTTGGAGATGCTTCTTGTAATTGTTAAAGGAGATCAGCTTAGTCTTACTACCATTTAATGTTCTATCCATATACAGATTCATTTCTCTACGGTCTGGAGCTGATTTTCTTAGGATTCTGCCATTATCTTAGAGTTGTGTACATCCGGTCGTTCCTCCGGCATATCATTGAGCGTTTTATCATAAGCAAATTATACCCATCTTGAACTCAATATTATCAGGACGGCGTTAATGAATATTAGGAATAATAGTGGTGGTTCAAATATCGACCCCTGAGGCACTCCCATTGAAGTTAAATGAGCTAGTAAACAGCAAAACAAAATTAACCAAATACAACACGCAAAAGTCCAGCTAGAATTCGTCACTGACAACTTTCTCAACTTCCAGCATGTCTTCCCAACTGGCTCTGCTAACAGACATTTTATCAGAAAACTGACCCCATTCCATTTGCATAAATGTGCAGTGGAAGATGAGATCTCGTGAGATTCCACGAGACTACACCTTATAAATCCATGGTTGCCTTTAATTTCTCTTTCTCTTAGATCCCATTCGAAGGTAAGTTGTATGACTGCACGACGCACATACGGGGACGCTTTCCTCTTTGATTATTACATTCAATTCTACGTTTCAAGATTATGCTATTCAAATTTACGTCCAGTAATGACAACTTTGATGGTCCTATTGTAAAAGAAAGATAAAATTATACTAATCATGCGTCCAGTTATACTGCGCGGTTGTATTTTCGTTAACAGCTCTTCGTGCCAGACTTTGCCAAAGGCCTTGCATATATCGATAGTTATTTCCCTGACTTAGCTCGTCTTATCCAATGCATAGTATATGCGATTTGAGATGACTGTTTAAATATTTGCGTAGAACGATATTTCCTAAATACATATGTTTTTTTAGAAAGAAAATTAGCTTTTGCAAGGTGGGGGACAAGTGCTTGATTGATTAAAGTCGCAAAAGATTTAGGGAAGCATTTCTTCTAAATATTTTCCTTATATTATTAGGGAAGCAAATATTTTCCTTATATTATTAGGGAAGCAATTCTTTTAAAATAATATATTTATCCGTAAGAAAACGCATCCATGTTGTGTGTAGTAGTAATAGGAGGAGGAAGATATTGCGCAAGCAAACGAGCAAACAACCAAGAACGACAGAGTTTTAGAATTTAATTGATATTTATCCGTAAGAAAATTCATGTTGCGTGTTTATTTATATTCAAATTAATTATTTATATTTCCGAGTTATTATTTTATTTGAATAAATGTTTGTATCGCACCGTATTTTTTGTAACCGGTAATGACAAATGTATTTTCTATTGACCGAGCAGAGGTAATGGAGCAAATGTGAACTGCGATATGCCATATGTTATTGAGATGTTTAATATTTTGATAGAAAAAGAATGTGTTAGAAATTAAATATTAAAAAGAATAAAATATTTACAGGATTTGTAATAATGAAGTCAAGCCGGTTAAATATTTATATAATAAAAGTTTTTCGAAAACAATTTACTTGGTTAGGTGATGTCATTTGACCAACTAAAGAATTAAAGTTATCATATATTCACGATGCAAAAACTACCCAGAGAGGTCTTAGTTAGCAAGTTGAGTCACTGAAGTTATTGGATCGGAGGAGATTTTGTCTCTGTGATTACTGAAAGCATTCAGTGGACAAAACTTAAGAAGATGTAGAAAATAAAATAAACATTCGCAAACACCGAGGGAAGCGCAAATAAATTTATCTATGAATTATAACATGGCGTTATGACGTTTCTCACGAAAAAATGTATCTCAATTAAAAGAGGTATGAAAACAATGTATGTTTGCCTTTTGTCTGCTACCAAGCAGACTAATATGTGTATTCTTCTTAGTTACTAAAACGGTATCTTAAATGTATTAGTCATGTTTGTGATCTGCCCAATTGAATATTTATATACACACGCAAAAAATTGATCTAGAGGACATGACCAGAGCCGCACTGATGAGCTGTGAAGCAGCGGAACAGTACTGTATGTGGATGACTATAATGCTTCTCATTTTCAGTTGAGCATATTGAGAAGTGATACACGAATTCGCATTAGCGTATAAAGTGATGCTCTTTGTATAAAAAAATCGCGCTTAGGTATTTCGGACGATGTCAAAACCTCGTTAATTCACGTCTCGCACAGCAGCTGATTAGCGTAATGGTTAGTAGACTTGACTGTCATACAGCCGTTCGGGTTTAAATACTGGCGTGAGGTAGCTGCCTGTCTAGCCGCACTGATGAGCTGTGAAACAACGAAACAGTACTGTACGTGGATGACTATATATATATATATATATATATATATATATATATATATATATATATAAAGAGAGAGAGATAGTTCGATATAGATATAAGTAGATATGTATACACTCTAGACAGCACGACATACTATGCCACCTCCACAAATAGATATAAACACTTATATCCACACATACATCAGAGACGATACCTATATACACCCAGCTACATACGTAGGTTAAGCATATACACACATTATGCCAAATACGTCATTAGAATTATACAGGTTACTCAAAAATCGTAACCATTTTTAATAAAATTGCATTTATTATTCAAGAGAATATTTTTATTTTTGACATAAACATGTCGTACAAAATATTAATTTTATGTTGTGTAAATCTTTTTCACATGTACTACTATTTTGCGACAACCGTTTCATAATTTATAAAAAGGTCCATCAAAGCGTCTTGGCGGTGAATCAATGTGGTTACCTGCACAGTGAAGTTTTAATAGTCGGTTTAACAAAGTGAAATCTCTTATTAACCGTGATGTAAATTTATATACTTCCCGTATGAAAAACCCAAACGCCGAATTACATTTTCAGATTTTTATTTCCAAATGTTCCATGTCGGAGTTTGCTGCTCTTAATCCTCCCCCTAAATACTGCCTTTGTTGGTCCGTAGATGTTTCCATAGGACCATATACCTAACTTCTCTCCGCTGACTAACACAGAGTTGCTAACTAACTCCCAACTCGTCTCCTCGACTTCCAGTTACAGACTAACTCCTAATTCTGATTTCTTTTGGCTTACATGTTTCTCACGTCAACCAGAGTTTACAATTTTTTTCTCGCGCAAATAACATCGTTGTTTAGTAAACCAAATTCCAAACTAGCTTTACTTATGAATTTTCACTATCCATATTTTTCATTGGGCCAAAATTACAGTTTGATATTTAACATAAAGATCAAGATCATGGTTGAATTTTTATCGTCTTATAATCATCTGAAGAAGGCAAGAAGATCAGTTGGCTGAAACGTGGTGAAACAACACTTATGAAGATGAGGATAACGGTTCGCAAAAAAAAAACGAGTACACAACTTATGAAGACTTATTTTAAAAGATTCAAAATAAAACAAACTAATATATAACGCTATTACTTGCCAGTCTTAATCCTATAATCGCTGTTTCTGACTTCCCTGAGTTAACGATAAATACAGAAACTAATAAATTTTAATATTTATTTTTTTTTATTCCAATCAAGAATTCAACCTTTTAGATCAACTGGACTTTTCTGCCTTACAAATACGACCTTGGATCTAAATTGTTCGTTTGTGTGAACGCAGGTAAATAGAACTCACGTTTTCTGGTATCTGATATCAATGCCTCGGTTTAGTCTCAAGAAACAATAGATACCCCTTCTAAGAATAGCTGCGCGTTTAATTGTGAGGCAAGGGATGCGCAAGCACCAACCGCACTTCTCCTGAATCGTCACTACTTTAGTCCAGTGGCAAGGATAAGTGCTAGACGACTAAAAACTATGCCGATATAAGTGGAGAGTACATACAACGCCCAGAATTCTCAAATGGTCACCAATTATAGTACGTCACGGCTCAACGTTACTTAACGTCGGTAATCCAACGAGAACCGATCTGTCAGTGTTACTTATGTTGTATATCTGATATAAAAATGTATTTTCTATACATATAATTTTTCTGACTTTGTTTCTAGAATTAATATTTGTAAATTAAATTCCACCGTCAATTTTTTTAGATGAAAAGTTCTTAATCTTATAATCTATTTTTTCTTACTTCGTTGAGTGAAGGCGAAATATAGAAATGGATGATTTTTGATATTTTTATTCCAAGCAAATATTCAACATTTGAGTGAGCTGGACTTACAAACAGATACGACCTTGTGTCTAACTTTTTCCCTCGTGTGAACACAGGGAAAAAATAACTCGTGTTTTCCGGTATAAAAATGATAATTTATGTACATATGATTTTTCTGATTTTGTTTTTAGAATTAATAATTGTAAATTAAATTCCACCGTCAATTTTAGATAGAAAATAGTCCTGTTTTTATCAAATGCTTCACTATAAAAATAATTTTAAAAAAAATCAAGCATAGGAAATGAAAAGAATTATTAATGAAATTTGAATTACAAAAACGGACAATTGAAAAACGAATCATTTTATTTCAATCACTAAAGGAAACTACTATAAAAATATAATAAAATTAATCAAAACTTAAAACTTCATAATTAAATAATCGGAAATATAATCCCAAAACGGGTATGACAATAAATGGCAAAATGAAAGAATGCGTAGAAAATAATTTACAAACTTTATAAATGGAAGAAACTTTTTCTCGCGATAAAAATGGACAAAAGTTTTTGCCACAAAAAAACATAAAAAAATTATGCACTTTTATTTAGCTTTATGCAAAATTTCTTGAGAAAATGCCGCATTCTGGTGACTATTATATATTAATATTGTTATTTATTATTTTTTTATCTTTGGATTTATAAGACAAAAGGATACAACTTTGATCGCCCCTTGGGGTCCGTAGATAAAGGTATGAATCTGTACATTTTTAGATGAGTATTGCCTGAAAATAGTGGTTTAAATCCTCCCCAAAGCAGACCAGAGAATTAGTCGGTCAAAACACTGCGAGACAACGACACCTATGGAAGGCAGTAATTATTGATGACACAGTTAAGAGATTCTGCATTTCTATCCTATCACAGTTAACCACCTGAAGAAGGCCAAAGGAATAGTTGGCCGAAACGTGGTGAAACAACAACAGCATAAAGATAAGGATAACAGTTCGCAAATAATTAAATATACTGTGGTGAGTAATCCTTATTAATCCTTTCTAACTCCGTTTTATTCATCGACACATTATATAATACTTAGTTAATTGTATATTATCATAACCGTGCAAAATTTTAGCCAGGTTGGCCCAGTAGTTTCCGAGACAATTTATAGAGTAATCTGGTATTGTAGTGACTAATTCTGATTAATCATGATTAACCTACAACTGTTCATATATAACAGTACGAAGACCCGCCCCCCCTCAATAAATATATAACACGGGTTACAAGTGCAATTCTAGGTGGTTCGGCTGACACACCCACAGAAGTCTACGGCGATGTCTCAGCCGCTTCTACGATGACAGGGTTGATATGATGCTGCGGGCCGGCCGTTGGATACGGTAGATCGACGATCCCCTTTCTTGCTGACTGTTCGCTGATAAAGATCATTTCAATATGGTTTAATGCCTCTGTAGTTTATTCCAAATTTGACAAACGATGAATATTAGACGTGAATGATAGTTTTGGTTTTTGTTGTAGGCATTACTTATTAAGAAGTCTGAGTACAAAGAAAAAATAATAATTTTGGGTCTAAACACTTGAAATTTTATATATAGATTTCTCGGACATGGATCTAACTAAATAACTTAATTTGAGCCCAAAACAATAAATGTTAAGGGGTCATAATATGAGTCAAAAGTAAAAAAAAAAATTGACGGCTTCGGTCTCCAGCAAATTACTCAGACAATTTTGGGTTTAAACATTTGAAATTTGACATGAAAGATATTCAGAGATAGGGCAAGGTTTTTAATCTGTCTGGGTCGAAAATTTGTAGTTACCAATATATAAATGTATGTATCAATGTTTGCATGTCTGCCTAAAACTTTCGACAGAGGGGATTGATTTTTAAAAGATCAGTATCGTTTTGAATTTCGACCTTTCGAGCGACAAATACCGAAAAATTGGCTAAAAACATTAATATCCTCACTTTCAACTGGGCGCTTTTCTACAGAGGGTCGCTTTTTCCGCCGATATTTTCGAAAGTCATCCTCTCCTTTCGATTGTCTAGCCTTAATTAAAACCTACGTCACTTCCGGTTTGACGGTGGTCGTACAGCAAAGACATCATTTTTTTCTCCGTTCTTTTCCTCCTTCGCGGTACGGGTTAAAGCGTGCCTTCATACAACCACTTTTTTTTGCTAAACATACACCTCCAAACACCCGGGCAACGCCGGGAACCCATGCTAGTCTATAGACAGGACTTTTTAGTCTGTAAACATAGGCAAAAGATGGTGAATTAGAACGGATGCTTTATTCCAAAGTTATCGTTAAATATGGTTAAAGTTGCGCCTATTTTTATTTTTTTGCATTAAATATCAATCAGATGATTCTAAACGTGTATTGAGCGGATGTCATCTTTTTAGATCGCTGTAACTTACACTAGCAAAATTCCATACAGAATTTCAACCAGATCGGCCAGTTATTCGAAGAAACATTCTTGTGTAGAGTCCATGTTGAATTGTGGTGTTTAATCCATATTAATCCGTCGCTGTGGATTGAACGGATACCATTCTTATTTCTGCACCATATCATAGCGTTCTGGAAATTATTCCAACAATTTCCAAATTGTATCATTTGATCATTCGAATATACATGAGTCTCAAATTACAATAAGCTGTGCGTATCAGTGTAAAAGAGAAAACTTCAGAGAAAACTTCTAGAGTTTATATGGTATAGTAATGCGTATTACATATTAATGCCTATGAATATCTAACTTTGTATCTAATGGATACCATAATATTTAGTTCGTTGCACTTACTCATAATAAAGGCCAATACTAAATCTAAGCAAGATCAGGCTAGTAGTATCCGAGAAAACTTCTAGAGTGTATAAAATATTTTGATTACTAATCCTTATTAATTTGTATCCGTCTCAATCTCTTATTGTATATCAAATGGATACCCTAATTCTTAGATCGCCACACCTTCATATAACAAAGCTCAATACAAAATATCAGCCAGATCGATCAGTAATTTCCGAGTAAAAAGAGGACAGACATAGAAAAAAACTGCTATATATATATATAATCAGAGCAATATAATATAGAATTTCAATCTTTTAGAAAAAGACATATCAGAAAGTCTAGTTAAGTTTGATGAAGAACAGATGATTCTGATACAACTCGCAGAAAATGGTAAAGAATCAGTGCAAGAACTGACAGCGTCGATTTTCTTGAACTATGCAACTTTTCAACATCATCTTCAACATCGTTTTTAAGATTGAATCCAATCCATACAGAACATAGTTTAATGGGTCGTAAAGGGCTACTGTGGATTGGAACCCAGGTTTATATTTGATCCGACCGTTTACCCGAAGTGAATTATTTAGTTTGTCCTAGGAACGTTTCTTCAACTGTGTTTACGTCCTGTGAACGGCAACCAGCCCCCTGTGTGTTGTTAACGAGATAACGATAGGCACATGGGCGATAGAAACCTCAAGAGGTAGATATGGCGTCGACTATAACCGGCTAGCATGTGACCGGTTGTAGATTTTTCGTTGCGTTATTACTAGCAGCGTTCCCATCGATGGCATTAAATGACAGAGACCGTTTGTGGAAATTAACGCTGCATTGAATAAGCGAACAGAGCATCTTTTTTATGAATACAAATATAATTATTTTGTTTAGCAATTAACACTGAAGGAGCATGTTTAGCTATAATTTGTTGAGACTCGACTTTTTATCTTTTATCGTTTTGTTTTTTTTACACGGTGGTCACCACTTATTAAGACCCGGAAGCCACTCAGGGATAAGGGTTATTGCAAGTACAGTACGTTAGTGTGGAGATTTAATGAAGTGTTTACTTAAGGGGGCGGTTCATTAGGAATTTGTTTACGTTGAACTTGAAGACATCCAGGTTGTAGTCAGGTGGGAAGCAGGCACACGGAACAGAGTTCCACAGGCGTGCAGTTCTAAGAAAGAAGATTTGTTCCCGGAATCTACGTTTTGATTTAGGCACAGATAAAGAGTGGGAAAAGTTTTTGACAGTGGATTCAGCTAGAGGGGTGTCTTTCGTGAAAGATTGGCGAGGGGGGACCAGAGATTGGAGTTTTTTTTTTCGACGGAGTCCAATGCTTCAACTGTATAAATTATAATTCAATTTTCCTCTCTTTCAATAAAGAAAGAGAGAGAAAAAGAATTAAAGAAAGAGAGAGAGAGAGTCAATATATAGGTTTTTACCGCATGTTTTGTTTCTCTCAAATGTCAGCATGCAAGGCTGACCTTTCAAGGCGCCCCCATTTACGTAAGCAGCTGTCAATCGGTGTGCAGAGTGTAAGCTTTTAAAAATATGCACTCGCTGAGATATGTGTGTGCCTCCCTGCAATTAAAGAACTAGTTGTGCACGAGGTCAATTAATGTAGAAGCGTCCTTCTTTATTCAAGTGAGGAATTGAACAGCGAGATGTGTGTTTACATTGTATTATAATATCGGCACATCCTTTAAAACAGACCAATAACGGAATTTAAAAGGCTAGCTGTTCAAGAAAAGATTTTTTTGTAGAATGACTGCTGGCATTTTCAGATCAATAAATTGATAAGATTTAGTTGTTATATTCATGTGAAATTACGTCACGGAGATACGAGACAATACATTCGTCGGGGTACATTATATGAAAGTACTGGGAACACAAGCACAGTGATACAACATTGCCATCGTGTGATAAGGGCTGTAGATTACTAGATAGTGTGATGTAACGAAGTAGTGCACTCTATTGGTAGTATAATGCGTATAGAAACGCGCGGGAAAATCAGCAGCAGCCATAGGATAGCTGACTACGGAAAATATAAGCAGCAACCGTCTTAGCACATAAGCAAATTAAGCAAGTGTACTCGCGCTGACGTCATGGGAAGAAGAAGGAGAGAAAAAAGAATAAAAAAAGGCAGGACGTGGCCAAGCAAGAGAAGCAAGTTGAATCCCGGGGGAAGATGAGCGTGTGACATCGATGGCGAGAAAGCGCTGGCTAGCACTAGCGTGAGGTGGAGGGGAGTAATAATTTTAAATAAGCATTTTTTTATGTAAAACACGTGTGTATGAAGAGACTTTTCTAAGATAATTAAATGTATTATTGAATAATTCAATGTATTATTGAAGAATTAAATGTGTTATTGCTGGAAGAACCACGAATAAACACATTTCATTTGCACTTTAGCAGAGATTAGAAATTTTGAAGCCAGGGGTATGTGACCTAGATTTACAGATAATATCTTAATAAATTGAGGAACTATAATTCTTTGCTCAATGTTTTTTGTAAGAGTAGTTAAAGAGAGGCTCTGGTTACTATTAAAGTTTATATTATTTCATGATGATATGTGGTTAGACCTTCCCAACTTTTTCTTAACTGGAAATGGTATGTGCAAGTTTTTAGTGCATTTTTTTATATAGTATATTCTCTCAGCATTTCAAAATAAAATTATATATCAAACTCTTAATATATGTGTGTATATATATATATATATATATATATATATATATATATATATATATAGAGAGAGAGAGAGAGAGAGAGAGAGAGAGAGGGTCTGCGTGCACATGGATAGATAGATATATAGATTTTAAAAAAAGGGATTAAATGCAGTTAATTAAAAAGTAAAAAAAAAACATTATTAATCGACAAAGGGTTACAAACATTTAAAAGTTTGTTCATTAATCGATGGATTTTCAATAAATTCCACATCAAATTAGAGGAAATTTTTTTAGCAAAACAATATTTATAGGCAGTCATAAGATTTGCTATTTAGCAAATATATTCAAAAATAAAAAAAGTTTGCATGAAAAGTATTAAAGAATCAAGATTTGGTTGTAAGTTTCAATGAGAAACAATAATGGCACACTCGTAAGATCCAAGGCAAAGCAGAACATATAATCTAAACAAAATGGAGAAATGTTAATGTTTAATGCATATACATGAAGCCACCCATTTAACGCGATAAGGTTAAATCCTTGCATAGTGTATTGTTTCCAGGGGTGAATTTGTGGAGGATTTTTCTGAAATGATTACATAAAATTAATATATTTTAAATTAATAAAAAAAAGGTGTCAAAATTATTGTAGGGAGTACAAAACCTGTAGCGTCCGTCAAGTATTAAAACGTTATTATGAACTTTAATTTTATTTTATTATACACTGTTTAATCTGAACGTATTTCAAAATATCACTTTATATATATATATATATATATATATATATATATATATATATATGTTTATAATAACACACATATATTTGTGTCCATAATTCTATACATATATATATATATATATATATATATATATATATATATATCTCCATATATATATATATATATATATATATATATATATAGAGAGAGAGAGAGAGAGAGAGAGACAGACAGACAGACAGACAGAAAGAGAGAGAATTATGAACACAAATATATGTGATAAACACCCGTCTGGCTGAAACTACTGTCAATAATTTTCCCCACTCTTTAACTGTGCCTAAATCAAAACGTAGATTCCATGAGCAAAGCTTCCTTCTTAGAACTGCACGCCAGTGGAACTCTCTGCCGCTTGTCTGTTTCCCATCTGACTACAACTTGGACGTCTTCAAGTCCAACATAAACAAACTCCTGACACACCGCCCCCTTAAGTAAGACACCCTATCAAAAACCCCAATACTAATGATTACTACAATACTATCTCATTGATTACTGTACACGCAATAACCCTTATCCCTGAGTGGCCTTCGGGCCTTGATAAGTGGTGGGCCTCATGTAAAAAAATGTGTGATATTATAACTGTATATATATATATATATATATATATATATATATATATATATATATATATAACAGAAAAATCTTATTGAAAATTTATTCAAAGTTTAAAAAGAAAGTTATAAATCTGTAAGAAAGGTATACAAAATGCTAATTATCTGACAAGAAGTACAAATTAACTTAAAAGATCTTATTCCGGAGAGTATTGACAGCAGCAATTCTTCACATCAGAGGAAAGAAGTTCGCAAAATAAGTTTGGCAAGTTAATGCATTGAAAGAAACTACAAATATGGAGTTAATCATATTTGCACAAATATATATATATATATATATATATATATATATTTGTAACTACTTCATTTACTCACATAAAATTAATATACGAAAGTATAAATTTATGCGTCAACTTTAAGTATTTACTTCAAAAGTGCTCAATACGTAGGTAGAGCTAGTTAGTAAGTTATAAAATATATATGGCGATTAAGCTACACTGAATATTCCGCGTTTCATTCACTCTTAGACGCTTTCCCTCTGGTGATAAGATCGTCATTCTTGGAGATTTTACTGCTAGGGTGAGAAAAGATTTTGAAACCTGGGATGTGCCAGGTAAATACGGAGTGGGCAAATGTAATAGCAATGGGCTGATGTTATTGCAGTTTTGTTCAGATATGGGTTTTAAAATCGGTAACACCATGTTTCAGCAGCAGGACAAATACAAGACGACCTGGATGCATCGTTGTCCCAAACAATGGCACTTGATAGACTATGTGTTGGTCAGAAAACGTGAGATGAGGGATATCTGCAGTGTTCATGTCATGCGAGGTGCAGAGTGCTGGACCGACCATCGGTTGGTCCGTGCAAAGAGTAAGTGTGTTGTGAAGCCCAAGATATGGGACCCTGATGTGGCTATCCCAAAGCGACTTAATGTTGCCCTTATAAAGGAACAATATTGTGAAGGAGAAACTAGTAAAGGAGATAAAAGAGATTGACTGTGAAAACACTTGACCTGCTTTTAAGAAGTCTGTCTATGAGATATGTGAGAGAGTATTAGGTTATTGTGAGCGTAAACATCAGGATTGGTTAAGTGAGAATGATACTGAAATTTAGGCTCTGCTTGATTCAAAGGCCATGGCATTGCATGCTTATTCCGAGGGTGGTTTGAGGGATGGTGAGCAAGATCGATTGAGGGCCAAGTTTAAGGCAATCAAGCACGAGGTGCAGAGGAGTTTGCGAAACATGCAGGATGAATGGTGGAGGCAGAAAGCTGAGGAAATACAGCTTGCCTCGGATTCGAACAACACCAAGGTCTTATACAGTCTACTGCGTGCGGTTTACGGACCATCAATATCAGCTATCACTCCTTTGCGCTCAAGGTATGGTGGGGATCTTCTTCGAGACCCTACCGACATTCTTCATAGATGGAGTGAGCATTTCGATGACCTCCAGAATAGACCTTCTTACGGTGATCAGGAGTTTGTTAGGACGATTCCTAGCAATCAGGCCAAGATATCTTGGCAGAGGTTCCTTCTCTCCAGGAGTATGAAGCAGCGGTCCATAAGCTGAACAATGGAAAGTCTCCTGGCCTGAATCGTTTGCATGCGGAGATCTTTAAATATTCTGGACCCAAGATGATGCAACGCTTAGTGGACTTGTTGAAGACTGCTGTGTGGGATGAGTGTGTTCCGCATGATTGGCGGGATGCATTGATTCTGGTGCTATACAAGGTGAAGGGTAGCAGAGATGAATGAGGAAATTATCAGGGCATCTCTTTGCTGTCAGTAGTCGGTAATGTGATCTGTATCATGTTAGACAGAATGCTGAAGCACATTTTTGACGATGTTTTGCCTGAGGAACAGTGTGGTTTCATAAGATGTCAAGAGACAGTGGATATGATTTGTACAGCCAGGCAACTACAGGAGAGTGTATAGAATAGCAAAAGAGTCTATATCAGGTGTTCATCGATTTAACCAAGGCCTTTGATACAGTGACTAGGGAGGCTTTATGGCAGATTCTGAAAAGCTTGGCTGTTCTGACAAATTTGTAACCATCTTAACGCTCTTCCACGATGATATGAAGGCTGTGATCAACGTTGGGGAAAGCTGGCTGATCCTATCTCAGTAGAAAATGGTGTTAAGCAGAGAGACATTCCAGCACCAACTGCGTTATATTTCACTGTGGTCTTTCGGATGGCATTTGAGGGTTGCTCTGATGGTGTCTATATTCGTTACTGAACTACTGGGGGGGTCAACATTAGGCGCTTCAATACAAGTACAAAGGTACTCACCAACACCACCCGTGACTTGCTCTATGCGGATGACTGTGATCTGGTGGCTCATACGGTGGCTGATATGCAGCATCTTGTGGATACCTTTCGGTTACCTGCAGCGCATTGGGCCTGACTATTAATCTGAAAAAAAAATGTATCAGCCAGCTCCAGGCATGCCACACTATGAGGCATCAGTTTATATCTGTGGGTCAAGAATAGCGGCTGTCACTATGTTTGTATACTTGGGTAGCACACTCAGTGTGTCCGGTGCCCTGGATGATGAGGTATCATTACGGATCAGCAGAGCAAGTGATGCCTTCGGAAAGTTGGGCAGGTATTCGTGGAGCCGTCATGGGATCTTGTTGCCAACTAAGATTAAGGTTTATGCCGCATGCGTTCTCTCTGGTCTTCTCTATGCCTGTGAAACTTGGACAACATACAGGAAGCATTTAAGACGTTTCGAGCGGTTTCACCAGATGTGCATACGGCGAATATTAGGTGTGGGTTGGCAAATGTATGTCAGTGATGTGGAGGTGCTTGAAAGGACCCAATATCCAAGCATTGAAGCTCACATAATCAAACATAGACTGAGATGGGGTGGACATATGGTGAAAATGTTAGACAGTCGACTTCCCAAACAACCCCTTTATGGCGAGCTCGCCGAGAGAAGACGTCTGGCTCAAAAGCCTAAAATGAGATTCACAGATTGTTTGTGGTCCACTTTAAAAAAATGTTATATAGATGAAAGAACCTGGGATAGTCTTGCTTTGGATCGCAGAGAGTGGAGAAGGACCTTACGGGGAGGTGTGGGCAAGTTTAAGGCAGATCGAACCCAGTATGAGCGGCTGAAGCGCGATATCCGGAAAGGGGGGATGAAAGGAGACGTGGATGGGCGAGGGCGCCAGATTGGTCTGGAGTGTGAGGTGTACGGAAGATTAGGCCTGAGCAGACATGGGCTAATGAGCCACCAGACTACTCGTCCGCGCAGTGGGCCACAAAGCAGTCTTGTGCTGCCAGAGCTAACCTGTGTCAACTGCGGGCGGACGTACAAAATAGCAGGTGGTTTGAAGCGGCATTTGATTGTATATAGAAGAGAAGATGAAGCACGCGCTGTTAGTGGCGCACATGTCTGCACAATGTGTGCCAAGGAATGCCAGAGTTTGGCAGGGCTTAAAAGCCACCTTCGTGTTGTCCGTCACTGCATGTTTTCGTGATTTTGTATATCTTTTCTTTTTTTTTCTTTTTTTTCTTTCTTTCTTTTTTTGTGCTATATCAAGTAATGGCAATGTTCGAAAACGAATTTTGTGCCATCATATATATATATATATATATATATATATATATATATATATATGTTTATTTATGTACGTAGTAGAAAGCCACATGACCCACCTATATCTTTAGTGCACTGTGTGTGCCTATCAGTACACTGCAACATTTAAACTTTAAATTAGGTTTGAAATGAGTTCATTCGTTTTTTATTGGCGTTTCGTCAATGCTACAAACACCTGCAGAATTATATAAATATTCTAAACCTTATTAAAACCGGTGTGTAAATACTTGAAATAATGCGCAAACCCTAGCAGTGCACTGAATACTTGTGTTAAATAGAATATGGGTTACGTGACAATCTTGTAGATGTAAAAGTTTCATGTTTCAGTACTGGCTACAATTGCGATTTATTATAAACATTTTGTTTTGTTTTGTTTTCTGAACGAATGGAGGAACTATCCCTATGAATTAAATAAAGTATTTTATTTAATAATTCTGTAAAAATTGAATGTGAAGAAGGTCGGATGTTTCCTCGACAGGAAAATTTCTGAAAATAAGAATTAAGATAAAAATACCAGTCTGAATAATGTAAATGATATATTTCTTTATAGTTTTTGAAATTTGGAAACGAGGATTGGTTATCTATATATTAAGACGATAGCGCGTGTGTTACTTTCTTTGTTACGCTTACATCCGGGTCGTTTAATTGTTATGTACTTCCATTTCTTGTCATAAATATTGTTACCAAGAATTCTTCATAAGTTTTGGTTTCGGTTTCGATTTTAGCTGATGCCACCTTAATAACATATGTTTTTTTATAAATAATTGTATCAAGAATTCTTCATAAGTTTTGGTTTTGGTTTCGATTATAGCTGAAGGAACTAAAGTTATATATACATATATATATATATATATATATGTATACATATATATGTGTGTGTGTGTGTGTGTGTGGTGTGTGCGTGCATGTGTTCATACGTTTGGGATTTGTTTTCCATTCAAGCTGATGGACCCAAGTCATATATATACAGGTGGGCCATAAGTCGCGCACCAAAGGATTTGAAATAATTCTGATAGTAATAAACGTTATGTATAAAAACCAAACTTTACCAATAAACTGAAAAACACGTTGTACACGCTGATACAATCATAAAATATGTATTTTATACCCAAAGAAAAGAAAATATATTTTGCCCCGCACATTTTACAATTTCCTATCACGTAATTCTTTGGGACATGATGTATGGCCCACCCTATATATATATATATATATATATATATATATATATATATATATATATATATATATATTATTTTTGAAATCGCAACTGTATAATAAATAAAATTCGATAAAACATTAACTCTATAATAATACGAAATTTGAAAGAATTAAAATATCATATTTAAGCGTATTTTACGACCGGGCTACGCTGGGCGTCCCTGCTTGCTTGGATAAATACTTTTTGCAGTTTTAACAAAATAGCTACAATAATATCCGAGCGTCTCCATTTACGCTAGAATATCTACAGAATGGCAACATCAATATATTACATATGAGTCCCCTGTGGAATTTTACCGGGTCCCGTTAGTTCATAATGATCGGATTTTTAGGCCACTGTACTCATCTCTTTCCCCAACGTTTAGGTCCATGTAATTTCCGGCCTTTTGTAAATGTATATTGTCGAACTCAGGAATGTTTCTGTTTTACTTGGGAATCTGCACGTAATCTTGAACGGAATTCTTTATTTACTTTTGTTTTTTCAGCCATTACCGGATAACGATTCTAAGTAATTTCACATTTTTTTCCAGTTGCTCACACTGAGTATTGAACATTCAGAAGAATACTACTTTCGAACTGAATTTGAGTAATTGCAAACATTAGAAATTACGTGCAGATTCCCGAGGGCGACAAGATATACCTGAAGAAGGTCGAAGATTACATCGACCGAAACGTTGTTACACTCACACTCAAGATGAGAACAGTAATCTGAAGAGTTCAAATAAACAATATAAATGCTGTTACTGAATCTAAGGCTATAACTAATCTTGTTTTTCCATGACATTCTCTATTAAACCCACTTTTACAAAAGGTTTGATAGAAAACATGATTTCAAATACGAAGCTTCCACTATCTAGCAACTTAATCAAGTTTTTTTTTTATTTTTTTATTCAATTTTCACCCCAAACAAGGCACAGTGCCACTTTGAAGCAGGGGACTACTATTAGGGACTTAATTAGCAGGGTCATTATGAAGGGAGATGAGTAGAAAGATGTTTGTTAACATTACACTTGAACTTCTGGATATCAGTGCAGTTAAGAAAGCAGAGTCCCGGAAGGGAGTTCCAAAGACCCGCAGTTTTGGGGAAGAAACTATTGGAGTAAAAGGCTTTCTTGCACCGAGGGATCTCTACTGTAAAGGGATGAGACTTAGTAGCTTGTCGGGTTTGTCGGGGGTAGTTACGTCGGGGAGGTACAAGTGTTTGCTGTTCCTCAGAGTATTCACCATTAAAGTATTTGTAGAACAGGCAGAGGGATGCAACATCTCGTCGATGGGACAGAGGCTGAAGCCTAAATGACAGTTCAGGACCTATCAGGTTGGCGACTCTCTTTTGAACCCTGTCCAGGAGCGAGAGACAAGCAGCAGATGCAGCAGCCCAGATATGACAACAGTACTCCAAGACATGGGCGAATGGTGGCTTTTTAGAGGTATAGGATACTGTCAGGCGTAAGTAGTTTTCTAGCACGGTAGAGGGAGCCAACCTTCCTTGCAGCAGCCTTGGCAATGCTCTCAATGTATCTATTCCAGTTCATATTTCCTGTAAACGTTAGGCAGAGGAGTTTAAAAGAAGTACTTTCAGGCAATGTGTTCTTGGCCATTGCTATTGGTGGTAGAGAAGGTTTCTTGTAGTTATTGAAGGAAACAAGGTTAGTCTTAGCAGCATTGAATGTGACCAACCATTTTTGTCCCCATTCCACTACAGATTGGAGGTCATTCTCTAGTGTTTCTGCCATTTCCTTGGATATGTGTTCATTTGTTTTCGCTTCATATATGTTACAGAGAGTGGTGTCATCGGCAAATATACCCATCTCCGAAACAATTTTATCAGGGAGGTCATTTATGAATATCAGGAATAGTAAGTAATAAGAATGAATCCAGTTAAAATTTTAACAGAAATAAGGGAATGACGAGTCGCATATGAGTTGGCATAAATTCCAGGTTTGTTCTGAACCGGAGTGGCGTCAGCTGTCAGGGTTCCGATTTATAACTTTAATACAAGGAAACATTTTTTTTATATGTGCCCCCACTTATCCCGACCAAAACCCACGCAAAAATAAGCGTTTATGAGATGAATAGATTCTCTTTTTATGATTTAGAATGTTAATAAAAGAAGGATAATTGTTTATGAAATCAACACAATTATGAGGTCAGTTTATGAAAACTATTTATTGACCTTGGATTTGAAGGTCTACTCAGAATTAATGCAGTCACGCTGTAATGAGAACATTGACGACGAAAAATCCAAAGTTAGTACGTTCATGGAAAACCTACCTGGTGCTAAACATATAGATCTAAAATACTTTACGTATCTGTTAATATATATATATATATATATATATATATATATATATATATATATATATATATATGTGTGTGTGTGTGTGTGTTTGTTTGTTTGTTTATACGTAAAGAAATATATATATATATATATATATATATATATATATATATATATATTGAGGGAATTAGAACAACAGTCTAAAGAGCGGGGTTTATTTTAATGTATTAGATTAAAGAAAACAGTGTTCGTTGTAATGTAGATATATAATAAAATCGATTCTTTTTGCTGATGAGGAGGCTTTGTTTTATAAAATCAAATGATAAAATTATTGTTCGACACGTACTGTATATTTCAATAAAAAAACATCGTTTCCGAAACGATCGTACAATTTATTGATTTTGTTTGTTTTTCTTTTTGAAACCGATTTTTAATTATAAATTATGAATCATTTTACTCAATATATATATATATATATATATATATATATACTCAATATATATATATATATATACATATGCGTTTTATTTTTTATTACCCTATCTTTCTGTTAAGTTACATTATTGTTTCGGCTACACGGCCGTTTTTTTGGCCGTCTGTAGCGTCCTCAGACTTTTGTAAAAGTCTGAGGATGCTACAGACGGCCAAAAAAAACGGCCGTGTAGCCGAAAAAATAATGTAACTTAACAGAAAGATACGGTAATAAAAATAAAACGCATATTTGCTCTACAACAGTATTGACCACTTTCTTCAGTTTTTATTAATTACCATCTCCACTATATGTATATATATACATATATATATGAAGATAAGTCGTTAAATACGCTTAAATATGATATTTTAATTAATGCATATTCCTACTAATCATTATAGAGGCAATACTCTATTACTAATGATATTCTACGAAACATTTGGAGGTAATTTCAAAAGTTAAAAACTGTAGGACTTGAGTACTTTAAGCTCAATTGCAACTAGAACGTTACTTGTTACCATTTACTCTAAATCCATACTCATACGAAATCTGTTAAAAAATTACTCTGTAAAAGATATAAATATATCTTTGCTCATTTTAAAAATAACATGTAAATCGACTTGCGCCAAGCATCGCCATTTTTTTGCAAATCTTTATTCTTTTAGCGGTTACTTTTTCTGGCTAAAACCAAATTGAATTTGTTCCACAGGTCTTGATCCCGAATTTATCAAGTTTAAAGTTTGTAGAATATAAAATTGAAAAGAAAAACAGTTCGATAGTAACTGTTCCTTACAGACCGATAGACGCACAAGTCTATATATAAACAAACTTCTTATTTTAAAAAAAGGGAACAAGAAAAAAAAGGGACAAAAACAGTCCAGCCGCTTTAATCGCTGATCGATTGCATTTTATTTCCGTCCAATTGCGACGTCTATTCATTTGTAAAGTTGCACAAGCATTTCAACGAACGACTATCTCTTCTACAAATTGTTTTGTATTGGATTTTTTTCATGTCAAACTCATTTAATCGTACCCATCACCATCATCGTCGTCCTAATCATTGAGTATTTATGACTTTTGGAATGTTCCTTCATTTGTATTTTACATGTATATGTATGTGTACGTATGTCTCTGCATATGTATATGCGTATATGTGTACCTGTACGTGTGTATGTTGGCATGTGTGTGCACATGTATATGTATGTTGGCATACATCTGTATGCATGCATGTGTTTAGTGTTTATTTCCATGTGTATGTGGGGTGGAGAGGGCTCCCGTAAGCTGTGGTGAAGGCAACCCCTCTAGGAGAAGTAAATCTTATATTTAAAAAACCATAAACCGGGAGACCAGTACCCGCATTAAGCTGGTCTGCAGTTTGACATTTTTCTGGCTATCTTGCTCTTACTTGTTGCTGGATGTCACCATTTTGAACCGAGAGAGAGATTTCGCTGTCGTACAAAACTAAAACTCTGTAACCTTATCTTTGTATCTATACTCCCTCAGGCATTTGTCTATAAAAATAGTCCTGTGGCCATGAAAAAGTTGTGACGCGTGTAGGCTTGAAATGCTGGAAGCATGTAATAATTAATCTGCCATCATTATATGTATCTGTGTATATGTGTATCTATATGTGTATGTATGTTTATATATGTACATGTCTATGTATATGTATGTATATCTATGTATATATGTATGTATGAATAAAGGTTTGCGTGAGTATGTATATACGAATATATATGTTTGTATGTATGTGTATATATGCATATATGTGTTTATGTGCATATATGCACATATGTGTTTATGTGTATATATGCATATATGTATGTGCGTGTATGTATGCTTGTGTGTATGTATGGGTATGTATGCATATATATATGTGTATGAATGGATATACATGTATGTGTATGCATATGTCGGTAAGTGTATGCATATATATGTGCATATGTGTACGTATATGTATGTATATGTGTGTATGTATTTGTATATGTGTGTATATGTGTATGTATATGTATGTATATATGTATGTATGCATGTGTATGTATATGGATGTGTGTATTATGCATTGTGTATTTTTATAGATATGTATGTGTGTATGTGTATATAGGTATGTATGCGTGTATATATATATATTATATGTATGTATGTCTCCTCCTCACCTCCTCATTTAAATGGCTTCCTTCACTCCCTTCTCAACAAGATGCTGACCAGCAGAATACCAAGAATTCAGTCCATATCAGAAGCTAATCGTCTAATACATCAGATCGAATAAATATCTCTCCGAATATTCTTCAACCCAGACCATTGCTTTTCGAGGTCCATCATACCATAGATATGCCTATATAACTCAACGTTCAAACTCCATCACCGACAGGAATATATGCTATGGAATCGAACATTCACGCAATATCTGGTACACTATTTCAACATTTAAAAAGACTGGATTACCTCTACAAAATATATTCAACTCACCAACGAATACGGCTTCTCCGTATACCCTTCGGAAATTCAGTATGAAGCAACCATGCATTCTTGTTATATGGGATTGCTGCCTTCTTCCCTGGACCAATATTCTGCTACCTGGCAATAATACCCTGGAAGATATTGTACTCCTTCCGATAATGGACTGCCCAGGTTGTAAAAAATTCCTTTTCCTATAATTATTTTCATATAATTATTATTCACCACCCAAAAAACCTTTTCAATATTTGTGCTGAAAAGCAAAATACGTGTCCATTTACAGCTGGACATCTTGCTAACCGCATTTCATTTCCCCTGATGATATATGCCATTATTGAAAATCCATTGATTAAGGAAATTAACATAACCCCCTTCTATATATTCCTATTGTCAAACAATAAATTCTTAACTCGAGTATATGTGTCCATATTTTGATTTTCAGAATTTTACTTTAATCACTAAATTTATATATTGCTCTATTCTTAAATATTGAGCTTCTCCTTTTTGGCTAGGATCACCCTGAAAATATTACCTCAAGTAATATCTATCAGGATATTTCAACTGATTTATAATCTGTGTCTTATCTCGCTTATATATATATATATATATATATATATATATATATATATATATATATATATATATATATATATATATATATAGTTTGGGAAAATGATAAGTAAGGTTGAAATGCGGTGATAGAGAACGGTTAAACACAATTGTTTCTAAATCACAATCAAATACATTTAAGAATCTAGCAAACACATTTTATTATCAAAGTAAACGTATTTGCTTGTGATTCTCGTATTTGACGACCTACTAGTCGATTCTGTTATCAAGATGAGACTGATCTTCTCGATCTGTGTTTAATTGAGCTCGACCGTGCCAAGATCTTCAAGTGATTACAAGTGCAGCCCTCGAGTGTGCACGCCATGGACGTGAAAAGCTTACCGTTTCCCTCGATGCGGGTGCGACATTTCTATCAAGTGAAATGTCAGCTCCAATAAGAAATAAATTACGCAGAACTAAAACGACAGCTACAACTGATGTCAATAAACAAGAGACGCTTTAAGACGCATGAAACTGAACCGAATGAATGACGCTAGGTTAGTGGTTTACGACATGGATGTAAAACCTGGTTGTGCCTGGTTCGAATCCACTTCGCTCCATAGACACTCTTTCAGCGAGTCCTTTATTGATCTTGTGTCTAACATTTCTAAAAATGATCAATAAAATGAATCAACCAAAAGTACTATGATCGACTGATCAAATAAATTTAGTAGAGGTCATTGTTTCTTTGTTTTAGCATCACTGTCATTATTTTTAATGTTATTGGAATTGACGAAACAAGTCATATTTGTTTGGTATATTGACTAGCTGCATACCCCCGGCATTTCCGTTCGAAATATATTGTTGTGCGGAGAGATTAATCATATACTATTTAAGATACACCGAATATCCTAACGTGTTACTTAAAGAGGCCACACGGTGGATGTCGGAAAGCGTAAAACTCATCCATTTTGGTTTATGAAAATCAAACGCGAAGAAACTTTCAGAGCTTAAAAGGAAAATAACTCCCAGTGATTTAAAGAAAAATAATTTCTATAGATTAAATAAATAAACTTATTTAAACTTACTTAAACAAGACGCATGAAACTGAACCGAAGGAGTTAAGCTAGCTTAGTGGTTAACGATACGGATGAAAACATCCAAATATTTTCTGGAAAAGCGTATGATTTAAGGCCACGGATCTTAAGAAAAAAAAGAGCGGATCTACAAACTGACAAATTGTGCTTACTATTTTTCGAACGGTATAACATCGGAATGGATTGAGGAATATCTCGCGTATAACTGAAATGTCGGAAATAGAGTGCGGCCACGACATTCGTAATATATATCATTGGAATCCAATAAATAAAGAGACTGTCTAAGACGCATGTAACTGAATCGAAAGAGTGACGCTAACTTAGTGGTTTTCGACACGGGGGTAAAACCTGCTTGTGCCTGGTTCGAATCCACTTCGCCCCACAGACACTCTTTCAACGAACCCTTGATTGATATTGTGTCTAACATTTCGAAAAATGACCAATAAAATAAATGAACCAAAAGAACTGTAATCGACTGATCAAATAAATTTGGTAGAGAGTCATTGTTGCCTTGTTTCAGCATCACAGTCATTATTTTGAATATTATTGGAATTGACAAACCAGCAACATTTTTTTGGTATATTGACTAGGCACTTCCGTTCGAAATATATTGTTGTGCGGAGAGATTAATAATAATATTTAAGATACACCGAATATCCTAACGTGTTACTTAAAGAGGCCACATGTTTGACTTCGGAAGGCATCAAACATATCCATCTTGGTTTATGAAAATCAAACGCGAAAAATCTTTCAGAGCTTAAAGAGGGAAATAACTCTCATGGCTTAACGGAGAAATAACTGCTATCTCTTAAATAAATAAACTTACTTTCGGTTTAAAACGCAACAGGTGTTAGCTATTTATAATTGAAAAAAATATAAATTTATTTAAAAATAAATTAAATAAATTAACTTTAATATTTCTGAACAGAAAAATTAAAAATGATTCTACTACAACAAATATTTAATAAAATGAAGCGAATTAAAATAAATTTTCTTTAATGTATATATAAATGGGGTGTTCACTGAATGTAGATATATTTTTAAGTACACAGTGTATATATGTATATATATATATATGTGTGTGTGTGTGTGTGTGTGTATGTGTGTGTGTGTGCGTGCGTGTGTGTGTGTGTGTGTGTTCATAAGTTTGGGATTTGGTTTCGATTCAAGCTGATGAACCCAAGTCATATATATACAGGGTACGTAAGTCCGTCTGGTGCAACCAGATCAGGCTATTATTATTATCACGTGAGCTGATATAGATAATTTCTTTAATCCAATTATAATATACTAGCAGGGAGACCCGACGTTGTCCGGGACTGAATAATGATTAATGAATATATCACACTCCTATATTTTTATTGTCATCGAAATCCGTGAAATAGCTCGGGAGGAAGCTTCACATGTTTCCATGCAGTAACTTAGTCAAAAATGTATGTTATTCTACATTGCACTCTAGAGAACCTACCGTTTCTTTTATAAAATTATTTTATATAAACTTTTTTCCAGTTAATGGGAAAAAAAACATTTAAAAATTTACGTGCGGGGTTTGAACCTACAGACCACGTTATGCAGCAAAATAAAATGCTATCAACATATCCACAGTAGAGGTTTCACGGTTTGTTGTTCTATCATTGTTGCTAAGCGACGACATCGAAAAAAAGGCTCTACCGATGATAGATAAATTAAAATAACGGTTTCGATTATCGATTGTCAGTAATTGTCTATGGTATTATTATACAAAACTTAACTAACATCACTCC
>NC_136516.1:22659950-22729950 GCF_053919585.1 Euprymna scolopes | reverse complement strand
GTATTATTATTTTAATCTTTTTTACGAATTAGTACACTGGACAATATTTTCAGTAGTGTATATTATTCAATAGAGGATTAATTCGATAATAATACACACGCAACTTGTCCGAATTAAAATATCATGTTTAAGCGTATTGTTCGACCAGGCAACCCCAGGCGTCCAACTAGTAGATTTTATTTGGAATTTATTTGGATTATAAAGACTATTATTCTCATCTGTTTGGTTGCATTCTTTCAAAGTTATGAACAGTTTAATCGAATCCTTGTGTTGGGATCCGTAGCCTGTACAGAATTTGTGAACTGTGCCCTTCGTTTAATCAACAGAAGTAAAGTCTTCGTATTTCATTGTATGTGAATTCGAATGAAAATATATAAAGCTCGAACATTATACTCATTAAATGCACACTTAGAATAACACGTGACGCAATTTTTAAAAATCGCAAATAGCTGACACCCATATGCAGGGAAAAGAGAAACCATATGCGTTTATGGGCGGAGTAAACATTTCTATACAGTAAGACTTTTTAAAAAAGAAGCCTATTTGTTGAGCGACAATAGACTATGATGCCGATTTCATTTAAATTCTGTGAATTCCAAAAAAAGTTTGCAAAGTATTAATATTAATAAACACTACAATTTCCTCCTCCAAAAGTAAAATTCCATCACCGTTTTTATATGCACTAAACCCTATGATCCTGTCGCTTCCCGAGGAGGGTTACTTAGTTGCGGAACGTCTTGGGAACGCACCCAGCTCCCCGGGGAATCAACGATACCTAAACGATAGGCACATGTTGGAAACATCAACATAAACGGGTCGATATGTCGTCGGTTATAACTGGCTGGCATGGGTCGCTTGCTGTAGTCGCATCCATGGAAGGAACCGCAAGCTGAAATCGAACACTTGTACAAAAATAACGAACAAATGCATTTTTATAAAAATATATAATTTATTTAACAGTTAACAAGTAGGAAGCATATTTAGTCGACCCATTGCGTTCACACCAAACTACTATGTCCTCCGCGTATGGGATGCAAGCTTCAACTGTTTAAAACAATGAAATTATATTTAATTCTCTCTTTCTTTATTGAAAGAGAGAGAAGGGAGTAAAATAAAGAATGAGAGAAAGAGAAATATGCATTTTATGCAATGTTGTGTTTTTCAAATTAAAATGTCAACATAGTTTAACTGTTATTGTGCACTGGAATCATAAACACCTGCCAATCTTCATGTGCCGACGGTTTTAACCTTTAAGAAAAATGTGCTCGCACTAAAATGTGTGCATGTGTGTGTTTGCCTCCACAGAAGTGCAGGCCAAGTTAGGCACAAGGTTCATTAATGTAGAAGCCCTCAGTTCCCTCAAAAGAGACTACGTCATTGTGCCACAACTCTATTTAGTAAATACTAAAGTAAAATATCTATACAAATGTTCAAGCGATATATGAGTTGTTTTTTTTTTCTTTTTTGAAATTACTAGGAAGCCTCAAAGTTGAAGGTTCTATCCTCTGTGAGAGCTATTGAAAATACAATTGCGAATGGTGTAGGACTTCTATCTAGTCATGGCTGACGGAACGAGAGCATGCTATCCCCCCCCGTGAATTGAATAAAGTGATCCGTTCACAATTTCGTGCAGATTTCCGAGTTCGACAGAAAAATCACCGCGGTCTAAAAGATACAGTTAAAGAAGATTGGAGGTTACATCGGCCGAAATGTTGTTAAAATGACACTCAAGGTGAGACAGTATTCTGAAGAATCCAAACAATACGAATAAAATAATTTGCATTTCTGAATTATTCTATTTTTTTATTAATGTTCCAACCGATGTCAGCTACCCATGTCTGGAAGAGATGGAGGTTAAGTAATTACTAACTGATAACATGGGTGTTTCAAGCTCGAATCCAGTTCGTTCCAAAGTTGCACTTTTACTTAGGAGTGTTGGTAAGCTTTACATTTTCTTCAAAATATATTTTTATTGTAATGAATTAAAATTCCTAAGAAGAATCTTCTGAAACGACGAAATTCTACTGCAAAAAATAAATAAATAAATAAATAAATAACAGCAGTAGTAACAGCTTTAGTGATTATACCAGTCATTTATTTTATCTTGTCGAACTAAGGAATATTTATCTCGAACTCAAGACAAGCACCTGAAGAAGATTAGAGAAATGATGGAAAGCTGTTGTTGCTTCAACAATAGAAACAACAATAGAAACAACGTTTTAAGCAGTTTTTCCAGTAGTTTTGTTTATCTCATCATACTCAGCAATAATGATGTAGAAATCGGGAATTAAATTTAGAACGACACAGTTTTTATGTTCTGTACATTTTACTGATTCTAACAACAGGCACTCCGCGATTGTTCTTGGCCTTTGGGCCAGGATCAGAGTGTAGTACCTGTTCTGATGCTTCACTTAAATTAAGTTTATTGGTCCATGGCCAATGTAGGGGAAGTCCTATATACTGAGACAATTACTATTGTTTTGGATAATGCCAGAGTGCACCCTTTTGGGGAGGAGGCTGGTTTTCTCACACATAAAAAATGACCTTGTGTCTTATTTGCTTTCGTGGGGAAGCAAATAAATACCGACACTAGGCACCTAAAGAAGATTGGAAATCGTAACGTCGTTATAGTAACAAGCAAAATGTGAACAGTAATCCGAATCAGCCAATCACTACAAATTGTTCGATCGTTATCTAAAAACGTTCTAAACCATAAAATGCATTGGAATTTGCATATTTAAACGATACAGTATAACACGTTTTCTATGGACGTTCACGTATCATTGGTTCGTTTTAAAGATAATACACTGATCGATTCTGATAGCGAGAATAGAACGGTCCCATCAATTCTAATTGAACCTGACCGTGCCAAAATAGTCAAGTGCTGTTCAATGAGAGCCTCGAGTGAGCAAACTCCTCATCATTTGTAGATGTCGGTTAGACATCAGTAAAATGTCCACTTCAATAGAAAATAAACGATAGCGATATAAGTGATGCCAATAGATTTCGATCATCGATCGAGAACGGAAAATATACGAACGCTAAGTAGATTTCCTTCTATTGTCTTCGAATGAAACAATTAATCAATATCTCTTCAGATAAATGAAGAGGTCAACACCACTTGTATAATACTGCTGACATATTAAATAATTGTCATAAACTATCATAGTTATGCGTAAAGGTACTAATTAACGGTCGTCGTAAAAGTACATGCGACCCATTCTGTATCAAATAACTATCTATTGTAATTTGCGTTATTTGTTTTATTTACTTTTTCTTCAGAAGGTGAGACACAAGGCCATGTGTGACTTTGATGATGTATTTTAAATTGGGCCACCTATATGTTTAGTTAGTGTGGTAAATAACTTACCC
This sequence comes from Euprymna scolopes, assembly GCF_053919585.1. Classification (NCBI taxonomy): domain Eukaryota; kingdom Metazoa; phylum Mollusca; class Cephalopoda; order Sepiida; family Sepiolidae; genus Euprymna; species Euprymna scolopes. Next base: position 22,726,578 of record NC_136516.1, on the reverse strand, counting down.
CATCCCGTTCCACTCTCACTGTCAACCATTATTATTATGTTCATATTATTTTCCTGATCATACCACTTTTTCATTGGTTTAGTGTCGTTTTTTTTTCATAGTTTTGTTAGTGTATGATACAACATGCACGTTTGATGTCGCAACTGCTTAAGGGTGCAATGGCATAGATGTCCGAATAAACAACATCTAGCATGCTTTCGGTCATCTTCATCCTTGTCCGTGGTCTCGTCCAAGGAAAGTCTGAATTTATCATGCTTTAGTTCAGACGGTCTTTCAATAAGGCTGCAAGACCTGGTTGATGAGAAGCTACGGATCTTAAAATGTCGGTAATACTTAACCAATAGTGGGCCCGTCGAATGCTGCAGATGTTCTGACACTATTTTTCCCCAATGCACATATCTGGACGCGATAGAAAGATATATCCCTTAACCAAGCACTTGCATAATAGTAACTCCGTTGGTTCGGTCATGTTGCGCGCCACAAAACAGGAGAGTACATCCATAAGGTTATGACTCATAAACTACTCCATATTCGCAAAGATGCCCGGGAGGCCGGCTAAACACACTATCAAAGCCGACGTTGAATCTACTTTCCAGAGTATTCGGCGCTGGTCCAGGTACTGAATGCTCATTACTCTATTGATCACTTCGGTCTGTTTGCCGTGGTCTGGATCCATCCACGTCCCTGTCATATACATGTAATAAGTTGGCTGAATGTATTCCCGGTGAAATTCTGCCAAAAGTTCAAAGTTAAGATTAGGCTCAGATTTGGTTATCATAAAAAAATGTCTATGAAAGGACAATCCACTATTACTATATCGAAATTATAAAGATGCTTACTATCAATTTAAAAAAAAACAGAAAAATAATGGATGTCGATCAGTGTTTCTTATATGTGCTTATAGCAGAATGTATTCATTCATATAATAGTGGTTTGTTACCAAAAGTATCCATTCATATTATATTTTCTTATAACTTAAGTTATCGATTCTCTGTGAGTCTAATCTTGATTCTTGTATTAATATCAACAGTATATATGTGAATAATTATTTTGAACCGCAACCTACTATATATATATATATATATATATATATATATATATATATATATATATATACATATATATGCACATATACATACATACATATATACACACATATATGCATACATATATATATACACACACATATATATATATATATATATATATATATATATATATATATATATATATATAAAAGATTAGTCATTCAATAAATTTTAAAATTTATGGCGTGAAATGATTAAATTTCCGATTAAAGGATTTTTATTATTCTATGTAAGACATTGAAATTCTGCTATTCTGTAGGATTTCGATGTCTACCATCTTTTCAGAAAAGAATATATTAGCAAATAATTATAATGGTTTAAGTATTTAAATGTCATAGAGTAAGGGAAGATAATGAAAAAGGATATAAAAATTCACATCACAATTGCACAGTAAAATCCGAAGTGAATGTCTTTGATAGCAGTGTGGTAAAGTGATTCAATCTGTATTTTGAGTAATCCAAATCACAAGGTAACAGTCCGATATGTATTCTGAAGTATATATATATATATATATATATATATATATATATATATAAATATAGTATATATATATATCTGTGTGTGGGGGGGGGTGTACATATATATATGTATATATATGATATAAAATAAATGATATGTATGATATATATAAATGATATATATATATAAATGATATATATAAATGATATATATATAAATAGTGTATATATTCATATATATATATATATATATATATACATATATATATAGAGAGAGAGAGAAAGAGAGAGAAAGAGAGAGAGATGATATATAGTTATATATATATATATATATAATCTAATGAATTATTGCCTTATTAAATATTATGGTGAGACGAGACAATATTTTAAACATAATCCTAGCCAAAAATATAAAGCTCAATATATAATATAGAGCAAATTAAGCCATATATTAAGTCAACTCTGACCTATATATATCGATGGAACAATGCCCCTCTCTTTAACCTAGAATCTTAAATTATAACTAATAAAGGGACATCAAGGTTGCACGTTTTAATCTTATAAATGTACGTGCATTCATTATCTGATCTTCCATGGTCAGGTCCGTACCGAATGGTTTATATATTATTTTAATTGGAATTCATTATTGAGATGAGAATTATTTATTAATTTTTCTTTATTGCAGACTATTATCCTCATTTTTTTTAGTTGTTGTCTCAGGACTTTTTGGCCAGCTATTCCTCTAGCCTTCGTTCGGGACCCGTGGCGCAGAATCCACGTTGAATCTTCACGGTTCCAGGTGAGAATTGTTTGAGGATAACGGTTTCAATCTTGCCCAAAGCCGTCCAGAGGCTTACTTGGCCAAAAAACGTGGCGAGGCGACAACAACTATGGAAGACAGTAATTGTTAAGCATGTAGTTAGGAGATTCGACATTCCTATCCCGTCGCGGTTAACAACCTGTTGGGAATAGTTTGCCGAAACAACTTAAGAAGATGATAATAATAGTCCGCAATAAATAAATTAATATGTACATATTTGTATTATTTAATCTCTGAAATGTGCTTTATATTTTCTTATTTCTATATTACCTACATAATACTCTCATATGATGTATCTTAATTGTTTTTTTTTATTTCTATTAGTTTATAGTAATTTATAACTAATTATATTTTATTTTGTTCTGTATCTTTAAACTTACATATTTCTTTACGTATTCTCTATCGATTGGCTTATAAAGAAATGCATTCCACCCCCACCCCACACACACGCACGTATAGTTAAGAAATAGAGGTTCCGTTCACTTTTTAAAATTTTGTGTGGTCATCTAAGCTGTTTTTAGCTTTGCAAAGAATCAGTTTCGTTAAGCACTACGTATATGTAAGCTTTGTCGCATTTTCTAACGATAATTTTGGGGTTATTATTAAGATTATTGGCTGTTTTTTTTTTCAGATTATTAGTTCTGACTGTATTAGATCTCATGTTTTTATCGAACCTATTTTAATGGACTCAGCTTTAAGTATGCAATTACATTTTTAAATGAATAAATTTTGTAAAACAATGCAAATTCCATACCATTTTGTAAATCATACTTTTAAATCAATTGGGCATTATTTTTAGCCACGCTCTTAGTACATTAAAACGTATTTTATTTTCACAAACGTGATGCGTTATTATGTGAAGTAATTTATATGTAAGTTAAACTGAAGCATATAAAAGCATCCACATTTTAAACGAAAGAGTAATCAAAATCTGCCTGAAGACGACTGAAGAAAATCAGTTGAAAGTACTTGCAAAAAATGTACAAAAAGAAAACAGATGGATGAAAACGACGCCGGAACTTTCCTACACACGTTCGATCGGGACATTAGAATGACAATTCGAAAAATGGAAAAATTAGAAAAAATTATCAGAAAGCAAAAACGCCTCGTGCTATTTAACAATATTTGTCTGAATGAAAACATACTGCCTAAATACACATGTGTACATATTGTGCATTTTGATCTGTGAAATAGCGAAACAGTACTGTATGTGGATGACTATAATGCTCCTCATCTTGAGTTGAGCATATTGAGAAGTGATACACGAATCACCATTAACGTATAAAGCGATGCTCTTTCAGTAAACAAATCGAGCTTAGGTAGTTCGGATGATGTCAAAACTCGTTAAACTCATGACTCATACAGCAGCCGCCGATAGCGTAGTGCTTAGGAGACTTGACCGTCGTACAGACGGCCGGGTTTCAATCCTGGCTTGAGGTAGTTGCCTTTCTAGTCGCACTGATGAGCTGCGAAACAGTACTGCGTCTGGATGACTATATATATATATATATATATATATATATATATATATATATATATATATATATATATGAAGAATATTCTCATTTAGACGGGTATTTAATAGCGCGAAATTTTTCTGTTTAACGATTTTCTTTTTTATCTTCTTCAATCTCGGAATATTTTATTTTTATTTTTTTATTTTGCATTTTTCTCAAAATTGTTTAGGTTCGATCCATAAGTTTCTTTAGCGAGCGCCTCTGATAGGAATACTTCCATCATCATCCTGTTGTAAAAATTATGTTATATATATATATATATATATATATATATATATATATATATATATATATATATATATATGAATAAAATAAAGCAAGATATAAACGATGCTTTAGACGTTATGTGAATAAAAAGGAAAAACCTAAAAGAGTAAAAACAAAAATAAAATCAACGTTTCGTCCCCATTTCATTTCCAGAACAGAAAGAGAACTAAACTTCTCCACTTTCGCATGTGATATGACCGTCTTTCCTGTATATCCTCGCCTAGAAATCCTGATGATGTCCCCTGAAATGGGGATGAAACGTTGATTTTATTTTTGTTTTTACTCTTTTAGGTTTTTCCTTTTTATTCACAAACACACACACACACACACACACACACACACACACATATATATATATATATATATATATATATATATATATATATATATATATAATTGTTTACTCACCTTACCCGTGATACACGGGTAAGGTGAGTAAACAATTATATATATACGTGACCGTGACAAAAATATTATATATATATATATATATATATATATATATATATATATATATATATATATATATAATATTTTTGTCACGGTCACGTGGTGGCTTATCACGGGTTAGGTCGGTAGGCAATTATTTTTTATATATACATATTAACATATTTAAAATTTAAAATTTCTACCCTAGGCATTTCAAATTATGTCCACTGCACTCATAATTAACACTATTCATCTGAGGCGTGTTTTCTTAATATATGATGCTTCAAGTAGTTTTAATCTATTTAATCGCTTTGCAAGACCTTAATATACTCTATTATGATTCTTCGCAATTCAGAATGATGGCAGCCATGCTTTCCCAAATGCTGCAATATTGAACTAGAGTCGGAGAGGTGGAGAGTTAGACAACGTATTTGTAGTATAGCATATGTAGTTAGTAGTATTAGAAATACACTCTCCTAATTGGCAGTTGAATTGGTAGACTACATTGTTTTTGTTTTTTTCTAAAACGTTATTCATGGGCGAAATGTTGTTTTTGATTACGAGACTATTCGTCTGCAGTTTTTTTTATAACAGAAAATGAATTTTATTTTTTTGTTATCATTGGGAACTACGTATCCGCGTATTAAATTTTTTAGAATACTTTTATCACTTTTGGAGTTTTTGTGTAGCTGGTTACCGTAATATATATAAACAGGTTGAGAATTTTCTTGTTGGATATTATTAGTTGGATTCGAGTTGCTGATAGCTAGTTTTATTTGTTTATATACAAGAGAGTTTTCGGAATTCGTTATTGACTAAAACCTATTTATATTTTTTCATTCGTTAAATAATATTTTTTGTTTGGAGGAAATCAACTTCTCCCGATGGATAAGATTTTTTTTCTTATAGCGGTTTTATAACAGAACTTAAAACTTACATTAGTTTATATATATATATATATATATATATATATAACTCAAATGACTATGTAGCGAGTGATGTAACCCACTTTCCGGTTTACGACATCCGGTTGCGCATGCGCGTATATATATTAGCCCATAATGACGTAAACAAATAAACACAAATTGCTTCTTTTGCAGATTTTGTCCTGCGCACTGAAATATTAACGTTATTATTTCGAAATTATTATTTAACATGGGAGGAGTGAGGATGTTTTGCAACTATTCTTTATTACAACTACACTGTCGCTATTTTCATACAACTAAACAACTTTAACCCGTTGAAAAATATAAGAACAATAGTAGTAGTAGTACTCTCTATCCGTCACTTTTCCTTCCTTCCTTCCTTCTTTTTTTATTTTTTATTTACATTTCTATATACAAAATAGTTGTGTGAGAACAGTGAATTTGTTGGCACATTTACTAATCTATTTCAACATTAGTTTTATTTTATTTTATTTATTTAGGTTTTATTTTTTGCTTTGGGTTTTATAGTTTTTTTGTTTTTTTTTAGATCTTAAGTTTCTATAACTTGGTTGAAGGATTCCAATATGGATTTTTCATTCTTATATTTCTCATCGGTAGGTTCATGTGCGTTTTTGCTGCTAAATGATTTTCGTCGGCGTGCGATTCGTAGGAAAATCATGTTTAATTTTCGATTTGTGAGCAATTATTCGGAAAAATAGGTAACTTTACACGAATAGGGAGGATTTTTTTTCATTTATGAGTGATCTGTCCGTGATTTTTCATTTTAATATATTTTCATAGAAATGTTTCTGTTATGTCAAAAAAATATTTTCTTTACGTCACATGGGTCACGCTCATACATGAATTCCATAGCTAATATAACATACTGACCCAACGGGTAAGGGGTAGTCTAGTACATATATATATATATATATATATATATATATATATATATATATATATATACGGCACCATCACGTGGACACACTGGTTCTCGTCAGATTACCACAGTTAAGTAACGTTGAACCTGGGCAATACCAGGTGGCTGTATGTACCTTCTGGGAAGGTTGGGCGTGTGTCCAGCACGCTCATCTCGTGAAAAGAACTCAGTCTCTACAAAAGCACCTACAAAACTTTAGGTGGCCTATGCCTCTTAGGGGCTCAAGGCTATGGATGGATTGATGGATATATATATATATATATATATATATATAACTTGTGCTTCCTTTTTTTAAAATTAAATATGTTTTTAACTCTTTTTCAAGATGTCTTTTAACATGTTTTATTAATCATTTGTTCATATATATATATATATATATATATATATATATAGAGAGAGAGAGAGAGAGAGAGATTATTTTTAAAATATAATTATCCACTAAAACATGTTTCGTCGTCCACGACTCATCAGAGTGGCTGAATGCGGGAAAATGGGAAAACTATTCCCAACAAGTATTTAGGTAAAAATGCGCTTTCGCATAAAATACTTGAATTTATTCAAGAAAGTATCGCTAACAAAAACAAATAAAACATCTCTCTCTCTCTCTCTCTCTCTCTCTATATATATATATATATATATATATATATATATATATATATAGAGAGAGAGAGAGAGAGAGAGAGAGAGAGGGGTTTGGATACAAATATAATCGTACATTTTATTCCTGGCTTAGTAATGATTAGACTGTCTTTTAATTTTAGCACGAAACGGTTTAAAAGTAATTTGTGACGATATTTTAAAAATTATAACTGTTGCATAAAAACAAAATATATAGGTAAATACATGCTAAGACATGTATATATGTAATTGTATTTACTTATTTGTTAGAAGAAAGAAAAACGAGAGTTTAATCTTTTAAATAACTTTAAACTAGTATCTCTGAATAAAGTACTACACAATCTGTCATGTAAAGAATTAATTGGTTGTGTGATGAAAAGTTTCTGTGCACTTTTAAATGTAAAGCTGTTGTTTTTTTTCCGTATAAGTTTCTGCGTTTTGTCATTTTTGTTTTGTAAATGTGAAAAGCTAATGCCTTTGGATGTTAAGGCCTGATAAAAGGGTAACATGTCTTCGATAAAAGGTTAATAGGCTGCTATCTCGGAAATGATGATACCGGTTGCAAGAATAACAAATAGAATGAAGATGAAGTTTTAGATACGATATTGGATGTACGAAAAAACGTCATTCAAAAATAAAAGAAATCACTGGCAACAGGAAATACGTTTGTTTGGTAGCGGCTTGCAAACAAAGTCATCTTGTTTTTTTGCGACGAAAATTATTTCTAAAATCTACGCATTAATTTATGTTTGGTTTTGGTATGTTAGAACCAAGGATTCATGTGTATGTTGTACAAATAAAGACACGACGAATATTTGGGCGGTGCATTGTCCTGTGGTGACTTTGTTGGAGTCCGGTTGGCATGAAAATTCGAGTATTCACATCGTTTTATATGACCATTCTGAATTTGTTTTAGATCAGCATTTGTAAATCGTATTATTTGGATTTATTGCACTACGGTTCTCATTTTGAATATTTTTTTCACAACGTTTCGGTCGATGTAATCCTCGACCTTCTTCAGGTATATTTTATCGAACTTGGGAATGTTTCTGTCAGGCTCCAGAATTTTTACGGAATTTCAACCAGAACCCTATATTTACTTCACGAGGATAGTATGCTCTCGTTCCGTCAGTCATGCCAGGATAGTGGTCCTAATTAATTCGCAGTTGTATTTTTTGGTCGTCCATACTGAGGATTGAACCTGTAACCATTTAGAGCATATTTTGCAAATATTTTTCCAAGTACTCTAACAACTGCACCATAGGTCCTTGCAAAAATCACCTACGATGAGAACAATAATTAATACGAATCGTCTTATGTGTTTCTCTCCAAACAAGACGTTTTATTGCATTTCGATAGCTTCTTCGTTCTTACATAATTATGATACCATATTATTTGGATTATTTCCCTGAGTCTGGTAGATACTTCCGTTGATAAACCTCTGCTGATTAGTAATAATAAATATTGAATAATAATATATAATAATAATAAATAATAAATAATAATATATGATGATAAAATACGTTCCGTTAATGTATTTTATTCACTCGTAACTTTTGCAATAACATTTGACATTAATGTAAAAGAAGACATATTGTGTTCGTTCCGATTAAGTCATATTGGAAATAAAATTAATGCATACAGGATGTCCCAAAATGATATGACAAATTTGTTGATACAAGAAAATCAAATAACAATTAAATAAAGAAAATGTTTCATTCAAAAAAAAAAATCATTATACGTGTCATTTTTTTCACACAGTCTTTAATATTACTTCGGACAAATGTTTCCCATCCATCATTGCTAGACGTTCACGAAAGTTTTTGATAACTCGATGGATCCTTTCGGGTAAAACAGCAGCAATTTTGTAACGAATAGCTAGTTTTAATTCTTCAAGAGATCGATGGCGCTGGTTGAATACATTTAACTTAAAATATGCCCACATCAAAATTGCAGGAGCTAAGATCAGGCGATCTAATGAGCTAACCAATATCACCACACAAAGAAATCAAATGATTTGGGAACATTTTCTTAAAAAATGCATAACTACAGATATAAACACCAATAGCAATGGCCAGTGACTGCCTATCTGAGAGTACATATTTCAAACTGATTGGCCTAACGTTCACAGGAAACATGAGTTGGAACAATTACATTGAAAACATTCCTAGGGCCGATACGAAGAAGGTAGGCTCTCTCTACCGTGCCAGAAAACTACTGACACCTGAAAGTATCCTGTACCTCTATAAGGCCACCATTCGCCCATATATGGAGTATTGCTGTCACATTTGGGATGGTGCATCTGCTGCTAGTCTCTCGCTCCTAGACAAGGTTCAAAAGAAAGTCGCCAATCTGATAGGCCTTGAACTGGCATCTAAGATTCAGTCTCTGTACCATCGACGGAGCGTTGCATCCCTCTGCCTGTTCTACAAGTATTTTAATTGTGAATGCTCTGACGAACTGCAGACACTTGTGCCCCCACGACGTAGACACCCTGGACAAACCCAACAAGCAGTTAAATCCCCCCCACACAGTAGAGATCCCTAGATGCAAAAGATCTTTCTACTCGAGTACTTTCTTCCCCAGAACCGCTAGACTCTGGAATTCCATTCCAGGTCCCTGCTTTCCCAACTGTACTAACATGCAGAAGTTCAAGTGTAACGTGAACGGACATCTTGCTGCCCAAATCCCTACATAGTGCCCCAGTAGTTGCTGCCCCTGATAGTAGCCCCCTACACCAAAGTGGCAATGTGCCTTGTTTGGGGTGAAAATGTAATAAAAAAAATAATAAATAAATAAATAAATTTTAACCTAATTAAAATAAAATAACATTCTATGTACATTTAAAAAATCTGTATTTAATTCTTATTTAATATGTTTTTTTTATCTCAAATATGTCAGATCATTTTAAGACACCCTGTATTTATGATTGTTTCAGATTCTGACTGATTATTCGTATTATTTGAAAATTTCGGACTACTGTTCTTATTTGGATTGCTTTTTTTCACAACTTTTTGGTCGCAATAATCTTGAACTTTCTTCGTGAGTATCATATAAAATTCTGCAATTTTTCTAACTCAGAAATCTACACATTTCAAACGGAAACATTTATTTAATCTCGGGGGATAACATTTTTTTTTACATGAGGATCACCACTTATCAAGGCCCTTAAACTACTCGAGGATAAGGGTTATTTTGTGTACAATAATCAATGGGATAATACCGTAGTAATAGTTGGTATTGGAGATTTGATAAAGCGTCTTACTTAAGGGGGCGATTAATCAGGAATTTGTTTATGTTGGACTTAAAGATGTCCAAGTTGTAGTCAGGTGGGAAACAGGCAAACAGAAGAGAATTCCACAGGCGTGCACTTCTCAGAAAAAAGCTATGTTTATGGAATCTACGTTTTGATTTGGGCACAGATAAAGAGTGGAGGAAATTACTGACAGTCGTTTTAGCTAGACGGGTGTTCATCATGAAGGTAAAGAGACTCAAATGATCAACCCTGACCGGGTCCTATGTAATTCGCAATTAGATTTTGAATCTCGCCCGCACCTAACTGTTAGTTTAATATTTTTTTGAAATTTGTTATCAATTAACACATGTGTTATACTGTTTACTTTGGTGTAGAACAATTTTTATTTGAGAAGATCAGTTTGGCTCGATTAAATAGATTATAATTACGGTAATGTATCTGTATGGGCATTCACGTTTGTAAGTTTAAGATACACGGATTAGTTGCAATAGTCTTTGTATACGGAGAAGTGATGCACTCATCACTGCTGGAGGTTATAAGAACGCCGAGAAATAGAATACTATTGTTTATATGTTATTCATAAGTAAAAGCAAGTACGGAGATTGTTCGGTAATAATCCTTTAGTTTCTCTATTTTGTTATTATCAGCAAAATAAAAAATATCTTCGACGTACTTAACGTAAAAGAACTTTTATTTTAAATAGTATTGAATATTTTATTCTTCAGGTTGGACACATAAAAGTTACTAAAAGTAGGTCCCGATACATAACATATTGATTCTCCATCGATTTGTATGTGAATGTTGGATGCATGATCATAAAGAGGAGTTCGCTTTTATATATAAGTAATACATTTAATGATTATAGTGCAAAGTTTTAGAGTCAGGAGAGATGGATTGTTGTATATATTGTCCATGACGATATCAATGGTTTAGTGAACTGGGACGTTAGTGAATAGGCTTTCTACATCTACTGAAGCAGTGATTTTTTTTTGTATAAACTTTTGTTGTTTGGAGAATTTTTATAAATTCTTTTGTATATTTGACGCTGTATTTGCTTTGATTAATTTAGAGATAAGGTTGTTACTTGTGAAATAATGGGGCGGAGGGAAGAGTTGGTGGTTTGTTTTTTTATATTGCCATATTGGTATCCGGGTTTATATTTACCAATTATTTTAGAAAGTTTTCGGTTGTATATTATAGCATTGTTTGCAGTTATGAGTGTAGTGATGAACAACTCTTTTCAGGCCAACAAACGAGTGTTACAGACAATCTCAAACTCTGTAATCGAAGATTTATCTTGTTGTATAAAATTTTTATTTAATTTCCTACGCTTTTAACTTTTATTTTGTGAAAACTTATTCACTCATGCCATTTCGTATATTTAATAAATATATTGGTGCGCTGTGAACGTCCAACTGATGCCATACAAAAGTGCGCGAAACAGAATGTTGGATGGGTTTTATATGTAGTGAAAAATGAGTTAGTCCAATTCGGATAGGTTTTGACAGTAATGCGTGCTGTTGTTGTACATTATAAAGAGCCATTTTGTAAGACATTCGATTCCCACGTTAATAAAACCTCATGCCAAACTTAATCGTGATTAAAATCACGTGAATATAAACGTAGCAACTCCAGACCGTGTTGTCAAACAAAATTGATCTTAGCGTGGATGTGTATAAAATCTTAGTCAATTGTTTATGCAATCGTGGTTGAAAAAATCAGATCAACTTGGCCGAGGATTGTAAAACATAACAATAAGTCCCTTTGTAATTTGTAACTAGTTTCACCGTTCTTTTCCCACGTATCTCTTTTTCGTTTTTGCTTTCATCATTGCGTGAGAAAGAGTTAATGGGTTGGAAGTTGGGCGACGTATGAGAGTCGCAAGCAGTTAGGAATTTTGACTCGTTGCCGAGAGTGGTATTTTAGCTTACATAATGAATTTTACTAATGCGCTTTCTTAATTGTTAGAATATGATGATTCGTTATTATGAAAAGAATAAATTCGCTTATTTTATGCAACGTTGAATTCCAGCAAGAAAAACCTTTGCACAGATTATTAATTGTTTTATCGATACTTCCATGGCAAGTGGTCGTCTGAGCTCTAATCTCTGGTCCCCCTCGCCAATCCCTCACGAAAAACACCCGTTTAGCTCAAACCACTGTCAAAAATTTTCCCCACTCTTTATCTGTGCCAAAATCCAAACGTAGATTTCATGAGCAGAGCTTCTTTCTCAGAAGTGCATGACTGTGGAACTCTCTTCCGTTTGCCTGACAAACCGCCCTCTTAAGTAAGACACTCTATCAAATCTCCAATACTAATGATTACTACAATACTACCCCATTGATTATTGTACATGTAATAACCCTTATCCCCGAGTTGCCTCCGGGCCTTGATAAGTGGCCACCTCCATGTAAAAAAAAAAATCTTTGTTGTCAAAAGTGTGTTTGGAAAAACGTGTGCTTAGCCACGTAAACTGGTCAGTCTTGAAAAACACACTTCTGGTGTAATAGCAAAAGGGAGATTCTCAGTATAGGAGCTAGAGTTAATCAGATCAGGTAGTAGTTGACGCAGAACAGTTGAGCCTGCCAGTCAGAGAGAAACAGTTTGAGTCAGAGTCATTTGGAAGCGAAGGAAAGAACAGTAAACTATGTGGATCCTGAATTTGAATTCCTGACGTCATCATCATTCGACCGGTCCAATGAATAAAGAATCGTCTTGTTGTTTTTGTAAAACTGTTGTCATGTGTCATCTTTCAACACCCAAAAGGTAATGTATTAAACATCTTATAACGAACATTTTGTAACTCTTCCAAGAATATGTATCTTCCCTCCTCTCTCTATGTGTTATAAGAAATATAAGAACTGTGCATCCATCGCCCTATCACCCTCAGTATATATATATGAAGTCCAAAGCATCTCAGAACAGAACTGTATATGTATAAATGTCTCTTCTCTCTCTCCCCCTCTCATCATCATCGTTATAAATGTTATATGTATTGCCCTAATATGAACTTAGCATCCTTCTCCTATATATGTCCCCTATACGACACTACGACAATTTTAAATGCTTGCACAAAAAAGTCCGGATACTTATTGAGGGTAGCTCATATTTCATATGACTGCGATTGGTTTTAATGCGTAAATACATTACTTTTCCCGGTTATCATTTAAAACAAATTCTTAAGGCGGACGCACGTAAACGTTAAAGATATTTACAGGAAATAATACTTTTCTAAGTCTTTCAGTACTCAAGCCGCGCGCGTGACACCGTCAATATACACATCGATCAGTAATCGTTAGACTTTGGAATTCCATATCGGATCTCTATTTCTTTTAATGTACATAATTTAAAGTATAATGTGAACATACATCTTGCTGCTTAATTTCCTGCATCCATGTAACTTCTGTCCAAAATAGTAGCCCTTTACATGCAAATGATACTGTACCATCCTTGGAATAAAAGCGCGATAAAAAATGTGTATTTTTCATATATTAGAACCATATCCCAGTAAGTAGAGATTATGTTACTTTGTAAATGCGTGTCAGAGTAATCTGGCAGCAAACAGAAATAGAGCACGTGCAATTGCCGTGATAGAAGCGAAAGGTCAAGGATTATCTCTCTAGAGAAAACGCGCTTGAAATGTGGGTGTATAATGACATTGCATATAACTTATGTTACGTTTTCGAGGCACACAACAATATGTTTAGTCAGTGTGAGTCGGAAAGCGGACAGACAAGGAATGTCCAATAAGGCAAAAATCTATATGTATAATGCCCCTTGACTCTTTCTCTGCAACGTCCATTTAAGGAAAAGAAGCACCAAACAAGTTATTAAGTAATCAGAATTATATTGTTCTTTCTTTCTCTTCAACAAACCTTTTCTAAATAAAACCTTGAAAAAAACAGTTTTTTTATTGTGTTCCATGCATGTGTACATTGGTCTTAAGTTAATCAGAAGATCAGCCACTACGGTTCACATATGCAAAAACTGTAACCTGGATGTTACGCTCGAACCTGGTTGTTTTAGTTTAAACCTCTCTCGGAGCATCACGCTGTCTAGTAACGTCGAAAATAAACAACTAAACAAAAATAAATAAATCCGACTGTTTTTGCGAAAAGCATTTATAACCATTAGTTTCCAAACAATGTCTGCTTCTTTTTTTTTCTAACTGTTCATTTCGTCTGCCATGAGATAAACAAAACCCCACCCTCTGGACACAATCTTAAAAATGTGTCTCGGCGCCACTACGGGGCCACAAGTCTATCTCATCCGTACCGCGTTTTTCTTTCTGCCCTTCGCAACATAATGCATTTTTCCTTGGCTTTCTTCTTTTTCTTCTGATGCAAGCCCGCGCTCAATGGCCAACTTTCATGCACGCTCAAAAAGACTGCTGCTGCTAATAATTTCGCCAGCCATTCTTTGGCTGCTGCTGATATCTTTAAACTCGCTCCTATGCGCTCTGTTACGAAACGAAACGTTTTCTCAATTATTACTTGATCGTTTACTCGGAAGACTTAACAACTTTACAAGTACTCGTTTGTTGGAACGATATGTGCGAACAGTTTACGTTTGTTTAATGCTTTTTTTTTCATGAAAATCTTACATAAAACGTTTCTTATTATGCTTTTTATTTTTATAATGATATAATCTTTTCGCGTATATTTTTAGATTGTTACTTCATAATCTTCAAGTCATGTGAACGTGCCAGCTGCGTCGACCCTATTGACACATGTCAAAAACTTCGCTTTCCTGTGTATTTCCAGCGTGTTATCCACTCCAAATCTGTAATTCTATGGACGGCCTTAATTTCCCGATGACAAATGTGCGGATGTCAGTGCAGGTCATTTCAATCTCTTCGCCTGCAATAACCGGACTTGACAGCTGATTTGACGTCATTCGGAATAATCTCACCCATAACGATCGTGATCGGATTCTCCCCGACGAATCCTTTTTCTAGATGCAATCAAGTATCCCTAGAAAATTGTCAGTTATCATTACGGTATCGACTTGCGGTAATTATACGGCGTTACCCGGATCACGGTCATCGAACTTTGATTTTATTTTATTATTTCTCAACTGTGACGATCCACTACAAACTGCAGGTCTTTATCGAGGGTTTCCGCCATTGCCTTAGATATATGATTATTTGTTTTCCCCTCGTGCCTGCCATAGCGTGTGGTGTCATTCTGTTACATATATGTCTGGCTGGTGATCATCTAGCTATATAAAATGGACAGTTATTTCATTTATGAATGAATACGAGACACTTTGTTTATAATACAAACTGTGTTTATTTTACTATATACACTTCAACAAAATTACAGCGGTGGGGCGTTAGTAGCAGTGTGTGGGTCGCAAACGGTGTCAACCTGTGTCTTGCTTCTGTCCGTCCGTTTGTTTCGCTCTCCTCTTTTTATTGGCATAACTTCGATCTGTTAACCTATGTTCTCGCGAGTTTGTTTATTGCACTTTTGCTGGTTTTTTTGGTCTGACCCACGACCAGTTGACGTCATGGATAGAGGTCGCCCCAAATCTCGGGAGTTCCATTGTTTATTTTTGTTTGCCTGGATATAGCGTATGTCAGCATTCATGGGATTTCCATTGTATTCTTCCTGCTTGCCTAGACACAGTTCGCCCACACCTCTCCTTAACACTCCGCAAATGCACCCATCTCAGAGACAAATTTGTTGTTGCAACTATATATATATGTATATATATATGTGTAAATATGTGTTAGAACTATATATATATATATATATATATATATATATATATATATATATATATATATATATATATATATAGGTAAAAAGTAAAAAGAATAGGTTAAAGGAAACAAGTATAAAACAACATGTAGGTGAGTGGGATAGAGTAAATTAACACAAAATAAATGATAGAGTAAATAAAGTAAAATAATCTCCCCCTTTCTCTCTCTCTCTCTCTATATATATATATATATATATAGAGAGAGAGAGAGAGAAAGAGAGAGAAAGAGAGAGAGAGAGATGTATACATATATGCTAGAGTCTTTGCATCCGTTCCCTGTTTACTGCTTTCCTGACTGTACTAAACCTCGGAGGTTTAAATGTAATGTGAACAGAAATATCTTTGTTCAACAAGTCAGTCGTCTTTGTCAGACACAATTCAAATAGTGTCAATATGCCATGGTTGGTTTGAAAAAGGGTACAAAAATCTGCACCATAAAATCACAAGGTACGATGTGTCTTAAATAAATTTCCAGACTTTTTCATGTGGGAACTTTTATTGATAATAACAGACGTGAACCTTTTATAGCAATCTACTATGACTGTAATGCACTTGTCGTACTGTTCACACAACCACACAAAATATCAAGGATCAAGGAGGATGGAAAGACCGAAGGGAGAAAGCACCACCCAAACATCCACTTGATGACTGAAAAGCGGAGAGAGATTTAGATAAACTTATTGCCACCCAAACTACAGGGAAGACCAACGGTCGCTATCAACTAGAAATTAATTGTAACAGGCTGTTTTGATAAGGCGAATTAGCTTGAAATTGTGACTAGACGAGGTAGACAGTATTGGACATCTGGAGAGACTAGTTGTCACTCGGATTGCAGGTATCACTTGTTGTTTTCAGAGAGAACTCTTTGATGGTTTACTGAAAACTCCAATGATAATAATAATAACAATAATAATAATAATAATAATAACAATAATAATATTAACAATAGTAATAATAATAATAACAACAACAACAGCAATAATAATAACAATAATAATAATAGTAACAATAATAATAATAACAATAATAATAATAATTATAATAATAACAATAATAACAA
Source organism: Euprymna scolopes (assembly GCF_053919585.1). Lineage (NCBI taxonomy): Eukaryota > Metazoa > Mollusca > Cephalopoda > Sepiida > Sepiolidae > Euprymna > Euprymna scolopes. The sequence continues at coordinate 22,709,432 of NC_136516.1, read as the reverse complement.
TACTAATAATAACAATAATAACAATAATAATAATAACAATAATAATAATATTAACAATAATAATAATAATACCAACAACAATAATAATAACAATAATAACAATAATAATAACAACAACAATAATAATAATAACAATAATAATAATAGAGATAATAATAATAATAATAATAATAATAATAATAATACCAACAACAATAATGATAACAATAATAATAATAATAACAATAATAATAATAATACTACTAATAATAATAATAATAATAACAACGGGATATATCATAGCATGACAACATTGCAGAAAGGTCTATATATGCAAGGGTTGGGATGCAGTTAAAAATGTTACGAGCATGTTTCGGAAGGGGTGGTGGAGAACGGTATTGTGAAATTATTGTGGGATATGAATATCCAATATGATAACGTGATTAAATCAAGGGCACCAGATGCTATGTAGCGAGTTGTAAAAATCGCATCAGGCAATAATCATTAATATAGCAGTGTCAGCTGTAAATGTAGAGAAATAGAAACGGATAGGGCCGAAAAGTACACAGGCTTTAAAAGGGAGATAAAAAGATTGTGGAAGGTGAAGAAGGTAGAAGTTGTACATATTGTGATGGGAGTGCTGGGGAATGTAACAAAAAGAATTTGACAACTGCATTGAAAAAATTGGGCTCCAGTGTAATGCTGGTGTACTTCAAAAAACCTTGCGGTAAAGTGCTGAAAACCAGAAAAAAGAAGATGTTTATAGCCTATGTTCGTTTGTTATGATCCGCCTGTCAGTATGAAACAGCAATGCAAACAGCCAGACACAAAATGTGAATAATAATAAAAAGAACAACAAGAACAGTTATAATAATAACAATAATACAAACTATAATAATAATAATATTAATAAAAACGATAATAATAATGATTATGATAATAATAACAATCATAATAATATTCATAATAACAACAATAATCATGCTGATTATAATAATAATAACAATAATAATACTAATGTTATTGAAAATGATAATAGTATGATAGTAATAATTATAACAATAAAAATAATAACTATAATAATAATAGCATTAACTGTAATATTAACAATTATTATGATGATAATAAAAATAGCAATGATAGTAATAAGAATACTTATAGTGTTAATAATAATGATAATAATGATAAAGATAATAATGAAAATAATAATAAACGTAATGTTAATAGTAATAATGATAATAATAATAATGATAATGAAAAGTGACGATAATAATAAATAATAAAATTGAATAAAGGTTTGATGCTATAACACAGAATTAGTATAACAACTATCATATTAAAAATTCTCGAATGCGGAAACAAACGGAATTAACTAGCTGATAGTAACTAAAAGTCACAGATTCAAAGTCTGAACTGTAGAGATGCTGATGTAACGTAATCCCCCATTGAGCGGCGTTAGAATTACGCTGAGGTAGCTTTGTATTCCCGGGTGACGCCAGATAACCCAAGGATTTAAAATAAATATACATATTTTATTTCATGCCAAAATAGATATTGTTTGAAACCAGAGAAATATATTTTTACGGCTAGAAGTTGACAACAGGAAATTTCACTTAGAACCTTGTGTGGCCTTAAATTAACTCAGGGTTGGGTGTCAGAATTGACATGTCCTTGAAAATCGTGAGAGAATTTCAGGTGTGGGAATGGTGCCCACCCAGAGACCTGGGGCTTTCGATTTCGTGGAGATTCCGTGGCGAAATCTTATTGGCTGGGGAGAATTACTACCCCCTCCACATACCTTACTATATATACGACTGTCGTGCGAAAATTAGCCAGAAGAGTGCAGAGATAGAGTTGAGTCGCAGAGTGAGTGGAGAGTTTGAAAGCAGATTGCTTGTTGAATCCGAGAAGAGACGTGACCCCTCCCCACCTCATCCATCCGTCTGTCGCTTCTGTGAAGATAGTTGAGGATTTGAAAAGAACTTACAAAATCTGAATGAGAATTGTAAAAACATTTTGTAAATAATTTTGTGAAAATTAAGTTTTGTAGATAGACTACAATTGTTTGCCTTTCTTCCTGCCTGTCGCTTCGATATTCGCTTCCAGCATACCAGATTTATGTAACAACTTCCGACGAGTCTAGAGGACACGTGCCGAGAATCCAGAGAAACAAGAGTCCTAACCACCTCCTGGAGGGAGGCTTTACACTGATAAACTGTCTTAATCCGCATATTGGTTAAATAGTCGGTGCTCTTCTTTGAGTACTATGAAATTCTTTACTTAGCCGATCAACTATTGTGTTTTGACTTCCTTACTCCACCCACACTTATCATCATTCCACACAGACTCACTGCCTTCCTTGAATCTCTAATGCCACTCATAAATCGATGCCGGATTCATGCAAGATTGTCCAGAATCAGTCTGGAGCATACAATACATTTTTTCAAGTTTAAAACAAAATTTTATTTCATATGCGTCTTCTAAAGTGTCCTCACGTCCAGATTGCATTTTTGAAATTTATCAGTTGTAACAATCAGGCTTTACTAGGGTGTATTCTTATCCCTGCTGTAGCAGTTCGTTTTCACCTGAAACCATAAATAATCGTTAGTCATTACATAAGTATATAGAAAAATTTTGCTGAATGTTTAAGACAGCTTGTAATTTTATTTTTGCCATATTTGCGGATTCTAGATATTCACCCATTATTTCAGACACTCTAACTAGAGATAGATTCCATAATATAACCATCCATTTAGGTGACGCATTTGTAATTTCATAATTACGCGTATTATTTGACATCTGTTTTCTCAAGTCTAGTTGCGGAGATCATTATTAAAATAATAGAGATCTTCCTAAGACTTAAGTTTCTATTAATGTTGTATAAACGACCTAGGCATTTCGATATCTTATTTCTCTGTTTCAGACCTGTTTTCAGCATCATTTGGGATTGACCTCAACTATGATGGCTAACTACTTCTTTTGCCATTTGGCAATTTCGTGTTTTACAGTATCGATTTCAGGCACGTAATTGTAGAAAGTACATAGTTATAGTTGTGGTATCACTTCTTTCTTACAGTTCTTTTCTAATTATTTTATTTACTTTTAATCTGGCTAGTCAAAAATCAAGTAGAACATTAGAATACAGCATTACTCAGTTCCGCAGTTGGGACCGTAAAGTGACATCGCAATATGGCAGGTCTTAAGCAGAATTTTATACAGTACATATAAAAAAAATAGTAATAAAATCAGTACACATGTACATAATAAAATAATATTTTAAATAACACCGTAAGGTGGGGTAAATATCGTAAACAGGGCCTGAGAAAACATCATATTCCACGTCGTTACCTGAAAAACTATATCCTAAGGGCATCGTATCCCGGGGTTTTACTGTACTTGTATTTTACGTCTCCTACTTGATCTATTTATGAGATTTACAACAAAACCCTTCTGCGTTTCTAAAATGTTCACTTAATAAAAAAAAAAAGCTTAGAACATTAATTTCCTTCACGATAATCAACAATTAAACTGCGAAAATCGATAAATTACATAGAATACCACCCCACTATTCCTGTATTATACGTCCCCCCCCCCAAAAAAAAACACATAAAGAAAACATCCGTATGCGACCCATAGTATCTAACATCGGAATCGTCACCCATGAATTAGCACGAGCTATTGCCCAGATTTTAACTCCATTAATGGGCACTATCAGCACTTCACATATTAAAAACTCTGGCGACCTTCTAAATAAAATAAAAAATATGGACATACAAAATAAAACTATGCATAGTTTAGACATAATTTCCCTCTACACCAATATTCCAATCAAAAAATGCCTTAATCTACTCCACAAGCACCTAAACAAAATTAAAGCCGATCTACCTTTTTCCTCGGACACATTAACACAAATAATAAAACTTATCACCGATAGAACCTGTTCAATAATTCCTACTACAGACAAAAATTTGGACACCCTTAGCGAAGTACTAGTTTGCTTATTTCTAAAATTCGCAGAGGCCAACTCTTTCAAATTTAGACTACCTAAAAACTCCACATACTTTAGATACATAGATGATATTCTTATTTTTCTCCCCAGAAACGCACAAATAGAACTTTTAAATTGAAAAAAAAAATTGAAAAAAAAATTGAAAAAAAAAATTGAAAAGAAATTGAAAAAAAATTGAAAAAATATTGAAAAAAAAATTGAAAAAAAATTGAAAAAAAATTGAAAAAAATTGAAAAAAAAAATTGAAAAAAAAAATAGAAATAAATTAAATTCAGTAGAACCATCCATAAAATTCACACACGAATCCGAACAAGACAACTCTCTAGCTTTTCTAGATATACTCCTCATCAGATCAGAGACCGATCTCAGTTTCAAAGTACATAGAAAGACCACACACAAAAACGATTATATTCACTACTTCTCGCACCAGAATCATAAAATAAAGACCGATATGATCATTGTTTTCTTGCGTGCCTTTAGAATATGCAGATCCCAATACCTTAATGATGAAGTTCAACACATTACGAACGTTTTAAAAACAATACAGTACCCGTCCTATTTCATTTCTTACGCAAAGAAAAAAGCTACGAAAATACACTATAATATAAACAGAAAGGAAAATAAAACAACTACCTCCCTATTAAACAGACATCGTTTCATTCCCACCCACACTAAAAATACAAAAATCTATGACACTCTTAACAGACTTGGTTTTCACTTGATAAAACAACTTCCACAAAAATAAAACAGACATTAAAAACTACCAAGCACTCTGCCAAAACTCTCACATGTAACGCCGGTATATATTCCATCCCATGTAATGACTTCCAACAAGCATACATAGGTGAGACACAGCGTAAATTGAAACTAAGACTTTACGAACATAGAAGAGATATAAGGAATGGTAACGCCCTAAATGCACTCTTTTGCTATTGTGCAGAACACGATCATTCATTTAATTTAGATCATACGATAATTATGAAATACGTGATCGATAGAGCAAAAAGAAGACTTTTAGAGAAAGCACTAATATTAAACACTAATAGTATTACGCAAAGAAAGGGCTTCTACCATTTAGCTCCTAGTATAGGGAAAATAATAATCAAAGAACAAAATGTAAAGACAGATCCGGGTTAATTCATACTATTGTCCCAAACGGTTTTTCCTTAAATAATTTAAACAAAATGATAAAATTAGAGAAAAAAAGTGTACATAGGTATTTAAATAACGTATCTTTAAAAGTGTATATATATATATATATACATATATATATATACATATATATATATATATATATATATATATATATATAGAGAGAGAGAGAGAGAGAGAGAGAGAGAGGGATTGAATAACCAAACCTTCCCATAAACACCAATTTATAGTTTCCTTCCTGATATGGATATGGATTCTAACACTGTTTCCTTTTCACTTAAGTATAGTCTATGATTGTTTTCTTCTGCCTTTTTCCTTCTAATATCCTGAAGATCGCCTACAATAAGGGACGAAACGTTGATCACCCTTTTATAAATTCATTCGGTTTTTCTTTTTTCAAAACAACATATATATATATATATATATATATATATATATATATATATGAGCAAACATTTAATAAAATATGTTTAAAAAACACTTTGAAATGAGTTACAAACATATTTATTTTGAAAAGGAAACACTAGATAAATACCATATATATATATATATATATATATATATATATATATATATATATATATATATATATATATATATATATATATATATATTTATATTTATATATTCTAAGAAAGAAGCTTTGTTCATGGAATCTACGTTTTGATTTAAGCACAGATAAAGAGTGGGGAAAAGTATTGAAAGTAGTTTCAGCTAGACGGGTGTTTATCGTGAAAGATTGGCGAGGGGGGGGGGACCAGATATTGGATCTCAGATGAGCATTGCCATGGAAATAACGATAAAACAACGACAGGCTCGCAATGTCCCTTCTGTGGGAGAGAGGTTGCAGGGAAGAGAAAATAGCATCCTCCACTAGGCTACGAAGTCTATTTTGTACTCTGTCCAGGCAGGATAGGCTGTATTTAGCAGCTCCTGTCCAGGTATGGCAGCAGTACTCCATCCGTGGACGTAATTGACTTTTATATGGATAGAGAATTGCATCAGCAGTGAGATATCTACTGGAGCGGTAGAAGGATCCCACCATTTTTCCAGCGATAAAGCGTAATGCACGATCTTTTATATATTCAAAATGTCAAAGGGGCGATTAAAATAAATCATTTTATTTAAGAAAACGAGTATAAAGCGATGTGAAAGAGAAAAAAAAAGGAAGGTGGTCAAAGTTTCCCGAATAGATTTAACGTTTTTAAATTAAATGCTTTATATTTATTGAATAATATTATTTATTTTAATACTTTTGGCATTGTAAATATATACAACATTCAACATTGCTCTTTATTTTTGACAGCTATATTATTTTCATTGTTATCGATTTTTCGACTGATGACATAATAACCGGAAAGCTCTAGAGAGATTTCTGCTTATGTTCATATATATATATATATATATATATATATATATATATATATATATATATATATATATATATATATATATATGTATATTGTTACGACCCGGAATGTCTAGGGGTAAAAGTCGTAACACAAAATATTTAAAAAATTATTTAAAAGAAATTAGTTTTCTCGGGTTTTTAGATACGGGAGGGGTATATCCATTTTCTCGAAAGACATTTATAAACGCAAGACAGGGAAAACACGTCCAAGTAACAATACCGAGGCCAATGGAAAAATTAAAACCCAATTTTATTTACATATACAAAAATATATTGTAACGAAAATAAAAGAGAATATGTAACTGGATGAACAAACAAACTTGAAATAGATTCGAGAGAGAATTTCCGCTCAAAAAAAAATAAACAGTTCATATCCTGTCGTCTGCTTTTAACTCCAAAATGGAAGAACATTCTTTTTGTGTTTTTGTTTTTGTTATTGTTTTCATATATGAGAGAGAGATAGAGAGAAAAATAAACAATAGACTCACTCAGCGTCGGGTTTTAAATATTTCTATCGCATTCCTTTCTTTTTAAACAATTTCATTCCTTCGTCTATATTGAATACATCGTCATTCCTCATTATCGCCTTTTTTTGTTTTCTCTGTCGTCAAAATATATCGTTCATTTCTTCGCTGTCGTTAGCATTACAAATGTCGTCACCATCGCTAACACTGTCGCTTACCTAACCCACCTCCTCGGCTGCTATATCGTCACTGATTCGCCACTCTGCGCCGCTCCTTTCCCTCTCTCTAATGGTATACCTGTCTCTCTCTTTGGCGCCCCCTCTCTCACTGTGTGTACCTTCATCTCTCTCGCGTCACTCGCTCAATAATACGCGAGGCGGATGCCTGCGGCTTTCCCTCTCTCTAGTTTCATAGCTTCTCTCTCCCTCTCTCTCTCTCTCTCTCTTTTCTTTTTCCGGATGTTTACAAATTCACTGAGAGCAGACGATAATATAAAGTGCTATAAAAACAGAATTTTCTCTCTCGACTTTTTTTTTTTTTAATAATATTAAAAGTAATTATTGTGTCAAATTATATATTTTTTCACATATTTGTAACACCCCCTCCCATATTAGAAAAAAAGAAAATGTTTTCCAAAGATTTTTTTTCATACTTATTTTGTCCGGTCCCACACGTTTTCGTGTGATATTGAAGTCACTTGGAATTATCTTATGTGGGCTTACACAATATGTGTGTTGCTTAATGGGGGTGACCTTTTCGATTTCCACATCATGTTGCACGATGTTCGTTTGTTTAGGAACATCGGGAAAGAGATCACTATAGCTCCGAATGAGGACGGTCATATCGTTTCTTTTGCTATTTGTTAAATGAGATAGTATGGGTGTAAGATTGGCTAATATCTCTGAGTTTGATAGCCTCGGAGGGTGGTTGTCTTTCCCCGGGATCCTTTCACTGTCCTCCTCAGGTCCTTTTATGGAAGCGGGCGGAGTTGTGACTACAATAAGGTTTATTTTATCCCTTTCAAAATACGGTTAGAGCATATTGATATGGCACATCTGTGTCGCCTTTCTACGATCAGGAGTATTTATTATATAGTTTAGTTCACTGACCTTCCGAGCAATGGTATAGGGGCCGTGGAACCGAGCCTTAAGTGGATGACCAGATAATGGTAACAAAGCAAGCACATTGTCTCCGACTTTGAGGGGTGCACGTACTGAGTGACCAAATATTAGTTCGAACGGGCTGAATACTAGAGACTTCTGTGTGGCGTCTCGCGCTACAAACATCAAAAAGGGAATACCCTCATCCCAATCTTTCTGGTGACTAAGGCAATAGGTCCGGATCATGGTTTTCAGTGTAGAGTGAAATCTCTCTAGGGCACCTTGGGACTGGGGATGGTATGCGCTTGACTTTACGGTTTGTACGCCCAACACACTCATGGACTGTCAAAACATCCTGGACATTAAATTCTATCCTTGATCAGACTGTATTACCCTCGGTAGTCCGACCATGGAGAAGAAGTTGAGAAGAGCCCTTGTGATTTTCTCAGCAGATATGTTCCTGAGCGGGACTGCTTCTGGAAATCTGGTAGATGCGCAGAGGATAGTGAATATATACTGATTTCCTCGTTTGGTCTTAGGAAGTGGACCAACGCAGTCGATTAAAACGCGGCAAAATGGTTCTTCAAACGCGGGTATAGGATGTAGGGGGGGGGTGATCGGTATCTTCTGATTCGGCTTGCCTGCCATCTGCCAGGTGTGGCAAGTTCGGCAAAAGTTGGATACATCTTTGCAGACTCCAGGCCAGTAAAAGTGTTTGGTGATCCTATCATAGGTTTTACGGATGCCTAAGTGGCCTCCCAAGGGGGTTTCGTGCGCTATTTCCAACACTTCGGCCCTACGACCCTTTGGTAACACTAGTTGATATATCACCGCCCAGTCTTCGTGAGCTGGGGATTGCGGGGGTTTCCATTTCCTCATCAGTACACCATTTTTTATAAAATATCCAGAGCGTATTTTTTTCAGTTCTTCTTTGGGCAGTGCTTCTTCGAAGAGGGGGGAAATTCCATCATCCTTCCACTGTTCTTGTATGATCTGTTGCCGCGAAGCGGGAACTTGTAGGGAGGTTTCGTTGTTATGGGTATTATTTGGATCTGTGGGTTGCGAGTTGAGCTTCCCCTCAAGATTCATGAATGATTTCGATAGGTCGATTTCCTCATCTTCCCTGGACCGATCTTTTGCCTCTAACTTTTTCTCTGCTGTTCTTTTTGCGGACTGGGCACGGGTTACTGCACATGCTGGGAAGATGCCGGGGTGTTGTTCCTCTATCATCTCAGTGTTTTCTGAAGTGTTTGGTTCCACCATCACTCTCGGGTGGGGAACAACTCTTTCACCGGTTAGATCATTCCCGAGTAACATCGAGATACCCTTCATGGGTAGGCTATCGACTACGCCTACTTCCACCAGACCACGTACTATGTTCGAAAAGAGAGATTCGGTGGATCGGTACGTTAATATACCTTCCCCCAATTCCGCGAATTATGACGGATTCTCCTGTCGCCGTCTGTGACTCGCATGGCATACTCTGTTTTAAAACCAGCGATTGGGTTGCTCCAGTGTCGCGAAGGATTTTTACTTTCCGCCAATTCGTGTGGTCAGTTATCGGATATATCAGACCATCCGACACAAATAGTTGGAACTCTTCCCTGATTTTATCGCCGTCGTTCTCTGCATGGGGTTGATAGGTGGTGATAAAGCCTTGCGGTTTACCAAGTGGTCTTTTCATCGAGTTCACATTTTCCCTTGCGGGGCAGTTCATTGCAATATGTCCAACCTTCCTGCAATAATAGCACGTTATAGGCCTATGTGTCTTTGTCATTTGATAGGTGGGTGGTCGGATCGAGTTGTTTGGGGATCTGTTTCTGATGTCAGGAGGTCGATATATCTTACTGTCTGGACTATGCCCTAAGCTGTTGGTAACGCTACTTGTTTTCCGGGGGTTCGAGCGGGTCTCGGATAATTTTAGGGGTTTATTTCCCTCGCATGTATGCGTCAGGGCATACTCGTCGGCAAGGATCACCATTTCGTATGTTGTGTCGATCCGCCTCTCGTCCAGGAATAATTTTAGTTCACTAGGGAGGCAGCTCTTGAACTCCTCCATCAAGATCATTTGACGGAGTTTTTCGTAATCAAAGGTGGCATCTTTAGCCGAGGTCCACCTATTGAAATGAGTTTCTTTCTGACGGAAGAATTCGACGTACGTCTGGTCTTCTTCCTTTTGGCATGACCGAAATCGTTGCCGATATGCCTCAGGCACTAACTCGTAACTATGGAGGATGGCACGTTTCAGGCGGTCGTAGTCGGTGCAATCTGCTAAAGATAGGGAGGTATATACTTCCTGTGCTTTTCATTTCAGCGCCGTCTGTAGCAGCATCGACCATGCATCCCTGGGCCATTTAGCGCTCAAAGCTATCTTCTCGAAATGTAGGAAATACCCGTCCACATTTTCTTCGTGGAACGTCGGTACGAGCCGGATATTTCTGGGGATGTCGAATTCTTCCCTTCTTTCCTGACGGGGTTCAGGTCTGCTCTCTGTCAAAATCCGCAACACGGACTCGTCCACTAGGTCATTATCGACAAAAGGTTCCGTCACTATCTCAATTAGTTTGGCTTTCCGCATACCCGGTCTGTAGTCTAACTCATAGTCTCTGGCTATCGATAATATGTCATCATTTTTCATCTTGCATAGTTCTTAAAATGACGCTGACTCTAGGAATGCTTGAACCAGTGCCATCTTTTTTTTTTTTTTTTTTTTTTTTTAAACACCTCTTGTTACTTTAAATGTGTCCACTGTCTAGTGTCTTTGGAGGAGGATATTTCCGGACGAGAGCCCCATTTATGTTACGACCCGGAATGTCTAGGGGTAAAAGTTGTAACACAAAATATAAAAAAAATTATTTAAAAGAAATTAGTTTTCTCGGGTTTTTAGATACGGGAGGGATATATCCATTTTCTCGAAAGACATTTATAAACACAAGACAGGGAAAACACGTCCAAGTAACAATACTGAGGCCAATGGAAAAATTAAAACCCAATTTTATTTACATATACAAAAATATATTGTAACGAAAATAAAAGAGAATATGTAACTGGATGAACAAACAAACTTGAAATAGATTCGAGAGAGAATTTCCGCTCAAAAAAAATAAACAGTTCATATCCTGTCGTCTGCTTTTAACTCCAAAATGGAAGGACATTCTTTTTGTGTTTTTGTTTTTGTTATTGTTTTCATTATGAGAGAGAGATATAGAGAGGAAAATAAACAATAGACTCACTCAGCGTCGGGTTTTAAATATTTCTATCGCATTCCTTTCTTTTGAAAGAATTTCATTCCTTCGTCTATATTGAATACATCGTCATTCCTCATTATCGCCTTTTTTTGTTTTCTCTGTCGTCAAAATATATCGTTCATTTCTTCGCTGTCGTTAGCATTACAAATGTCATCACCATCGCCAACACTGTCGCTTACCTAACTCATCTCCTCGGCTGCTATATCGTCACTAACTCACCACCCTGCGCCGCTCCTTTCTCTCTCTCTAATGGTATACCTTTCTCTCTATCTCTCTTTGACGTCCCCTCTCTCACTGTATGTACCTGCATCTCTCTCGCGTCACTCGCTCAATAATACGCGAGGCGGATGCCTGCGGCTTTCCCTCTCTCTAGTTTCATATATTCTCTCTCTCTCTCCCTCTCTCTCTCTCTCTCTCTCTCTTTTCTTTTTCCGGATGTTTACAAATTCACTGAGAGCAGACGATAATATAAAGTGCTATAAAAACAGAATTTTCTCTCTCGACTTTTTTTTAATAATATTAAAAGTAATTATTGTCTCAAATTATATATTTTTTCACATATTTGTAACAATATATATATATATATATATATATATATATATATATATATATATATATATATATATATATATATATACTGCAAAACTTTGTTGAAGTTCAAAAACTTACTTTTTCTTTTTCCTAACTTTCGTTTATTTTTTTCTGGATTTTTTCATTACAGCTGTTTCGTTAGCGGGAAGGCAATTCTTCGATGTCCATAAAAATATCCTGTCGCCATTAGCTTCTTCAGATGATTTTTCCATTAGATTTTAACAACAAAAAGTATATTCTTTTACACGATAAACAGGATAGTCGGGTAAAAAAGAATTCTAAAGCCATGCTTCCACACTTCCGCCATCTTTGGTGTTATTCGAAGTAGAAATATACTTTAGTTTCTTTATAATATGTGCCAATCTTTTTCAAGAAGACTAATGTAATTACAGAGCAATGTAATAAATGGATGATAAAGGTCTATATTCAAAAGTTCATGATGCTGACCATAATAATTAAGTGATTGATTTTGTGCTACGAAACAATTACTGTTAACGGTTTTGTAAATGTCTACTGAATCAAATTAATAAATTGTAAGATAGCCAACATCAATCTTTGGGATATAGTCTTTTCTTATTCATTTATTATATATAGATATATGTCGTGGTTTCTTTAACCTACAGAATTCTATGACAGGAATTCTTCTAATCTGATAGAATATCTAGTTTAGAGATGTTAAATTATGTTTTATCACTTTGAGAAAAGGCGCCATTTCTCGTTGTAGGAAAACTAGAGCGAGATCTTATTTCGGCTTCTAATTCTATGTTATTTTTTATATTAAGTCGGCGCTTTGCTTGAATGATGTGTTATGTGTTAAGCAACTGCTTAGCTCACTGTTTACGCGTATAATATTATTTTAACGGTAACATAGTTAACAAGGCTGGAAATAAGAAAATAATATAAAAAAATAAAACTTTTGTATATGAAATCGCCTAACCTTGAAGTCGTTATTGGGTCGCTTCACTAACGAGTCGTACGTTAAGAGTAAGATAACAATTTACAAATAAATAATCTCTTACATGTGTTACACTTTTTTTTATCGCTATTTTACTTATAATTTTCGGATTGCGAAATATTTTACTTTTTCTAACTCCTCGTCTTATAAACGTGTTTAGTAATAGTATCAACGCAATAAAATTGCATCAATAACAACCAGAAAATTGCATAACATTTTCTAAGCATAAGATATCTCACTAATGATGCAATTCTCTATCTATATAAAAGCCAAGTACGTCCAAGGATGGAATACTGTTGCCATATCTGGGCAGGAGCTGCCAAATACAGCCTATCATGCCTTGACAGAGTACAAAATAGACTTCGGGGCTTAGTGGGGGATGCCCTTTTCTCTACCCTGCAACCCCTCTCTCACAGAAGAGACGTTGCGAGCCTATCCTTGTTTTATCGTAATTTTCATGGCAGGTGCTCGTCTGAACTCCAATCCCTGGTCCCCCCTCGCCAATCTTTCACGAAAAACACCCGTCTAGCTGAATCCACTGTGAAAAATTTCCCCCACTCTATATCTGTGCCTAAATCAAAACGCGGATTCCATGAACAAAGCTTCTTTCTTAGAACTGCACGCCCGTGGAACTCTGTTCCGTCTGCCTGCTTCCCTCCGGACTACAACTTGGATGTCTTCAAGTCTAATGTTAACAAATTCCTAATGAACCGCCCCCTTAAGTAAACACTCCATCAAATCTCCACACTAACGTAATGTACTTGCAATAACCCTTATCCCTGAGTGGCTTCCGGGCCTTGATAAGTGGTGATCACTGTGTAAAAAAAAAAAAAAAAAAAAAAAGCAATTCTTTATATTAAATAACTCACATGGGGATACCCGTCCCAGGACGGATAAAATTAATTACAATTAATAACATATGAAAACAGCTTATCAATTCTAAGAGTAACTCCACTACAAGTTCTATTAAGGTGCAAATGATTGCCAATGAGGAGAGTACTCTCATTATTCAATGTTATAAACCGATTATTCCTCTGAAGGTCGGTTTATGTTAGGAACGTGTTGACATTAGATTTGAATGGAATTTCTACGTGTCTAGAATCAAGCCCATCGAATGAGAAAGAAAAGAAATTTTACGCTGTGGTAAGAAAGTGAGTTCATGCTTGGTAATGTCTTGCAATAAGAAACAAACATTGGAAATCAGTCAAGGACCTCCTATCTGTATTTTCTATTTTAGATCAAGAATGATATGCGGCACAAAGATAATCTTAAAAAATATTGCACTAACTTGTACTCGCAGGTACGCAAACACTATCATACGAACGCAGAAATATCAGCTCCAAATCAGCTTGGCTCAGATTTACAAGTTTTTGTAAAACCAAGCTAAGTCAAAGCTATCAGAGCACCACAGGTGCCGACAGGTTAACTCTACACGCTGAGATCAGGCTGTTAAACAAAGGCAATATTTTAATGTATTTGTTTTGGTGTGTATGTCGTCGGGGTCTGACGTATTGCGTTTTGGTCCATGATCGCAGACAGTGACAGACATGTCAAGAATGAGTCTTGAATTTAAAATTCGCTGTAAACATTTAAAAAAATTAATTTCATTTAAAAATATCTTTGTTCGCTGTTATATACATGTGTTCAAGTTCAGCAAGCGATCCTTGCTATCAACAATGCCGATAAAGCCATGTGTTAGAGTTTCAGTAAGAACAAACTGTTATAATTTTTGCCCACGTGATTACATAGCTTTCTTTATTTAAATACGTTTTCCTTATTCTTTTGTTAAATTGATTATGTAAAAATAAGTTAAACAAAGCCTTGATGGGCTATTTCTTCTTTTTGTTTTAATTACATTATTCATGCACTACACCCTTTCTGTAATGACGCCGACCAAAGACCCGTGGAGGAGACCCGCCAGTAGATATCGACGCCTTCGTTAAGTCTCGAAAGACAAGGAATAGCCCAAAGGGCAGTTGTGCGTGTAATTGTGAGGCAATTCCCAATCACACCTCTCCGGAATCTGCGTTACTTGCATCCAGTGGCAAGGAGAAGTTCAGGACGATCGGAAAAAATGCCGAGATAAGTGGAGAGCACATACTGCATGTGAAAGACCCAAAGAGTCACCCATTTAGTACTGGTCAGATTCAACGTTTCTTAACTTCGGTAATCCAACGGAAACCGGTATGTCAGCATGATTATGCCGTATTTCTATCAGATATAGTCGCCGCGTAATCAACCCGAGGATATCCATCCATGATGTGACTAACTTTTGTATCATCTATGTGCACATCGGAGAGCCGTGTCAGGACGTAACAACAGTTCCAGCAATAATAAATCAAGGAACTCTCCCCGGAAAACAATAGCAGCATAGATATCTCTGATGGATAGACTTTGCATTCGATATGATTTTGCACCGCCATATTACAATGTTTATTAGCCTGGTCTTAAATACGCTTAAATATGATATTTTAATTTGTGCGGATTTCGTATATATTATTATAGAGCCGTGATTACAAAAAAACAAAAATAGTAATATAGTGCCATCAAATCGTATCGAAATCGAAAACAAAACTCTAGCATTCTAAGCGGTTAACCTTACCACGGTACCAATTTGGAAAGCATATGAACTCATAAAAAAAAAGATGAATGTACAAAACGTATAATGATTTTCTCACATTTGACCCGTTTTTTACCTCTTACATCTATTTTAACAGGCTAATTACCCATAAAAGAACGGTGTATAAAAACCTAATCATTTGATGCCTCGAGCGCCGCTCTGCTACTTTTAGTTTCGAAGGAGATATAGTTTGAAAATATGAAAACAGACAGACAGACATAGCGGTTTTATTAATTAGATTTTACTCTTAAACTCTTCAATATGATATTTAAATTTACCGAGATTTCGTATATATTAATATAGAGTCGTAATTTCAAAAGTAATAAAAAGATATTAAGGTGTCGTCAGCTAGAATCGAAACCAACGTATGCAAAGTTGGTGACGTTACCACTGTAAAAAGGTTACACGCATATAAACCGATAAAAAATAAAAATTAAAAATAAACTAAGATTAATGTATAAATTTTTTAACGATTTTTTTCAAGTTCGATTTATTTTTTTACCCCTTAAAAACAATTTTTACCGGCTTAAGACCTCTAATATAAATAAAAAAAAAAATAAATAAATAAAATCCGGTCATTTGAGTCCCCTAGACCCGCTCTGCGGCTTTTAGTTTCGGGGGAGATAGAGTTTGAAAATATGGACGCAGATAGACAGAAAGACAGATAGCCGTTTATATATTAGATTTGTTTATTATTATAGCGACTTTAGTTTTCTTTCTTTCATGTCGCAGATTTGAACCCAATAATGTCATGGAAACGTTAGTTCCCGAGAGCTGTCATCTTTACAGTTTTCATGTACACCTGCAAAACTTGCACTGTTATGTAACTAACTGTAACCCTATTCGGGTTTAACCGGCTTCCCCCGAAGGAGGAAGTTTCATGGGAGTATGAAATTCACAAGCGGTCCCCAGTCGCATGTATATCCCTGTCAGGGGAGATGACGACGTTAGGTTTTTGAAATTTCTTGCAGGGAGGTGTCGACGTCCTCTGAAATACAGCGCCTGGAATTTCCAAATTGGTCACCCATTTTAGTAATGACCAGGCTCAACGTTGCTTAACTTCGGTGATCTGACGGGAACCGGTGTGTCAACGTAATTATGCCGTATACTGTTATGTGAGTCACGTCAAGAAACTGAGCAACTTCCACATGACCTGTCTTCGTAAAGAGGGAGAGATGAATTAGTCCAAATCTGCCAACAATACTCCATGCATGGGCAAAGAATTCCGGTATTATGCGTCATAATTCTCTGAACTCAACAGAACATTTGCATGGTCGCTATTGTTATGAAAGAACATAGGATCCAATGATTAAAGTGAAAAAAAACGGAAACTCAGACAATACTTGATTGTATAATAGTCGAGATTCATTTGTTACAATATGAATTAAGTTTAATTTAGCGCGGACGGCTATATGCAAATACCGAACTATGTGTAAATGAAATGACGCCACGGTAAGAAAAAGAAGACTATACAAAGATTGGTTGGTTGGTTGTTTTTGTTTTACGGCATATCAGCCCTTTTCAGGTTATTTAATTCCGAATCCAGTGGGTATGAAGAAATTTTTTTAATAGAATATATATATATATATTTTTTTTTTCAATTCAGTTTCTGTTCAACCCATAGTTGGGACCCTGACAGGTACTACCATTCCGGGTTCTGTTGAGTTTAGAGAATTATGGCTCCTGACACCGGAATTCTTTGCCCATGCATGGAGCATTGTTGGTACATCTGGACTAATGGATCTACCACTAGTCTCTCCCTCTTTACGAAGACAAGTGGACCTAGGAGCAATGGCAATTAAGGGGTGGCTCCACACTCCCCAAGGTCTACAAGATTGGACCTCACTATCGGATATAGTTTATAGGAACATGCCTTTTTGATGTAACATGTATTTGATTCATGAGTTAGTGTTCTTTCTGTTTACTAAAGGGTGGTGATTACGTTCCTTTCTTTACAAGTCACCAACTTCACACAGGACAATATACCGGTTGTGGGTTTTAAGTTAATTTTATATTGATTTTTACATTGATATAATGAAATTAAACACGTTCGAATTTAGCACATGACCAGTTGTTTTTTCCATCTTGAAAGATGCGTATCAGTTAGTCAAGAGTTGGGAGTCAAACTTAGCAGACGCGGTCGGAGTCAATGAGAAAGGGACGGTCATGGATAGCAATAGCTCCAAGTAGGGGAAAATGTCGACAGTAAACGTCTAAGACCAGCGTTGCAGCTTTCAAATAGGGGGGAAACATCCGTAATAAAGCTGCTGTAGATACCGCCAATGCCTCACGTTCTACGAATCTTCAATTGTTGCTTTTCCTAGGATTCGTCAAATCAATATCACCAGAAATGGATACAATTCTCTCTAAGCATAACCATAGTTTGAGAAGGATTAGTCCCTTTTCTAGTTAAAAATAATATTTTCACATATTGTTTTTGCGATAACAACGTAAATATTAAAAATAATAAGTCCGGTGACCGTGAAGCTAATACTAGATCATTACTGATGAGACGATTATCAAATGTCACCGGGTCATGACAGGAATTTCCAAACATCGGTTTGAAGAGAAGGATGTTTCGTTTAGCTAAAAACAACCCACTCGCAATGTGTTTTACAGGTAGTAAGTATTTTAAAAGAAGCGTTATCCATGGAAATGGCACATCTAAAGAGGTCTCTTTTGTTATGATTACTAGGCATATATAGAGTGTTTATTTTTTTAATATAGGCGGTGAATTCTTAATAAAAATACTCATTTTTATATGCGGGCATAATGTATAAAGATGCAGTTAAATATATGAAATTAATCATTCGCAAGATCATTAAATATCTATAACTTAATGAAACGTTTCACCATCGTTCACATCTCGTACGTCATTATTGTTTACAAACGTCCGTTTATTTGTTTCAGTCATAAAATTCTATATCATTCTCTAAGTTATGTTGTCGCATTCATTCGTCAATTAAAAAACGAGTGAATGACGCAATAGGAAATTATGATCGTGCCATTCGTGCCTTGTTTTTTTTATTGATATGACGTCATTCGATATCTGTCAAATAGAAGTTCGACAATACAAATCATATTCTTTGATTTCGTTAGTTTTGCTCGAATTCGAATTATTCTCTTCATTTCATAGTTTTGTTTAACTTCTACTTTGTTCATTTTGTGTCGGCATACTTTTTATTTATTTATTTATTTATTTATTGCAGGAAACAAGAATGGTATTTGATTCAGTTTTGAAATTTATTTCTGTTTCATATAGAAATATGGCGACCGGAATGCGTGGACCCAATGACATGTCTCCACCAAAAGAAAAATCATCGTGTTTTTGCTGCCATTATTCTTATTACATGCGTTATACATTATGCAGTGTGTCTTCTCTAATGCAATTCGTAGATACACCAAACCTCTTTCTTATTTTCTGCTTCTCTTTCACGCTCCAAATATCTATTGACTCTTCGTGTTTATTCGTCTCTTATCAATTAATTTTTTCATGCATAATAGATGTTTATACATTACTTATTTACCAGTTCAGATAGCATTTCGAATATATATATATATATATATATATATATATACACACATATATATGTATATATTATATTCATTTAATCACATAAACTAATATACCAAAGTTTACATTTATCCGTAAACTTTAAGTATTTACTTCAACAGTGGTCAATACGGAGTTAGAGCTAATTTGTAAGTTATAAAATATATAATATTATAAAATATAATATATATATGTATATATGTATATGTGTGTATACATATGTGTATATTTGTATATGTATATATATATATATATACATATGTGTGTATATATGTATATATGTGGCTGTGTATATATGCATATGTGTATACGTATGTATGTACATGCATATGTGTGTATATATATATATAAATATATATAAACATATATGTATGTATATAAATATATATATATGTATGTATGTATATATATATATATATATATGTCAGTAAGCGATGAAAAGAAACCAAATAAAGTTTAGTAGTAATTTCATATCTGCCACAGAAAGCTGATTCAATACAATGAAACCGTCTGTTGTATATATATATATATATATATATATATATATATATATATATATATATATATATATATATATATATATATATATATATATATATATATATACCAGAGAATATGAAATAAGTCCAGTTATATATGAATTTATTTGTCAATTCAATAAAGAAATATATCAATCGGAAGAGAGGTATATATGCTCTTTATACCTAGGCGTTTGGAAACCTACTGCTTCTCATCAGAAGAGGAGAAAATTGTTACAAATACAGGTAAATGCGAAATAGATTAGGTAGGATTATATATATATATATATATATATATATATATATATATATATATATATATACCCATATATATATATACCCATATATATATATATACCCGTATATATATGTATATAAATATATATATACATATACGGGTATATATATATATATGGGTATTATATATATATATATATATAATCCTACCTTAATCTATATATATATATATATATATATATATATATATATATATATATTATATATATATACCCACACAGCATCAGCTGTATAGCGTAATGGTGAGAAACTTTGAGTGTTATTTGGGCAGTTGGGTTTCCTGGGCGGAGGCAGTTGCCTGTCTAGCCGCACTGATATGTGGATGACTATATATATATATATATATATATATATATATATATATATATATATATATATATATAGCCTGTCTAGCCGCACTGATATGTGGATGACTATATATATATATATATATATATATATATATATATATATATATATATATATATATATATATATATATATAGTCATCCACATATCAGTGCGGCTAGACAGGCAACTGCCTCCGCCCAGGAAACCCAACTGCCCAAATAACATATATATGTATATATATATATATATATATATATATACAAGTTAGAAAAGAAACCCAACTGCCCAAATAACATATATATGTATATATATATATATATATATACAAGTTAGAAAAGTATTTAATCAAAGGCATGAAAATTGTTAAACAAAATTTTTTTACTATAGGCTTTAAAAATTAAGGTCAGAAATTTGGCTGTTAAGGCGCCAAAGTTCAACGATTTGACCTTCGAGAACTCCACCAAATTCCTCCGACAATTTTGATTCTAAACACTTAAAATTTTAGATATATGTTCCTTGGACATGGATCGTACTTAACAACTTGATTAGAGACCAAAACAATAAATGTTAAGCAGTCATAATAGGAGACAAAGTTTTAAAAAATCGACTACTTTTTTTTCTCAACGTACACCTCCAAACACCCGGGCAACGCCGGGCGGAAATGCTAATATCTATATATATATATATATATATATATATATATATATATATATATATATATACATATATATATATTGAGAGAAAAAATAAATAGATAGATAGTGTAGTATAGAAAGTCTCCAAGTTACAAATATTTTTTTTTCGGTTAGTTTTTTTTATTACTTTCCAAATATATCAATTACTGCATTGTTTCGTATTACGACAAACAAATCTGCAAAATTATGTTATTGCTGCATACTTAGTCACGTACTCTTTGGATGATTAACTTTTTAAAAAAAACTCTATTTTGGCAACTTATAAAAACGTCGTACGTTTCATGTAAAAAATCAACCTACGCACATACACACACACATAAATACACACATCTATATATATATATATATATATAGTCATGAACAAATATATAGAGCGAGAGACATACAGTGAGGCAGAGAGAAAGAAGTTGAGCGATAGAGTGGGAATGAGACAGGAGGGAACAGCCACAAAATAAACGTATGTTTCAGTCCGTGGGTGGAGTTTAAACCTCATAGTCAACTTTGTTTCCATTAGATTTTATCTGAAACTTTCCATTAAATTTCGCAACAGTTCGTATTTAGTTGATCTCACCGACCTTTTCCCATGGAGCTAACATCATGTCTGAATTGTTTGGTCTGCCAAACGTTCTTATTTATGAGCATTTAGAAATTGCATTTGACATATTGGTTTATTTTAAATTAAAACCGAGCATTGCTTGCACGTTTACCAGAGTCGAGGACCCCCACCCCTAAACATACGTGGGCGGAGCACATACGCACGTCGTATGCGTTTCTATTTCACACACACACGTGTATGCGTAGAAGCACTTATGCGACGACGTATTGTTTTTGTCTGTCTTTTACACAGATGTACATAGTCAAGCACGCAATATATCCTTGAACCATATACTTACATGTTCGTACTCTCTTTTTTATATGAATACTCTTGCTCTACTATACAATGACGTTATTTCCAGACATATATTCTCTCTTTGAATCAAGCGTCTTGTTTTATCATATACAAAATTGTTAATTCGCATCCGCTTTTTAGAGATGATGATGAGTAAAATTCATAGGCTCAGTGTAAATGCGTCAGATGAGATATTGCAGAAATACTCGATGCATGTGCGAATTTTATGATTTGCAACTGAGAGGAACAAGCTTTCCGTATTTAGAAAACTCTACAGTGAAGGGGTGCGATTTTGCTACTTTTTGGTTAGTCGTGGGTATGTACATGTAGGGTGCAAAATGTTACAAGTAAATAACCCTTTTCTTGTAAGTAAAAAAAAACATTAGATAGACCGAGATTCGAACTTTGTAAGCAAGTTTCAGAAATAGATTCAGAAATGGAATTTAGCATTGTTCCGTTCAAATAAAATAGTTTAGAGATGTTGTTGGAAACGGAATTTCGATTGTTCAATTCTTGTTATGACAACTGAATTAAAATAAGGTCAGTGAAAATAAACAACAATGCAATTTAAATATGTTGAAAAATAGGTTTGGTTGAAAAATCGGTTAGTGAGAATTCTTTGTCTGCAGAAATAGTTTGAGAACATGTGCGAACCACGTATGTTTAGACCATGTGAGTTTCCACGTGAATGGGTCACGTTGAGAGTAATACATTACGTCATAGCAGAAAAGCAGATTCTCAATATAGTTTGCTAGTTTTAGTGAGATTAAGAGACAGAGTTGGAGACGAAGATAGGAGACAGAGCCGACATGGTCAGAGCAGGGTCCCTTTGGAAGCGAGGGAGAAATTTTTAAACGTGCAGAAACAACTTTGAAATCCTGGATGTCATCATCACTTTGACCGGTCAAATGGAATAAAAGAACATCTCATACTTTTGTAACTGCCGTCTTCGTGTCGCCTTTCTACCAAATTGAAGGTAATGGGAAATCATTTATATGAACATTCATTTAGTATTTTCCGGATTTTAGTCTCGATTCTGTAAAGGATTCCTGACCAGGGAGTATAAATTAAGCAAGGGTTGTGTAATCCCCAATAACACTCATTCTTGAACGCCTTTGCTTTAATGAAATAGCAAAGAAAATAACTTGAAATAAGGTCGAAAAAGTAGAGAAGTTGTGTTATTTAAGATTTTTTCTTCTTTTAAGAAAAATCGTTTAAAAAGTAAAACCTCATATACCTTTATAGGATTTCGAAGACGGGAGTAGTACACTTAGAACGAGAGAACTTTTGTGCACTAGAATTAATTTTCGTACATAGTTACGGCATTCCCCATGTACGCTTACAAACGATGGACGGTGGCTATGCATGGCCGTCTGGAGCGCACGTTATCATACGAAAGTAGTTTCGAATGTAAAGATTTCTATTTTTTAACTAAAAAAGTTGATGAGTTTCTAAGACATCACTGAAACCAACGACACTCTGTGCTTAGGAACATATTTCTCTATATAGTCATTAACATTCTCACTGTATATGTATTATTTAATTGGAATTCATTATTGAGATGAGTATTATTTATTAATTTATTTATTGCGGACTATTATCCTCATCTTTTCCTAGTTGTTGTCTCACGACGTTTCGGTCAACTATTCGTTTGGCCTTCGTCAAGTGATAACCGTGACGGGATAGGAATTCCGAATCTCCTAACTGCATTTTACGCAATTACTGCCATCCATAGTTGTTGTCGCCTCACCACGTTTTAACCAAGTAAGCCTCTGGCCGGTTTTGGGTAGGAGTGAAAGCACTATCTCCAGACAATTCTTACCTGGAACCAAAGAGATTCAACATCTGTATCCACTGCGCCATGTGGATTTATAAAACTAAAAAATTCAATCTTGATCGTCCTTCGGGGCCTGTGGCGCAGTGGATAGAGACGTTGAATCTCTACGGTTCCAGGTGAGAATTGTTTGAAGATAGCGGTTTCAATCCTATCCAAAGCGGGCCAGAGGCTTACTTGGCCGAAACCTGATAAGCCGACAACAACTATGGATGGCAGTAATTGCTGAGAACGCAGTTAAACGATTCGGAGTTCCTATCCTGTCGTGATTATCACCTGACGACGGCCAGAGTAATAGTTGGCCGAAACGTCGTGAAACAAAAACTAAGCAAAAATAAGAATAATAGTCCGCAATAAACAGCCTATCCTGCCTTGACAGAGTACAAAATAGACTCCGTAACTTGGTGGGGGATGCCCTTTTCTCTACCCTGCAACCTCTTTCCCACAGAAGAGACGTAGCGAGCCTGTCATTGTTCTACCGTTATTTCCATGGTAGGTGCTCGTCTGAGCTCCATTCTCTGGTCCCCCCTCGCCAATCTTTTTCCAAAAAACACCCGACTAGTTGAAACCACCGTCAATATTTTCCCCACTCCCTATCTGTGCCTAAATCAAAACGTAGATACCATGAACAAAGCTTCTTTCTTAGAACTTCACGCCTGTGGAACTCTGTTCCGCTTGCCTGTTTCCCTCCTGACTTCAACCTGGATGTCTTCAAGTCCAACACAAACAAATTCCTGATGAACCGCCCCCCTAAGTAATGACACCTTACCAATTCTCCAATACTATTGCTACACTATCCCTTTTATTACTGTACACACAATAACCCTTATCCCTGAGTGGCCATTGGGCCTTGATAAGTGGTGAACTCCATGTAAAAAAAAATTAATTAATTAATTAATTCTCACTGCACTTTTACAAAAAAAATCATTGACGCATGTGTTCTTAAGCACGTTTAATGATAGACATTGCTTTATTAAATTACACTGTAAATATATCGTTCTGGTTATGAATGGATTAGTGTAGTCAATTTTATAATTGATTCTTTGGACTGCTGTCCTCATTTCATGTGTGTAATTTTCATAACATATCGGTCGATGTAGCAAGGTAAGCGTACGTAGAAAAACTAATTGTAAATGTGATATTCTCCTAAAAGAATTTGAAAGTTTAATTCTCAGTGAGGGCAACCGAAAAATATTATTTCGCATTACTTAGAGCATCTATCCATTCATGACTCACGGAACAAGGGAAGACTACCCCTATAAAGTAGATAAAGAGTTTCGTCCTAAATTTCGTTCAGATTATAGAGTTCGACATAAACATTGGCGAGTTCGACAGGATACATCCTGAAGAAGGTCGAAGGTAACATCGACCGAAACGTCGTGAAAATATCACTCAAGATGAGAACAGCAGTTTGATGAATTTAAATAATACGACTAAGAGGTATTACTTTGGTATGTCCCCCGAGACAACTTGAATAAGTAGTTCTTGAGAGCCTGGTCTACTTCACTATTTAATTTATAGCTGAATGAAGAATACATTGTGCTTTAACAAATGGTATTTTTTAAAACTAATGCAATATCTTTTAACGAACTCCTTACGTCGATAAAACAAGACGTGTGCAAAATTAAAAGAGAACACACATTGCATGTACATCTAATCTATTCCTCTCTCTCCCAGACACACAAACGTGTACGATCACATTTAATATCTTTTAAAGCATTTCTTGTTTCTCTATTCCCAAACATCTATTTTATTTTAGAGTTTAATGGCGACTAGCTATAATGTAATTAGTTTAAAATGAACAACAACAAAAAGAGAGATGAAATAAATTACATGTAATTAACTTAATTTTGTTGCAACAGTGTTTTATTTGCATTGGTCCGTGGTATATCACAGATTATACGCATTATAAGAATTGACATCACCCATTGTTTAACCAAGATGTGGTATAATGACCTTTGAATCCTGTCAAGGGTATGAACTATGAAGTACTCGTAAATTGTTTTATTAGCATACTTTGTCATGTTTAGCGTTTGAGATGCCGAAGAAGAAGACACGTGAATACTGCAACATACTCGACGTCTTTTGTTGATATTGTTGTAATGGAGTAATTGATTAGAAGGCAGTCTGCTCGACTAAATAAAATGAAGTCTTAAAGCCATCATGATGAAGATAGCATTACAGGATGAGGCGATAAATTTGCTAAACAACGTAAGAAACAACAAGCACCAGTACCAGCGAAATGACAGTGTATAATTGGTTAAAGACACAGGCTGAAAACATGTATTTGTCTAATTCGAATCCAGTTCGTTCCACAAAAACTCTTTCATTTAGAAATATTTGAAAGCTTCAGGTGTCCCTTGCTGGAAGTATTTCATTTAATAATGAATAATGCTCAACAACAACCTGCAGTATCGCTCCTACTGGCCCAGACAGTATATAGGATCGTTCCATCGCCCCAGAAAGTATCTGGGATCGTTCCACTGCTCCAGAAAGTATCTCGGATCCTTCCATCACTCCAGAAAGTATTTGGGATCGTTCCACCACTCCAGAAAGTATATGGGATCGTTCTACTGCTCCAGACATTATCTGGGATCGTTCCAGCGCCCCAAAAAATATCTGAGATCGTCCAACCGTTCCGGAAGGTATCTAGGTTTGTCCAACCGTTCCAGAAAGAGTCTGAGTTAGTTCCACCGACACAGAAACTATCGGGGTTCATTCCACTGCTCCAGGTGTTGGAAACATGCTTCTTTTTCTAAACGTCTCCTCAGTAGACAAAAAAACATGTTTTCAACACCCGAATAAGGTCGCAGGTTGCAGCGACTTTGTGTTAATAACACCCAAGATGAGAATAATAGTTCGATTAATCAATATAACACAAGCATTCATATCTCATCTCAAGAATTCAGCATTGCATTAGTTAATAAGTGCTTAAAACATTGTTGCCTTTTGTAATATATCTTTAATATATATATATATAATTATTTTTTACTATAATAATTAAATATATATATATATATTAAATATATATATATATATATTAAATATATATATATATATATATTGCCCATACTCCTTTTCCCCAAACACCAGGTTTATCATGTACAAAATCAACCTTTTGTTGATAGCATCAAATGGAAGCAACATCTTACGAGTTGGTGAGGGCAGGATATTTTTATGGACACATAAAATCATAAAATTGCCATCGCATTAACGAAACGGCTATTATGAAGAAATCCAGGATGAAATAAACAATATATATATATATATATATATATATATATATATATAGAGAGAGAGAGAGAGAGAGAGAGAGAGAGAGAGAGAGAGCAATTAAGGTAGTTCAGGAGAGTAATTAACAACACTCTGCATAAAAATTGGCGAACTAGTTGGCAAGTCATGTACGAACACCCAACTAAACGAGCAAATGACAATAAAAAATATGCAGATTTAAACGTATATTTCCGTGTATTTTAGATAACGATTAATAATTAGCATTATTTCTGTTTTTGTTAGATTGTTAGCTACCGGAAAAAAGAAGCGGAAAGAATAATCAAAGATTATGATGACTTTATGAATTGATGATTATCGATTATTATTATTAATCCAGAAATTGTCTTTCGTAAATTCTATTTTAGGAATGTTAAAATATTGGTTATAATTTTTATTCGTTCTCATGGATATTGTTTATCGTAAGAGTTAAGGTTAACAAAACAATTCTGTAAGGAATTCGAAAATCTATTAATTACGTCATCTGGCAACAACGTGAATCGATATTCACATGTTTGCAAGCGTGATGAGTGACGTCATAGAAATTAAGTTTATGTAATATAGAGCTAATTTTTAGCTGCGTCAAGGGAAATATTGATGATGTAGTAACGTGGCATTCGTGATGAGAAACATACCTCTACCGCGAAAAATAAATGTATGTGTGTTCGACTTTTAAATCTGGTCCTTGTGTTTGTCTTTTTTAAACGTGGTACATGATTTTGTCTTTTAGTCACCAACACAAAGAACATTGTCCTCCCCTCATGCATGCGCTCTCTGTCATGATCACCAACTCTTAAGTATATAATGTAATAACAGAAACGGCCTTCATCCAACATATTGTTGTAGACCCGTGCTAGTGGTCACAAAGGAAAGAAACCACAATTAGTGTAAAGTGTATAAAATATAATATGTATTTATCATAAAGAATACAGGAGCCACTAAAGTGATATGAGAGGAACGTTTTCGTAGCATGCGGTTAAACATGGTGTGAACGTCTACATACGACATTTTTTGTAAAATCCTTTTTTAGGCAAGAATAGTTTTCCTCTTTTGAAGTCTCCTTTATTCCGTGTTTTTTTTTTACGCTCGAATGTCAGTTTTTCTTTCCAACGTTTACAAGTAGTTTTTCCCGCTCTTTACAGAACTTTTGAAAAGAAATAATTTTGAAGTTTCGAATTTTCCCCGCGCGTAAGAAAAAATTATTTCGAATTTCCGCGTGTGTTCTTTTTTCTTGACTCCTTTTGGTCGTCAAATGCTGTCTTCCAAAGGCTGTTTTTAGAGTGAGTCCTTGCCCGAATATTCGTCATCCAGTTCTTGTAACCAATTGCTGTAGATTTATCCTGGAAGTTCTTGAATCATCCTCGTCAGTCAGTTGTAGACCCGTGCTAGAGGTTACAAATGAAAGAAACCCCAAGTACGGTAAAGTGTACAAAATATAATATGCATTTATCATTAAGAATACAGGAGCCATTAAAATGGTATGAGAGGAACGTTTTCGTAGCTTGCGGTTAAGCATGGTATGAATGTCTCCATCTAGTCTCTGAAACCAGTGGTATTCATAGGACTGGTTGATTCTACTTAGTTCTCAAATAGGGGTCATTTGTATCCCACAACATTTACCATAGAACAATATCTGTGGTAACATCAGTCGCAACTTTGTGAGAATAACCCGTAAGATGCGAACTCTTGCTCGAAAATTTAAAATGATGGAGATTTAGCGTTTCTAAAATGTGAGGTTTCCTACCTTATTTTCCTCTTTTCTTTTCTTTGTTTTTGTTTGCTTCAAACATTCCATATTGCCATTTTATCGTAGGGCGATACTCTAGTAATGGCTAAGATTGTAATGGGGTAAATTTTAATAAAGTGATTTTTTTTTATAACATTACGTTGCCATTTCTGTATGGTGGTACGATAGGAGAAATAACAAGCAGAAAAGGGAATTCCAAAGGTAAACATTCTGAAAAAAAATAACATTGAGAGCAGAAACCCTTTCAAAATCTAATGAGCTCTACAAACGGAATGGCTTTTTGCTGCTATACGGGTGACTTAAGGGCATTTCTTTCCATGGCAGACAGGTGCAATATCCTATTCACTTATTTTGTGCTCTTTGTCGTTTGATCCAAAATGTCTATTTAGTTCATGCATTTTGCTAATGTCTTTTGTCGCCGACGGCTGCTTTTTTTTCTTTCTTTTTTTTAGCATAAAGCAAGATAGAAAATAATTAGTGGTCACAATGCTAGAATTATGTGTCAGCCAGATATGAACAGTGCGTTGTATCTTGGTGAAAAGATCCGACTTGAATGTTGTTACTCGAGAGTCTTTTGCCTTAATCTATATATCTATAAAGTGAAATTGTGTGTCAGTTTGTGTGTCTCTGTGTATGTATATTTCCCTACCGAACGACTCTGTCAATTTCCGGTCTACAGACTCGAGATTTGACATAAGGGGTATTGAGATTTGGGGAAAATGTTTTCATTCGTTTTCGGCCAGAAATTTGGCTAGCAATGTGCCAAGGTTAAACGATTTTACCTTTGAAAACGCTACCAAATTCCTCCGCCAATTTTGGGTCTAAACACTGTAAATTTTAGATGTAGGTTACTTAGACATAGACCAAACTTTTTAATTTGATTTGAGCCCCAAACACTTAATGTTTAAGGAATAAAATTTGGGGCCAAAGTTTTAAAAGATTTGACCTCTATAGTCTCTACCAAATTACTTAGCCAATGTTTGGTCTAAACATTTGAATTATTACATAAAGTGTATTCAGACACAAGGCAAAGCGTTTTAATTAGTTGTTGGCAGATATTTCTGCTACCAAGGGATCAAGGAAAAAATATTTTATATTTGCGGCTTCTAGCAAACTATTCAGCTAATTTAGAACCTAAACATTTGCGATTTTACATAAAGGGTATTCATACATAATCGTTTTTTCGGTGAAATTTGGTTGCCAAGAACTCAAAGTTGGAAGAGTTGATCTTTGCATATTTTACCAAAATACTACGCCTATTTCTAGTGTCTAAACACTTGAAATTTTAGATGTAGGTTTTCTGTATATAAGTGACACTTTTAAACAAATATATATATATATATATACACAAACACACACACACACACACACACATATATATATATATATATGTATATATATATGCACATAAAGTTATGAAGAGTACATAGAGCCCGAGCAAAGCCGGGCTGAACTGCTAGTACATAATAAAACTCAATAATCAGATTTTACCTCCGGGTATCTGTTTCTGTCACTCTCTTTCTGTATTTCTCTCTCTCTCTCTTTCTCTCTCTCTCTCTCTCTCTCTATATATATATATATATATATATATATATAATACATATATATCATATATATGATAATATAATATAATACCATATATATATAATTCATTAAATGAAATTTATGTGTGTCTATAAATTCTATTTTCGATCTTTTCCACTTCTGAATAACAGTTTTCACTTCTGGCGAGAACTGGCTGATGTAGTCACCATATTTATCATAAGACCGAGTATTTTCCTTACCCTCAGGATTCATCGTCAAAGATACATTAATCTAGCTGGTTTTGAACAATTTATAAAATCTTTTTTTCTTCAATAGAATCTTGGACTGTTGTAAATAGGTTACAATAAATAATTCTACAAACACGCCAGGATGATACACTGCTTATCAGAAATTTAAGACCACTTAAAAATCGTGTTTTGAAGGATAGATTTTTAACTCTTCCGATTAAGGTTACCAATACTGTAATCTAAAAGGTTATAGAAATAAAAAGCTACATTCTAAATATTTATTTTTAAAATTTACATTTTGATTAAGGCTTTTTACACATGATAATAATTATAAGACCAAAGACAAAAATTTATTAACTTGTACAAAAAGTGTTCGAAAAGTCTATGAAAACATTCAACAATTAAACTTAATGAGTTCTACCTCCACTGCTTTTGATGACTTCAAACATTCTTTTGGGGCATGCTAGAAAAAAGGGTTTTCATTAAGGTGCAGGGGATTCTGCTCTAGTTTCTGAAGATGGCTTCACGAAGTTCATTTTTTTTATTAATATTGTTTGCAATTTCGATAAACCTCTCTTGTCCTCCATCCCCAAACATTTTCAATTGGGTTTAAGTCCGGTAAGCATGCAGGATGTCCCAAGAAATGGACTCCATTTTCTTGTAGAAAGCTCAAGGTCTGTCTTGCAGTGTGGATTGCAGCATTATTCTGTTTCAATAACAATCTCTCCCCACACAAACGATGACCCTTCATAATCAAAGATGCTTTTTTTGTAGAATACTAACATCACCAGCTGTGTCTGACGACCCTGCACCACCTGGAGCTCCATCATCCCTCTGTAAAAAAGGCACCCCATGCCATTACGGATGCTTCACCACTATGACGTGTGGAAAAAAATTTCAAGGGACATGTTCTTGTCATGCCAATATCGCTGGAAGCCATCAAGACCATCTAAATTGAATTTTTTTCATATCAGACAACAGGACTTTCTTCCACTCCTCAACGTACCCTGTTTGGTATTTACAGCCAAATCTTAAGTGTTTCACTTTGTGACGTGGAAGCAATCGAGGAATTTTTTTAGGCCTTTTATTTATTATGCCTTTTAGCTGTGAGTGTCGTCTGATGGTTATTGGCGACAATCAGCATCTGTAACCGCCATAATTTGACTAGAAGAAAGCCGTCTGTCATTCTAACAACCCGTCTGATTCTCTTATTCAATGCAGGAGAAAATTAGGGGGGCATATCAAAGCATTTTGCTTTTCCATAATTCTCAGTGTTGTTTAGAAAGTTGCAAATAACAGTTTTACTGCTATTTACCTTAGCTGCTATCACTCGCTGTGACAAACCTTGCGTATGGAATCCTAGAATTCGAGAGCGCTAAACTTCGGTTAGATTTTTTGCTTTAGGCATGGAAACACCTTGGCACAGTGATTGCTAATCTCATACTGAACTAAAAACATTGAATTACCATAAAGTTAACAATTTATACCCTTGTCTTGTAATTTTGATAATGTGTAAAATGTCTAATGTAATAGAAATACGTATTTTTAAATAAAATTTCTTGAATGCACCTGTTTGTTTCCATAAGCTTTTAGAATCAGGAACCTTAACTCGGAAGAGTTTAAAATCGATCCTTAGAAAAAGTTTTTTTTTTTTAGATTTTTAAGTGGTCTTACATTTTTTATCAGCAGTGTATATTGTATTATATGTATAATACATTACTATTTCTATTTATTATTTAGTTGTGTTTTTAGATTTTTATTAGTAATGCTTCTAGTATTTGAAGTTTCCGTTTATTATTGGTTTGTCAACTAAAATTTTCCTGAATTGGGACAGAGAACAAGAATGGTGGGTAATCAAGTGAGTAAATATATCGCTATTATCGGAACGATGCATGGTTAATCTCCTCCGTAAAGTGATGGTGGTCAAACCTATATATTTATGCTTTAACTTTAATCTTTTTTACACTCCTCACACATATACATATATATGTGTGTGTGAGTGTGTGTGTGTGTATGTGTGTGTGCCTGCGTGTGCGTGCGTGTGTGTGTATTGGTGTGTGAGTGTGTGTATGGGTGTGTATTGGCGTGTATGAGTGTGTGTGTATGTGTGTGTGTGCGTGCGTGTGTGTATGGGTATGTGTGTATGGGTGTGTGTGGGGGTGTTATAATGGAATCACCTAACACTCCTCTGGACAATAAGATATATATTGCAGATATACACTATATATATACTGTAATAGAGTTCGGATGAGTATCTAAATATATATATATATATATATATACATATATATATATATATATATATATATATATATATATATATATAGTTTTACTGTTGATTTTTTAAGGGATATTAAAGCTATCGTCTCCGCCTTGGAGATCCGGTGTTTTCTTAGAAAGTCGCCCTCTTTTTATTTGGACGTATTTATTTATTTATTTATTATTTTGTAAAAACAGTAATCTACGTACACGCGTGTTTCGGGGTTCTACTCCTTTTTTCAGCGTAGCTTGACTGTTGTTAGGCCTCGAACTCCGGACCTGATGTATTCCAGTCCAGCGTCTTAATCCATCACGTCCAAATAAAATCTGGCGATTTTCTAAGAGAACACCGGATCTCCAAGGTGGTTATTATATTTTAAAAGAATTTACCGTTACGTTTTATACATACGAAATTTCTGTTCGTATAAAATAAGAATTCTATATTGATTCAAATATAATATTGAAACATGCTTCACAATCGGGTCACGTCGCGCTGTCTACGTATATATATATATATATATATATATATATATATATATATATATATTAATAGTATATATATACTCAATTATAAAAGAATGTTTACTAGATAAATGCAAATATAAGCTTCAGTCCAATAAACATATTAATGTTTATTTCTATCATCCCAACCAAGTAAAAAAAGCTCAATACCACAGTGAGAAGTAGAGATTAATAATATGTATTATTCACAATATATGTTATGCTATTTATATTTGTTTTTACGTATAGTATATATATATACATATATATATATATGTGTGTGTGTGTGTGTGTGTACTTATGTGAAATAATGATGAGCTCCATTTTGGAGAACTAAAGCTTCAGCATTATATGCCTTGTACCAGTCTTGTCATGTACTCATGTGGCGATACTCAGATACAGGCAGGTGCATATGTGTCAAAATGTCAGCGCATATCAGTTTGGCTTAGACTGACAAGTAAGAGCTGGCGATCCAAATTTTTTAATGTTACGGTTGCAAAAGGGAAAAAGGTCAAACGTCATCTGTCTGAAATTGTTAACAATGACAATATAATCGAGTGTCTTTTTGATAAAATCCATGCATGTTTCTTTATTTCTATATCTCTCCGTTTCTTGCGTAGTTCCATCTTTCTTATGACTCTCCTTTTCTACAAAAACGCATACACACACACACACACACACACACACACACACATATATATATATATATATATATATATATATATATATATATATATATATATATAGCTTTAAGTAAAAGTTAACAGAGAAAGAGCAATTCCACAAAAGAGACTTATCCGGATAATGCCAAGCTCAAGTATTGCAGCATATTACCTTTCAGTTTTACAACCTTACATAACCCTCACCCCACCAAATTAATCAAAAGTTACCCAAACTATAGAAAATAGACACCCCATAAACCGTTAAAATAAATTACCACACAGCAGCAATACACCCCCTATTAAACCATAATACATATACCCCTTAATCTCCATACTATGTTAAAGACAATTTATATTCTTATATATCATACTATATGTAATAAGCTTCTCCTTATTTATTTAGAATTCATTAAAGCTTCCCGCGACATTCTATAATTACTCTTAATCTTTTTCATCCCTAACGAACCTTACGCTAGACGCCGCATCTCCCCCATGCTACCTAGCACCTTCTCTACTCTTCTGATGAGAAGCGTTAGGCTTCGAAATGCTCTGCCATAAAAAAGTCTCTTCTATCCCCCAAATTTTGCCTGTATTCCATTATTCAATAAATGATCCATTCTATATCTACCTATATATAGTTTTGTGTATTCATTTCATTCTCTTGTTGTCCTATTATATATATATATATATATATATATATATATATATATATATATATCAATTATAAATCATATATGTAGTTTATCGAATACTTTACTGCAGTTTGATGTTTTATAAATTGCTTATAAATGTACAAATATAATCCTCTTTATTTATATCCAAGATGTTTATTGTAAATATTTGGCATCAAAGCATGGTATTTAATCATACGTAGGATTAAACAAACAAGATAAGGAGGAAATGATAAATTAAAAAATGTGAATATAATGTTCAGATTAAACGAGTTCATTATTATTTATCTCTATAAAAATTAAGTATGTGTATTGCTTATATATTTGTAATTACAGGACGCATTCATACACTAGTGAGACCATCATTTAAACTTTAAAATACGGCGGTTAAGTGTCAATGGATGTAAAGTGAATTATATGTAGTTCATTTACTATTTACGCAAAGCAAAATAAGAATTCGACTTTAATTACCTCCGATTGCATTGAAATTATAAAAGTATTAGTAGGAAGAACCGACGTTGCCCCGAATTGAATGATGATCCACGAACGTTTCAAACACCCATGTACGTATTGCCATTTACTTCGCTAAATAATCCATTATTCAATCAAATCGCGAGATCGCCTACTCTACTTTGGGATCCATGGCTGTGCACTGGGAGGAATCTTCACAATTGTGAGTTTTTCTTAATGGAGTATTGTTGTCACATTGGGGCTGATGCATCTGCTACTAGTCTCTCGCTCCTGGTCAGCGTTCAAAAAATGATTCGCCAACCTGACAGGTCCTGAACTGTCAGCTAAGATTCAACCTCTGTCCCATCGGCGAAATGCTGCATCCCTTTGCCTGTTCTACACATATTTTAATGGAAACTGCTCTGATGAACTACCAGCACTTGTACCCCTTCATCGTAAATACCCTAAAAAAACCGACACACGCAGCAAAATTCCACCCCTACACAGTAGAGATCCCCAGATGTCAGAAAGCCTTCTAATCTATTTTTTTTTATTACCCAGAACTGCTAGACTTTGGAACTCCCTTCCGGGTTGCTGGGATCCAAGCTGTATTGATATACAGAAGTTCAAGGTTAATGTGAACAGACATCTCGCTGCTCAACTCCCTACATAATATGCTGATATATCCCTGATAGCAACCCCCTATATTAAATTACAATTATTATCAAACTAAAACCATGGAATTAATGTTAAAATTAAGGCAAATAATGATTCAAGACATAAGATATACATATATTTCATATTTATAACGTATGAAAAACGTGATGAGAATTACTTTACTTGGAGCATTACGTGTGTAACCCGTCACTCGAGAGAAGGTGGTTAAGGACTCTTATTTCTCTAGAATTCTCGGCTCGTGTCATCTAGTCTCCTCTGAGGTTGTTACATGAAATCTTGTATGCTGAAAGCGAATATCGAAGCTGCAGGCAGAAAGAAAGACAAATAATTGTAGTCTATCTACAGAAGCTTAATTTTCACAAAATTAGGTACAAAAATGTTTTTACAATTCTCATTCAATTCATAGTAAGTTTTTCCAAAGTCTCATATCTCTTCACAGACAGCGACAGACGGTTAGATCAGGTAGGTGGAGGGGCCCCTCTCCAGGGAACGGCGGGTTTATACGACCTGTTCTCTCCGAATTCAACAAGCAATCTCTTTAATTTTAGAGCGCATCGACCTGATGTGGGTGGGGTGGAAGTCTCCCCACCCAATCAAATCACGCGAAGCCCCAACGATCTGAGACTCATTTCAACACTAAAAATCCCATAACCTCGAGGTCATCAACCATCACTTAGTCAGTACAATATGTTCATCTAACATCCTCGCATTTCCTGTTGTTGAGTTTTTCCCAAATAACAAAATATTTCAGGTCTTCCAACCAAAAAAAACAAAAAAAAAACAAATATATCCATTTTGATAGTGAATGAAAATATATCTATATTTATCTTCTCTATCTTAAATCCTTGGGTTATCTGGCGTCAACCGGGGATAAAAGTCTACTTCAGCGTAGTTCTAACGCTCCTCAATGGGGGATTACATTACACGTGTTATATTTATATAAAATATTACTCGAAAGCTATCAGATGCAAGAAATAGAATGATATGTGTTGAGACAAGGAATAAGTGATTTTTTTTATAGTTTTATTATTTCTTACTTAAAAAATTAAAATATTTATCCCGATATCTAATGTATATGTGATCGTTTTCTATAATATTTAGGCGAACAAAACTCCTATATCACAATTTGAGAGGTTAAAAATGTCTTAAAATCAAATGCATCGCAAATATTATTTTAAATTTATACTGCAGTTAATGTCTAAAT
The DNA here is from genome assembly GCF_053919585.1 of Euprymna scolopes. NCBI lineage: Eukaryota > Metazoa > Mollusca > Cephalopoda > Sepiida > Sepiolidae > Euprymna > Euprymna scolopes. The sequence continues at coordinate 22,672,573 of NC_136516.1, read as the reverse complement.
AAATATATAACACGGCATAAGTGTACACATATGTATACGCATGTATGTCTCTATCTATCTATTTCGTGGTCAAGATCTGGTGTGGACGTGTGTTAAAAGCACACAGATGTCTTAGCGTCATACTGTTCTGCTCCCAGACAAATCAACCCAATGTGCACGTGGTTACCAGTGCCACGCAGACGGCGCTCTGATGAACCGCGAGTGACCTGCGCCATATAACTGTGGGGCAAGGTTCTTTTAACCAAAGGCTAAGGGTGAGGTAACCCCGACAGAAACCTCCAGAGGAGCTTAAGCCCTGTCAGCTGCGGCATACATAACCCACCGACATGTGGAGTATGCTCTGGTGCCCAGCAACCTAAGTCCTAGTCATGGATCAAATTGCATGGTTGGTTGAGAGGGCTCCCTTAAGCACAGGCATTACTTGATATGCAATGGAATACACATTTTGCAATCAGTGTGAATCTCGATAACAAAAAGGCTGGCTGTAGCCTGAAACGGCAAACGGACATTCAATGAGGACTGGTGCAGATATGAGTGTTAATGGCAATAAAGGCTTTGGAACGTCCAAGGTCTGGCCTGGTAGGTGTTCCGGGTACCACAGATTGAAAATGGTAATCAGTGGATGTGCTGGATTATAGAAGGTTCATAGAGGTGGCCGTCTGGCACTTGCTGATAGTTGCGGACAATAACTAGTATTTACCTCACATGTATTTCAACAAATCTTACTTGATGAGTGAAAACATTTACACAGGCATATAATGCATATGTGACCGTGTTCTATAATCTTTTTCGAAAAAAAAGACTCTTTATCACGATATAAGGAGTTTCAAATATCTTGAAATCTGAATAAATATGCAACACGGCGTGACCATACATATATATTTATCTATCTATATATTTATTTATCTACCTCTATGTACATATTTTACACACACACACATATATATATATATATATATATATATATTATATATATATATGTATACATTCATACACACATATATATATCGCACTAATTATGTTTACTACGCTATAATCCCATTGACCAATGTATAACCATTAACCCTTATCCTCGAGTGGTATCCCGGCCTTTATAAGTGGTGGTTCCTGTGTAATATATATATATATATATATATATATATATATATATATAGAGAGAGAGAGAGAGAGAGAGAGACAACGTCGAAGTTCACGAGTCATGCAAGCCAAAACATCTGTAGCCCTCATTTAAGCTCATCAGTTGAACATATTCGAACTAAGGGTTCGAAACCTGAATGTATTGCATGCAAAGCGTATATCCTGCCACGTTAGCAACCGCGCCACAAAAAGATAGCCTATTAACTAACACACATCTACCAAACGAATATGCACGTCTGGAACTTCCGAATTGTTAGCGTGCTGCGACCTTGTGTAAATGTGAAAATGATTATATCTTCTCGCATTCTGAATATTCCAATATTAATCTTTATGCTTTGTTAGCTTGTTGGATTACATCATCCTAGCAAGTGTAAAAAAATACACTCGTGATAAATCTGCTTGGGTTTTCCGTAATTAGTTTACATCCCTCGATTGAGAAGAAGTAATTACATTCCATAGTCAGATCTTGACACAGTTTATTTGAAACAGACAACACTCAATCGTAAATAACGAAGTTTTTTTTTTTACACACTGGTCACCACTTATCAAGGCCCAGAAGCCATTCAGGGATAAGGGTTATTGCAAGTACATTACGTTAGTGTGGAGATTTGATGAAGTGTTTACTTAAGGGGACGGTTCATTAGGAATTTGTTAACGTTGGACTTGAACACATCCGAGTTGTAGTCAGGTGGGAAGCAGGCAAACGGAACAGAGGTTTTAATTTCAAATCCCTTTTGGTCCTGAATATAACCTTAAACTATATCCAGTGGTGAGATCCCAGCTTGCGGGCTTTGGGGAGTGTGGAGCCACCCTTTAATTGCCATTGCTCCCAGGTCCACTCTGACCCGGAGTGGTAATACCTGTTAGGGTCCCAACTATGGGTTTAATAGAAACGGACTTGAAAACAACAAATATATTCTATTAAAAATGTTTTCTTCAATCTATGGATTCGGCATAAAATAACATGAAACGGGCTAATATGCCGTAAAGCAAAAACAACCAACCAATCAAATCCTTTTTCTTAATTTAATAGAAGTTAAAAAAATAACCGTATTTATTTAAAACACATCACAAAACATAAACACTCAGTCATCAAAACCATACTGTATTTTCATATTGTATTTCTTTAAACAAATTAACTTACAAATAACTGTGTTTATTTAAAAAAAAAACTACAAAAACTGACTAAAACATCAGTGGTCAACAACTACAGGGTGGTCAAAAAGTCAGGTAACATCGCAATCTCCTCTTCAATAAATAACTTTAAAGACGCTATTGTATCAGGCTTCTTGCCATAAACGCTATCCTTTACATAGCCCCAAAGCCAGAAATCAGGAGGGGTAAGATCCCTATATAAGATTATAATGGATCATATTGCTTTTTCTACCTTTAACATGTTACCTGACTTTTTGACCACCCTGTAGATAATATTTTCATAATGTTTTCCTTAATTTAAAAATAAGAACTTAAATATTTTAAAGCATTTAGCTCTAAGAAAATACTGAGAAACTCCTTAATTAAAAAGAGTTTTGTAAAACAATGATTTTTCTAAAAAAAATATAAATCTTCATGTTGTTTGTCTTAATTTTTAATAAAATGTTATAAAATCTTTATAAAAATGCTGGCTGAAATTGGTCGACGCTGAACTGTTCCTCGTCGAATCAGCCAAGCCAAAATGGCGACGCTGAATTTTCCAGGCTGATACATCCCATTCCCAAACGAAGATACTTTCTACATTGTGGTGACCAAGGTCAAAAAACTTCTATATGATAGATAGATAGATAGATAGATAGATGAAAACACAATCACGATAATTTTAGTTGGATTATTGTCTTTTTATAATTCGTTTCTAATGGCTCGTTGTTGAGTTCGCTTTAGGTCGTAAAACTGCGATGTATACTATTTTTCCATTTTAAAATTATAACTTTATTAACAATAGGGATTTTCAACTAAAGTCCTGAGCTCTGCACAACGATTAGTACACGACTGTGCGAGCTGCATTTTGTATGAATCAGAGATTTTATTTCCTTTTTAGTATCTTGAGTCTTCTTTCTTATCTGCATCAAGGCAGCTGGTTATTGTTTGATAAAATTGCATCTTCCTGATCTTTACTTCTAATTATTATTCTCCGAAAACAAAAGCATTTTTTTTTTAATTTTCGAGATTAACTATATTTTAGATCTCACAATGTTTCTGAAACCATTTACATTCAAGATTAATAAATTCACACTTGCGCTGAAATAGATCATACGCTCAAAATAGAATAGCCTAGACAAAATATATTAATCGCCTGTCCAGCATTAAAAATATACGTTCTTTTCAGTCACAGTTCCATAACGTCTGATAGATTTAACTTAATCAGTTCGGTCTGTTCAATCTTGTCATCTATTACTTTCAATTGAAAATATATTTTTACTCTTTTTTAACTAGTTAGCTTAATAATATACATCTGAAGAAGGTATGAGGTTACATTGGAAACGGTGTGAGAATAACACTAAAATTTAGAATTGTCGTCCGCAGATTCCTATCGCACTGAATAATAATGGAATGTGTTTTGATAAACTCGTTGCACTAGTACCCCATACATATCCCTGACAAACCCGTTCAGCAATAAGATCTCACTCTTTTACTGTTGAGGTCTCTAGATGCCAAAAAGCTTTCTATTCTAATAGTTTCTTCCCTTGAACAGCTGGACTTTGGAATTCCCTTCCTGCTACCTGCTTTCCTGGTCGTACTGATATGCAGAAGTTTAAATGTAACATAAACCAACATCTTGCTAATCTTTTCTAGACATGGTCTCAAGGAGTAGCCTTTTTCGTCCAAGTGGTGATATGCCTTGTTAGGAGTTAACATTAAATAAATAAAGCTGGCCGAGTGTATATGTGAGTATATTTATCATACAAGTGAATATTAGACATAAAAAATGATATACATGAAAAGTAATTATAAAATGCTGAATAGGTGTGGGAGGTTGGTATACGATCCAGGAAAAATGCTCTCGGAAGTGCTCAATGTATTGGCATGACTTAAAAATTTCAACTTAGTTTTGCTTTGATTCTCTTTATCCTTTTTCTTCTGCTATCCTGTTATAAGGAACAAGAAATCTACACTTGTCTTTTTTTTAGCTTTGGAGATATACCAAAAACGTTATACAGAAGAAATGTTTTTACTTTTCTCTTCCTTACTAAATCATTCTGACAGAATAGACATTGCAACTCTGTTGCTAATCCTTTGATATTTCCATGGCAGGTGCTCAACTGAGCTATCATTTATGCTCATCTCACGTAAAACCTTCGCAATAAAAATTAGCTAAAATAGCTGTTAATGGTTACCATTCTCTCTGCACTTCCTTTCGTCTCCCTATTTTTACATCAAACCTGAAACTTTCATGATAAACGTTTATTTCCGATAACTACCCGTTTGTGGAACAAATACCGCTGGAATTCTTCACATGCTATTTTCAAGTTGAATGTAAATAAGTTTACGTCTCTTAAATAATCAAATACTCCAACATCATTATCAATCATCATGAAGTAGCTTTTACACCTATGGCAGTTATTATTCTTGAGAAAAATAGTTAGTCCTTAATAAGAAATACAAACTTCAACATTATAGTGATTACATAAGTTGTTTCCCTCATTCAATGGTACTTAACTTACGCTGTTTTACGCTGTTTAATATTATAAAATGTGCATGACTGATATATAAGAAAGAGCAGGACACAAAATGTTTTAAATAATAATAATAATAATAATAATAATAATAATAATAATAATAATAATAATAATAATAATAATAATAATAATAATAACAAATACTTTCGCTGGCGAGGACTACTATTGACCGTAACCAGTTATACAGTCCTTTTGAAATTTTCATCTCTATTTTTCTCGTTATGTACTGAATATTTGTTAATGAAACCTATATGAAATATGTTCCTAATAAAATTTTTAAGATTTTCTATTCTGAAAGAAGTTTAAAAAATCGAATCCAAAATTGTTAATGAAACTTATATGAAATATGTTCCTAATTACATTTTAAAAATTTTCTAATCTGAAAGAAGTTTTAAAAATTTAATCCAAAAATGTTATTTTAAAGTTTTTGTAAAAAAAATTAGATTTTTCAGGCCTGCATTACAAAGAGGGTTGCGAAAAAAGAGGTGTGGTGTGAGGAGAAATACAAACGGAAACAGAGAGAATATTCAGACCTGTAATTATACAGAGAGGGCGTGCAAAACTGAGTTGTGGTGTGAGAAGAAAATACAAACTGAAATAGAGAGAAGGAGAGTTTTAAAACATAATCTTAAAAAGATAAGATACAAGTTAGAAAATCATTTCATCAAAAGCATGAAAATTGTTAAACAAAATGTTTTTACTATAGGCTTAAAATTAAATTTAAAAACATTATCTTTCATCTAGCAATTAATGATATAGATATGAAATTTTCAATGATTTTTTTAAAAAAGAACAACAGAATTTGCTTTACATAAAATAAATCCAAGGTATTTTTTTTATTCAATTTGAATTAAATTTTTATACCTTATTTTGTAAAATTTATAAAAGTGCACTTTAACGATGAATACATTTCAAATTGAATCTCGTACCTTTATTTTTAAACACTTTAGTAAAAACATTTTGTTTAACAATTTTCATACCTTGGATGAACTGCTTTTCTAACCTTTATTTTTTAATTCTTTAATCATCATGTTGATTGGTCTATATTTAGCCATAATTAAATTTTGTGTCCTTCAAAATGTTCATATATATATATATATATATATATATATATATATATATATATATATATATATATATGAAAGTGTCTCTGTGTTTGTCTGTGTGTCTGTATGAGTACATTTCTCTACGCAATAACTCTGTTAATTTTCAGTCTACAGACTCTAAATTTGATATGCAGGGTACCGAGATTTGTGAACATATTTCTAATCCGTTTTCGGCCATAAATCTGGCTGCTAAGGGATCAAAGTTCTACGCTTTGACCTCTGAGAACTCTATCTAACTCCTCCGCCAATTTTGGGTCTAAACACTTGAAATTGTAAATATAGGTTCCTTGGACATGGATCTAACTTGTTAACTTGATCTGAGCCCAAAACAATACATTTTAAGAGGTCATAATAGGGCTCAAATTTAACAAAAAATTTGACCCCTGCGGTCTCTACCGAATTACTCAGACAATTCTGGTCTAAACAATTTAAATTTTACATAAAAGGTATTCAGAGATCGGGCAAGCTTTTTAATCGGTTTGGGTTGAAAATTTGAGCTACCAATATATAAATGTATGGATGTACGTTTGCATGTCTGCCTAAAATTTCGACAGAGGCGACGCATCTTCACGCGATCAGTATCGTTTGGAAGCTCGATCCTTCAGACGAAAAATTACTTAAAAATTGGCTAAAAAACATTCATATTTTCACCCTCAGCTGGGCACTTTTCTACAGGGAGGGGTCGTTTTTTTCACTGATATTTTCGAAATTCATCCCCTCTTTTCGATTGTCTAGCATTAATTTAAACCTACGTCACTCTGGTTTTTCTGTGGTCGTAACAGCAAAGACGTCAGGTTGTTTTCCCGTTATTTTCCTCCTTCGCTGTACGGGTTCGAGCCTGCCTTCATATTACCACATTTTTATGTATTTATGTGTTGCTCAACACACATCTCCAAACACCTACGCAACGCTGGGCATCCATGCTAGTATGTGTGTGTGTCTGTCTGTCTGTCTGTCTACAGACTCGAAATTTGATGTAGAGTATACTGAGATTTGGAAAAATCTATGTGATCGGTTTTCGGCCAGTCAATGTTCAACGATTTGACCTTTCAGAACTCTACCAAACTCCTCTGACAATTTTGGGTCTAAACACTAAAACTTTTAGATATAGGTTCCTTGGACATGGATCTAACTTAATAACATGATTTGAGCCCAAAACAATAATTTTTTAGGGGTCATAATCGGGGCCTAAGTTAAACAAATTGACCGCTTTTTTTTTTCTTTTTTTTTGCTCAACATAAACCTCCAAACATTAAGGCAACGCCGGGCTCCCATGTTCGTAAATTAGAAAAAGAATAGCAATGTCTCGTTTGTGAGGACGATTTAGTAGGGAAAATATTTTTCTATATAACGTTCTTGTTGCATGTAACGTTTTTGTTGTATATACCGTTTTTTTGTATGTAATGTTTTGTTGCATGTAACGTTTTTTTATTGTATATAACGTTGCTGTTGTATATAACGTTGTTGTTGTATATAACGTTTTTGTTGTATGTAAAATTTTTGTTGCATGTAACGTTTTTTGTTGTATGTAACGTTTTCGTTGTATATAACGTTGTTGTTGTATATAATGTTTTTGTTGTATATAATGTTTTTGTTCTATATAATGTTTTTGTTGTATGTAACGTTTTTTGTATATAACGTTTTTGTTGTAAGTAACGTTTTTGTTGTATGTAACATTTTTGTAGCATGTAACGTTTTTGTTATATGTAACGTTTTTGTAAGTAACGTTTTTGTTGTATGTAACATTTTTGTTGCATGTAACGTTTTTGTTATATGTAACGTTTTTTTGTATATAACGTTTTTGTTCTAAGTCACGTTTTTGTTCTGTATAACGTTTTTTTCTATATAACGTTTTTTTCTATATAACGTTTTTGTTGTATGTAATGTTTTTGTTGCATGTAACGTTTTTGTTGTATGTAACGTTTTCGTTGTATATAACGTTGTTGTTGTATATAATGTTTTTGTTCTATATAATATTTTTGTTGTATGTAACGTTTTTTTTTTGTCTATAACGTTTTTGTTGTAAGTAATGTTTTTGTTCTATATTGCGTTTTTGTTCTATATAACGTTTTTGTTGTATGTAACGTTTTCGTTGTAAATAACGTTGTTGTTGTATATAATGTTTTTGTTCTATATAATATTTTTGTTGTATGTAACGTTTTTTTGTCTATAACGTTTTTGTTGTAAGTAACGTTTTTGTTCTATATTGCATTTTTGTTCTATATAACGTTTTTATTTTAATGCAACAAACTAAAATAAACAGATGTAGGTCTCCTGTCTTTTGACCAAGAATTACAAGAGAAAAATAAGGAAGAGAAACCAAGCAAAACAAAGTTGAACTATGCTCTGAAAATATATTCTTCATTTTAGATTCTTTAAGAAAATATATATTCCCTCTACTAGAGTAGACTTTCTTCTGTGAACAGGAATAGAAAGTGTCCGTAAGGTTTACTATTGGCAGCTTCTTAACTCTTGCTTCCCTCAAATTGTTTTATATCTTTTATATTCCATTAGCGATTTTCTGACCAAAACGGAAGCATTGATATTTTCCGAGTAAGAATACTTACATCTAACACTTATTTCCGGTTAGTTTTGTATTTGAAAGAGTGTTTTACCAGTTTATATCAAATAGCTTTATAGCCTGTTTGGAGCAATCTTTATATAAGTATGAAAAGGGAATGAGTTTTGTTACAAATTATGTTATCATACGCGTTGTTTCTTCGCAATCAAAATGCGTTGACTCTTACTTAAAAGAACTACTCCGTTCACATTCATTTCTCTGACCTGTGTACACTTGCTTACACTCTCATATAAATAAGGTCGCTTCATAAAATACGCCTTAAAAGCCACTTCATTAAATATTTATTGAAAGTCTCTGCGTGTGTAGAACGTACTCGTGTGTACTTGGAATTTTCTTTATTATTGTTTATTGTCTAACTATTAATGTTAGATATTGAGCCGGGGCGACGCCGATAAAATCGGTGGTATCAATACACGCACATTCCAAATGGATTTTTATCTACTTTAATGTGTTTTATAGAAAAAAAATTATCTCAATTGTAACCATCACCGAAACAAAGAAAATCTCACATTTCAGATCGGGAAGTTAGAATTAAGAACCGTAAAATAAAAAAAGAAAAACTATCAGTTTTTAATATTTTCATTTTGGGAGTGTAAGTTATGTCGTAATGAGACACAGTAAACATAAACAACCATAATAGGAGAGAGAGAGAGAGAGAGAGAGAGAGAGGGGGTAGAGTAAAAGAGAAGGGCGATAGATATCCAGTGAGGGTGATGAACCTCCGTAATAGGGGGCAGTCCCCTCAAACACACAAAAAAGATTATAATTTCAGAAAGTATCTCCACTCCCGTTGCGCCTACTCTCCTGCCCGATCTGGAATCGCTCAGCACCGAGAAATGAAGCCCGTTTTGCAGTTTCCAGCTTCATGTGCACACGAGATTATGCGAGAACGCACGTAATAAAATGCTGCCCGCCATCTTGTTTTTTTTTCCTTTTCTCGGCCTGAACTCAGCAACTAGCCATTCGAGACAACGGAGCCTTTTTATTTAATTATTATTAATACCAATATTTTATTAGAAATGTCTATGATTAATAAGAAAGACCATTTTTTTAATTAATATTTTCGATCGATATTTGTAGAGACAAGTTCGCGGGTCATATTTTATGAGTAAATTTAGAAGAACACGTTATGGAATTACTAACAGAAACGTAATTGTTTTATTTCTCTTCTGACTACGACGCAAAAATTAAACTAATTAAATCAATATTGATCATTAGGCTGCTTCAAACGTTCACAAGTAGAATGTTGCAAATCATTCTTAAAAGTTATAACCTAATCATTATCAAGTGTATTATATAATACCAGCCACAACTGTTGCTAAAAAAAACTTATGTTCAATTTCTGCTTTAACTGTGATATATTGCCGTTATGCGAAGGTGTTTTGCTATTTCATATTGTCCTCAAACAACAATCAGCTAATTTCCGTTACACGATGGGAAGACGTGACACAATGTCATGAAAACATAGGTTTGAAAATCCAACGCCCTAGGGGAAAACCACTTTGGTTTGCAAAATTAAATATCTGGTTAGCCTCGTCGGCAATTAGTGTTAGTGTTGCTGCAGGCGATTATCTATAACCGCAAACTTTCTTAAATAGGGAGAAGTCTAAGCCTGAGGGTGTCAACCGAGAACCGCACAAGACCACACCTTAGCTAACAAAGAACAAGCCGTGCCCACATTTTGATGCCTTTAGAGCAAGGCACTAAACCTTATCTCGTTTCAAGATCTCGAGTATCACACGTCATTTTTTTTCTATGAAAAGCAAACGACAAAAGCAGAAGCAACAAGAGTCAAAAGAAAATCAGAAATAGATTAAGGCGATAACTACGCACATGCAAAAGAAAAAGCAGACAGAACGGCTAGGCTGTGAGTTAATTAAGTAACATTGTACGCCCGCCCCGACACGCAATTTTCCTAAATGGGGTCGCGAAAAATTCTCGCGTTTACTCTGCTTGAAGGTAAAGCCGAAAAAAGTGAGAATCCCTCTCTCTCTGTGGAAGGAACGATATTTGGCCAAAATCGATTACTGGTGTCACACTTGACCCTTAGATGTCGTTCAGGTTCTCCATTGATTCATGCAGCCTACAACATCTAACAGATGGATTTTCCAATTGAATAGAAGACCATTTTACTATAAATCATGTGTGCGATTAGGATTAAAGGTTTCGAACCTTGTTAAAACGTGAATGCGTTATCTCAGTTGAATAATCGAGCTAATTATACTGACTTAACTTTATTTAACATTTGTTGCAATTATCTGCTTATGAAAAAGCATTATACGCCTTTGGATGAAGTTCTGCTGCCACGTCTATGAGTGTGTCACTTAGTGCATTCTTTAATAAAATTGACGTCGCACCCTCATGAGCAACTATCTGCTCTTTTCCTTGCAATAGATTTCTCGCAGAAGACACTTTGAATATTTTGTCAACGTTGTATCGATCTTTTTTTTCTTTTTTTTTTTTTATTACATTTTCACCCCAAACAAGGCACATTGCCACTTTAATGTAGGGGGCTACTATCAGGGGAAACATCTACTGGGGTACTATGTAGGGATTAGGGCAGCGAGATGTTGGTTCACGTTGCACTTGAACTTATGCATGTCAGTACAGTTGGGGAAGCAGTGACCTGGAATGGAATTCCAAAGTCTAGCAGTTCTGGGGAAGAAACTACAGGAGTAGAAAGATCTTTTACATCTAGGGATCTCTACAGTGTGGGGGTGGGATTTTGTAGCTTGTCGGGTCTGTCGAGGGTGTTCACGTCGTGGGGGCACAAGTGCTTGCAGTTCTTCAGAGCATTCACCATTATAATACTTGTAGAACAGGCAGAGGGATGCAACGTTTCGACGATGGGACAGAGGCTGAAGTTTTGATGCCAGTTTAGGGCCTATCAGATTTGCGACTCTCTTTTGAACCCTGTCAAGGAGCGAGAGACTAGTAGCCGATGCACCGGCCCAAATGTGACAGCAATACTCCATACATGGGCGAATAGTGGCCTTATAGAGGTACAGGATACTTCATGGAAAATATTCAATTGAATTATAATATCAGATCCCGTCATATAAAACATTCACAAAATCTCATCCTTTTTCCGGACACTACGTATTTCTTTTTTTAATTACTTCAAAACAGAGTTTATTCACAAGAACATCTAATGTTTACAAAACATTACACGGTAACTGCTTCTCTGAACACTGCAGCATGTTCGTATCAACAAAATACTTGCTAAACATCCTACATTTTGCTCATTCAATTCCACATAGAATTATACCCTATCTGATTAATTCTCGAGTGGATTATGGCCTTGTTTAGTTGTAACCTTTTTGTCTCCCAATTTTTCGTCTGCTAAAGGTTTAATCACGTAATTACTGTGTACCGACAATAATATAATCCATTCATTCAAGAGCTGCTTGTTATGGATTAATTTGAACTTATGCACTTATGTTAACGGACTGGTGGATGTTTTGTAACTATTCAGTACTTTCACATAACAATTGAAGAAGCAAAAAAGATATCGTAAAATGTGAATTTAACGTGAATATACGATTAGATCAAGGAGAACCAATGTTACATATAAGCGTAATTACATGCAGCACTGTGCTTGAATTTATACTATAGTTAGACAATTAATTTATACTGTACTAGCATGGGTGCCCGGCGTTGCCCAGGTGTTTGGAGGTGTGTGTTGAGCAAAAAGAAAAAAAAAACAGTTCTAGTAGAAAGGCAGGCTCGAACCCGTACAGCAAAGGAGGAAAAGACTGGACATTTACAGAGCTATTGTGTAGGGAAATGTACACAGACTGGCACACAGACACTTTCACTTTTATAGATATATAGATAGATTGGGCGCAATATATAGTAATGATTTAAAAAAAATAAAAATAAAGACTCGTGTGCCACCACCGAGAATCGAAACCAAAACATTCAGATTACGACTTACTTTTGCCTCTGCCGCCAATAACTGGGCCATGAAGCCATATTTACTGCAATACTAAAAATTAAAACATGAAACTATTTGCTACTACGTTATGCGTTCGTAATGGCGGCGTTCGACCTTCACCTGGAAAATTTCATTATTTTTTATTTGCACACTTTTGCACCGATTTTTCCGGGCTAAGACTCAAATAT
>NC_136516.1:22609950-22654950 GCF_053919585.1 Euprymna scolopes | reverse complement strand
TGCCTTAACGATGAAATAAAGTGCCAACGAAAAACAATTTTCTTTTATTAATTTAAAAGATTTAAAGAGACTTCCAGAATATATATATATATATATATATATATATATATATATATATATATATATAGAGAGAGAGAGAGAGAGAGAGAGAGAGAGAGAGAGAGAGATTGTGTGTGTGTGAGAGAGAGAGAGAGAGAGAGAAGGAGATAAATACTTCGGACGTAAAATCTGATTATCTGTATGCAAGCAACTATTAATAAAATATATAATCGCATTATGTAGTTTTATCATGTATTAAGGCAAAAGACTCTTATGTAGTTTTATCATGTATTAAGGCAAAAGACTCTTAAGTAAATAATAATATTCAAGTCGTACCTTTCCACCAATACACAACGCAGTGCTCATATCTGGCTGACACACACTTCTAGCATGTCATGTATTAAGGCAAAAGACTCTTATGTAGTTTTATCATGTATTAAGGCAAAAGACTCTTATGTAGTTTTATCATGTATTAAGGCAAAATACTCTTATGTAGGTTTATCATGTATTAAGGCAAAAGACTCTTAAGTAAATAATAATATTCAAGTCCTACCTTTCCACCAATACACAACGCAGTGCTCATATCTGGCTGACACACACTTCTAGCATGTCATGTATTAAGGCAAAAGACTCTTATGTAGTTTTATCATGTATTAAGGCAAAAGACTCTTATGTAGTTTTATCATGTATTAAGGCAAAATACTCTTATGTAGGTTTATCATGTATTAAGGCAAAAGACTCTTAAGTAAATAATAATATTCAAGTCGTACCTTTCCACCAATACACAACGCAGTGCTCATATCTGGCTGACACACACTTCTAGCATGTCATGTATTAAGGCAAAAGACTCTTATGTAGTTTTATCATGTATTAAGGCAAAAGACTCTTATGTAGTTTTATCATGTATTAAGGCAAAATACTCTTATGTAGTTTTATCATGTATTAAGGCAAAAGACTCTTATGTAGTTTTATCATGTATTAAGGCAAAATACTCTTATGTAGGTTTATCATGTATTAAGGAAAAATACTCTTAAGTAAATAATAATATTCAAGTCGTACCTTTCCACCAATACACAACGCAGTGCTCATATCTGGCTGACACACACTTCTAGCATGTCATGTATTAAGGCAAAAGACTCTTATGTAGTTTTATCATGTATTAAGGCAAAAGACTCTTATGTAGTTTTATCATGTATTAAGGCAAAATACTCTTATGTAGTTTTATCATGTATTAAGGCAAAAGACTCTTATGTAGTTTTATCATGTATTAAGGCAAAATACTCTTATGTAGGTTTATCATGTATTAAGGAAAAATACTCTTAAGTAAATAATAATATTCAAGTCGTACCTTTCCACCAATACACAACGCAGTGCTCATATCTGGCTGACACACACTTCTAGCATGTCATGTATTAAGGCAAAAGACTCTTATGTAGTTTTATCATGTATTAAGGCAAAAGACTCTTATGTAGTTTTATCATGTATTAAGGCAAAATACTCTTATGTAGGTTTATCATGTATTAAGGCAAAAGACTCTTAAGTAAATAATAATATTCAAGTCGTACCTTTCCACCAATACACAACGCAGTGCTCATATCTGGCTGACACACAATTTAAGCATTGTGACCGCTAATTGATTTTCTATCTTGTTTTATGCAAAAAGAAATCAATAAATTAAACAAAAGAAATCAACCTTCGGCGACAAAAATCATTAGTAAAATGCATGAACTGAACAAACATAAACAATTGTCTACATTTTCGATCAAACGACAAAGAACATAAAATGGTTTGATGAAGAAATTCGACATCAGCTGACTGTATTTTGTTAAACTGTTTTTCTCTTTTCTTTGACAGACATAAACAGCGTATAAAAAGCTGAGAGCAGAACATCGAACGTCATACGCATTTTTAAGAAGTGTAGATGAAGTTTTACATATACAATGAAATGACAAAAGAAATCGATATTGGGTTTCACAGTATTATATCTACACACACACACACACACACGCACACACACACACGCACACGCACACACACACAGATATATATATATATACTTGCATGTAAATTAATTTTTATAAATAATTGTAAATTACAATCAAATTCTTACAAAATTAATTGCGATAATATAATGAATTCCTATGATGAAAACACACGCACACTATCGTTTATATATATATATATATATATATATATATATATGAAATTTATTCATACAAACATTGATGGCTACATATGTGCATACATGTTTCTGTAATCCCCCACCCGGGTGATTACAGAAACATGTATGCACATATGTAGCCATCAATGTTTGTATGAATAAATTTCATGTACCTGCTCTGTTTACTCATTGAGCACTCTTTGGTAGACACATGTGGTTTCATTGGATGTACTTCTAGGAAACTAAACTATACTGGCTATATATATATATATATATATATATATATATATATATATATATATAATAGACTCTTCTGTCGAGTTTCCGGAAAAAACTAAGAAATCCACTGATGAGTTGTTTATAATGGTGAAAGCATCGTGTGATATTATTTAAATTTACAAATGTTTAGAGCCAAAATTTGCTGAGTAATTTGCTAGAGACCGCAAAGGTCAAATCTGTTGTATTTTGACCTTTTGGCAGCTCAACTTCCGACCCAAACCGATTAAAAAGATTGTCCTATCTCTGAATAGATTTTATGTAACATTTCAAATGTTGAGGAAATTGGCTGAGTAATTTGGTAGAGACCGCAGAGGTATTTTTTTTTAAACTTTGACTCCAATTTTGATCCCTTAAGATTTATTGTTTTAGGCGAAAATCAAATTAAAAAGTTTGATCCACGTTTTGAGATTACTGTTTCCGTCGAAACCAGACTTCTTTTCATAATCGAAAAAAAAAACTGATTTTATATTTAAAGCAGTACACGTATTTTGCTGCCCTACAGTTCATCAGCGTGGCTTCACTAGGGTTCTAATCTTGTGCACGTATATTGTTACGCTATGGATTCCTGCTAATGTTTTTTCCTACTTTTTATTGCTTTAAGGTTTTGTCGATATTTTAGTGGATTTTTTCAGCGATAATTTTTCACCTAAAACTGGATAAAATCCTTCCCACATATCTAAATACCCGTTATTTAAATTTACAAACGTTTGAGCCAAAATTGGCTGAGTAATTTGCTAGAGACCGCAAAGGTCAAATCAGTTGTATTTTTACCCCTTGGCAGCTCAATTTCCGACCCAAACCGATTAAAAAGATTGTCCTATATCTGAATACATTTTATGTAACATTTCAAATGTTTAAGAAATTGGCTGAGTAATTTGGTAGAGACCGCAGAGGTAAAATTTTTAAAAACTTTGACTCAATTTTGACCCATTAACATTTATTGTTTTAGGCGCAAATCAAATTAAGAAGCTTGATCCATGCCCAAGTAACTTACATTTAAAATTTTAAGTGTTTAGACCTAAAATTGGCGTGGGAGTTTGGTAGAGTTTTCAAATGTTAAATCAGTGAACTTTCACCCCTTTACAGCGAAATTCCTGGCCAAAACTGATAAAGAAGAGTTTCCCAAATCTCAACACCCGTTATGTCAAATATCGAGTCTGTAGACCGAAAATTGACAGAGTAGTTCGGAAGTAAAATGTACACACACAGACACACACACACACAGACATACATTTTCATTTTTATACAAACACACACGCGCGCGCACACACATACACACGCACACACACACACACACACACACACATATATATATATATATATATATATATATATATTTATATATATATAGACTAGCAGTTCAGCCCAGCTTTGCTTGGGCTCTATATACTGTTCATAACTTTATGTGAATATGTATGTATTAAAAAGTGGGCATATTTACGGTAATGCCTTTCTATATGATAGGCTTCCTAAACTACCATAGAGAAAAGTAAGTAGAGAACGCAGACGTAAACTTTTAAAACTATTTTAACCCCTTAACATTTAGTGTTTTGGGCTCAAATAAAAGCAAAACGTTTGACTCATGTCAAGGTAAACTACATCTAAAATTTCAAGTAGTTTTACCTAAAATTGGCGGAGGAGTTTGGTAGTGTTTTCAAAGGTAAACCCTTTAGACCTTGACCTAAAATAATTTGAACTTTGACTTTTTGGTAGCCAAATTTTCGGCCAAAAACCGATTCAACAGCTATCCCGTAGTCTGAATACACTCTATGAAGAATTTCAAATATTTAAAGCAAAAATTGGTTATTAATTTCGTAAAGACCGCAGAGGTCAATTTTGTTTTAATTTTGACACTAATTTTGGCCCAGCTTAACATGTATTGTTCTGTCTTATTGTCCCCAGAGTCTGAATTTACTGTTTTCTTGTGTTTTATCGTTCCTTGCTTTGACGTTTTTTTGGGTTTTTTTTTTGTTCTAATCGCGTTATCTTCCCTGTTTAGGTGTGCATGTTTAGTCAAATTCAATGGTTTTAGTCTCATCTTATAAATCATCCCTGTAGTTGTTTCTCTTTTAATTTGTCTTTTCTCGTCTTATTCCCGGCCTCCTTTTTTTCTGTTTTGTTTTTCATTATCTCTTGCTGCCGTAATTATCTTTTCGGTTTTCTGCATTCTATAGTCTATCACTCTTTCCTCGCGTTATTTACACAGCTTTCTATGCAAACCAATGCTTTTCTCCCGTATTTCCTTTCGCATAGAGTCGGTCAACATACTCAACATTCTACATAGTCGTAAGTTTCTTAGTTCTTCTTTCGCTCGATCTATAAACCTGTGGGCCAACCTTTGGGCCAACCTGTGGGTCAACCTGTGGGCCAACTTATCAACGGTCTATAGTATCTTACTAGTGACACTTCTCATATGTTCCTACATTTTAAGTTTCTACTATATTATTTAGGTCCTGAATATGACCTTAAACTATATCCGATGGTGAGGCCCCAGCTTGCAGGCCTTAGGGAGTGTGGAGCCACCCTTTAATTGCCATTGCTCCCAGGTCCACTCTGACCCGGAGTGGTAGTGCCTGTTAGGGTCCCAACTATGGGTTAAATAGAATACGACTTAAAAAAACAAATATACTATATTTAAAAAATCGTTCTTCAAAATCACCAGATTCGGCATTAAATAAGCTGAAAAGGGTCGATATGCCGTAAAACAAAACAACTACCAACTATATTATTTAATTTCAAGGAGTGCCCCTGTACTTCTTAACTATTCCTTTCCGATTTCCCCTGTCATTTCTGTTGCATTGATGCTGCTATCCTTCAGAACTCTTGAAACTAGTCATCTTAACCTAGTGTCTCATTTCCGTTTGATTGAGTTGTTCCAGGCTTTCTAATGCTTTCAGTTTTCCCTCTTCTCCTGATCAGTACTAAGCATTTTATCATATCTAATTCCATTCACATATCTTGATTGAATATTCTGGATGTGTTTATCAGCGCTTCTAGTTCCTTCTTGAGCTTTGCAACCAGTTTCAGGTCATACATATATATTACATAGTTCATTCTTTCATCTGTATTAATGGACTTGTATCCAGATTGGTATTTTCTTAATATATTATTAAAGGGGTCTATGTTTATGATAGGAAATCACCTTGGAATGCACGTGTTTGTAATTTAATCATCTATTACGTGTGATTTATTAGCTGTAAGTTCATGTCACCATGCATTCATTAAATTATTTTTATCAATTAATGATCTTGCTTGGTATTTCGTACATTCTCAGTCATCCTGAGGTCTATGCTTGCGGGATCCTGCCGTACGCATTCTTGTAGTCGATCCATGCCATGGCTATGTTTTTTCTACTTTTTACTTTTATAAGTGTCATTTGGCCAATGTATAATTGGCTGAGGTCCTATTCTTCCTTTTTATTCCTCGGGTTGTAATCGACGATCATTAAGGAAGTGGTAAATGTGTTCTCTTAGTTGTGTTTCAGTAGATTTCGCATTGTAGGTAAGCATGTTAAAGCCTAGTTATTGCTGGTGGCGGGTCTCCTTTCTGCGTCCTATTGGATCAGTGTAGTTTTATCTTTTGGTCGTCAATTTTTGTCCATCTGCTTTGTTGGTGTTTCTTTCCAGGTTTTTAATTATTTTTTTTCGCGTAGTGTAGTAAATTTATTATTATTATTATTATTATTATTATTATTATTATTATTATTATTATTATTATTATTATTATTATTATTATTCATTAATATTTCTAAAATAATTTACTGCAGTAATTGATATTTGGCAAAAAAAGTTGTAATTCCTGGCGTTCGAACGAGAACAATACTCTGTAGATTCTAATTTGGCGTTAATGCTTACTATATTTTTTGCGTTATCACAACCGCTGTTTACCACTATTTTTATCTTCTCTGGAATTTAGTGGCAATAAGTTTCTTTGGAAATGTGTTTGATAAGCATTCTTCGGTCTTTCCATGTTCGTTGATCGTTCCGATTTTGTGTGATATCAGCAGCAGTGGTTCTTTCTAGTTGCTAAGAGAGTGTGTGATTATTTGGCGGTTTCTGTTTTACTTTGATTTGTTTTGTTTTTTGTTTTTGTTTTCTAAATTTCGGTATCCAAAATTATTATTCCTTCATTATGAGTTTTCTCAAACATAATTATCACTGAGTTTTCACTGAAAAAAAAGAAAAAAAAGTCACTTTCATGGCGTAAGATCAAAGAATGTGATTATTAGCATCGTATTTAATGTTTCATCTAAATCACTTGCTAAACGGCTCATTAAAGTTCCGTTAAGGCACAATTATGTGCAAAATTACAGAATTCCGCATTGGAAACTAAGTGGCAACAAGTCTATGCATATTATGGAACACGATGCAAATCATTTTTTTTCGGTTGAGTGCCATTGACTTCCCGCAGATTCCGATTATTCTCTGAATCATTTTAGTGTAGTTAAATCTTCATCTTTTCAATTGACCTTGAACTTTCACGACCATTTCTGCGACACAAGTTTCCATACTGCACCGCCTGATGGTGACAGGTTATGTGGTTAAGCATATAACCAGAAAACCTAGATATCCAACGTTCGAATCATGTTCGGTTCAGAGAAACCGTTTTACTTAGGATGTTGGCAACGTTCATGTGGTCATTCATGTTATTATACATATATATAAATAGAATTTGGACTTGAAAGATTTCTAGGAAATTAATGCCAACAATATTTCATCTAATTCATGTCAATATCAACAATATGTTATTCTAATACAATAGTACGTCATATAATAGTCATGTTAGATTATATATATATATATATATATATATATATAAATTCCACAGCCAAACAACGTCTCAGCCTACAAGAGCCATGACAGTCAGTGAACCGGAAGTCCAAGACTTGAGTTTCGCCCCCATTTGGGCTCATCAGTTAGACACATCCGAACTCAGGATTCGAAACCCGAGCTTCTTGCATGCCGCGACGTTTTTTGGCTGTGGAATTTATTATATATAATCTCTCACATTCTATATATATATATATATATATATATATATATATATATATATATATATATATATATATATATTGTCACTTTTGGTTATTTATTATAATTTAGAAAACTTATAATGATTCGTTAAGAAGAAAACGTTATGAAAATATATTAAAAGTTATAAAAGTTATTTTTATCATTTCATCCGTTTCTGAATGTAACCATCTATACATATATAAAAGCGAAAACGTGTGTATGTATGTATGTTTGTATGTTTGTATGTTTGTATGTATGTTTGTATGTGTGTTTGTATGTCTCGAAAAGATTTTCGACACGGGTCACGGATTTTCACGAGATTGGTATCATTTTTAAGCCCGATCCTTCGCCCGACAAATATCGAAAAAAACATTAATTTCTTCACCCTAAAATCATCAGTTTTCTACAGGGAGGGGTCAGCAAAAACCGTCCTCTCATGACAAGTTCGTTTCTACGCATGCGCAAATGACGTCGGAACATGATTTAGTTTAAATACTAAAAACGTCGTCTTAGCTCAGTTCATTAGAAGGCGACCTCGGTATTTAAAGGTTTTGGGTTCGAATCGTGGTGTGAGATGTCTTTTTTATTCTTAAAGGTGTAATATTGAAACAAGGTTATTTAAGCCATTTTTGTGTATGTTTTTTTTTGTTTTTTTTGTTTTTATTTTTCAGATTTTTTAAAGAGGTCTTAACGTTCGTTTTTTTTTTTTTTCTTTTTTCGTCCACATTCGCGTTGTCTTTTTTTTGTTTTTGCGATGTTTACATTTAACATCGTTCGTTTGCCTTACGTTAGTTTTTCGTGTTTTTTTTTTCGATTTTTTTAAAGTTTTAACATTTTTTATATAAAATATTTAATAATATTTAATATTTAAAAATATCTACTTCGCTTATTCTTATGTTTTGATTACCCCTCGCCGAGCACACACACACAACTACACATCCGGGCAACGCCGGGTACCCCCTGCTAGTCTGTATATATAAAAGCGAAATTGTGTATGTATGCTTTCTTTTTGTGTATGTCTGTAAAAAACTTTTTTCGCTGGATTTCTCGGTCGGCTCATTATTTCTTAAAACTTTTATATCACGTCTAAATAATAATATCTACCGGTTAACAACAGGGGTTGGTCTATTTAATTTGCCCGACTTTGAAAAGATTGATATTCCACATATTCGGATCGCTGCATGTAGCTTTCAATTTTCAGTATAAAAACAGCGAAATTGGATTCTAACCGGTTGTAAATGCCACCGTCAACTATCCCGCAGTAAAACTATTTGACCTCATTAAAAATGCGATGTTTTACATTCACTTTTTAATCACTCCTGCATTGACTGTCGCTGTAGTTCAGGTGTTCAGGCTTGGCTTATAGGCTTCAAGGCGCGGGTTCGTGCCGGCCTGCCACCACCCCCATGTTTTTCCCCATTTATAAAATAGCTGTTATTTAAATTTTGTTTATAAATATTTAAACAGGATTAAGTTTCCTTTTTGTTCTTCTTTATCCCCCCAAACGCACACACTTACAAGCACCCGGGCAACGCCGGGTACCCCCCGCTAGTCTATATATAAAAGTCAAAATTTGTGCGTGTGTGCATTTTTCTGTATGTCCGCAAAAGGCTTTTTTTCGCCGGCCTTCTCAGTCGGCTCATTCCTTCTTAACACTTTTTATATCACGTCTAAATCATAATATCTACGAATTAAGAACAGGGGTCGCGGCTATCGTGAATTTACCCGACTTACTTCGAACAGCGAATGATTGGGTGGAGGAACGTATCACTAAACTGGCTTGCTGCATAAAACTAGGTCAAACATCACGCGACTTAACTTTGTCGAACCTGTTAATTTCGCTTTATAAACGTCAACTTAAGATACTGATCACTTCATCTCCCCTCGTAGCCGATATGGTAAGGTCACAGGGTTTTTTTTCCATTTCCCTTCCACCTTCGCGTCAAGCCTACTTTCCTACTAAAACTTTTTTTCTTTTGCACCTACAAAACCCGACTAACGATTTTTTTTAAACAGGGTAGTTTTGATCAATCAACCAACACACACACACACCTCCAAACACCCGGGCATAGTCTTCTATAAAACGACTGAAGCAGGATACTTGAGTTTTGCATTTATAACTTAAATTCAAATCCTGATATATAAAAATATTTATAAAATAAACAGCAAGTTATCTATGTAGACTACAATATAATGTGAAGTTTTCTGCCCGTTTCCTGCGATGTGTCCCAACACCAGAGCAAGCAATTAATCGGATGATTTTAAGATGGGCGATTTCATCGATTTCGATGTTAATAAAAAAATGGGCATGTAAAACATTCATTGATCCTCATTCAATCCCTGCAACGTCTGGACTTCCTGCTAGTACACACACACACACACACACACACACACATATATATATATATATATATATATATATATATATATATATATTGAGTAAAACGGTCCATTAGTTTGAATTAAAAATCAGTTTCAAAAGGAAAAAACCTATAAAGTCAACTATATTGTACGATCGTTTCAGAAACTATGTTCATTTTATTTAAATTGATAATAAGCATTGACAATAATTTGACAAAAGTTTTGTCCTTTAAAAAAAAAGTGTCCTCATCGGCAAAAATAGGGGGAGCAGTAAAAGACATCAAAATAAAACTAGCATTTTTGTCGCGAGTAAAGCAGATATTCATTTTTTATCTTCATTATAAAATCTATTTTTAATTTCAGTTTGTCTATTTTTAGTATGCTGTTATATTTTGTCTTCTCATTATGTATAATGGGCACTGTTTTCTATTAATATTATTTTTGCATTCGAAGCTTTTCCTTAAGATTTCACATGCCTCTCATCATTACCGCCTTGATCACAGTGTCAATCCATTGCTTGATTCCAATTTCTCTTATTTTTTTCTAAATTTTCCAGGATATTTCTTAGTGCTCCAACAAGTATTTCTATTATACTGACTTTCCTCGTGTCCCATAGCCTTTTAAGTTCTCTATCAAGTATTATAGACTCAATCGCAGAGTAAATAATACTGTCTGTTTTGTGCTACGTTCCCCCACATCTGGAGCTAATCATTGAACAATGCACATAATGTAACGAGTTCCAATATCATTAATTGATTTTCATTTCATTTTACGCTGCAAGAAGCTAAAATAAAACGCAGTGTTGCCGTAGGCGAAAAGAGATGCAATTTTTGAAAGCATTAGTAAAATGGAGAAGAAATAAATTCATATTAAAAATTGTCGACGTTTGGAATCTAAAAGATGATGAAAAAGCAAATTAATGAAACACGAAATCTTTTCCATTTAATTAGTTTTTTTAAGTTTTAACTTTTAACTTTTCTCCCGGAAATAAAAACAAGTTAAAAGCAACACTAAATTCGACTTCTGAATAATAATAATAATAATAATAATAATAATAATAATAATAATAATAATAATAATAATAATAATAATAAAAATGGTATAATTATAAAATCGATTTTGTGAACGATTGGAATCGGACAGTAAAAAGCATAGCAAAATATCGATTATGATATAAGTCTAATAATATAGGCTGAGGATATAGATAAGAATAAGGGGATGCTTTCTCTATAATTGAAGTCTTTTTCAGCTTTAAAGACTGTAAGAAAAAATGTCATCTATGTCATGGATGCTTAAAATGGTATCTTATATAATTAAAACTTGTATAGATAGAAAAAGAGATCAATTTATTTTAATAATGAGGAATCTATGTACGCTTCTTGTAATGTGTGACGTTTCCGGTTTGAAAATACAGTTACTGTTATGAATCTGTGTTTTAGTGGTTAACGTCACGCACTGACAACCTGGGTCTCCCAAGTTCGAATCCATTTCATTCCACAAAAGAATCACTTTTACTCAGAATGTTTACAGCCTTCACGTGGTCTCTTTCGTAAGTACCCGATATCTTTCTAAAAATAAGTTGAAATATCGGTGAAACAGTTGTCAATAATAGAAGGATGGCGTTCAAATGATGTGACCATGATCGGTGTATGGTTTCACCAGTCTGCTCTGCGTGCGATTCAAAATCAACTTCCATACAACCCAGAGAAAAATATCAGGATGACAAAAAAGTTTTTGCGGTTCTCAACTTTTTTAAATTCTGATGCACATATTTCAGCTCAAACGAAAAATTTATTGATCGAAATAAGCACCGTAAGAATCAACTCAAAAATTAGTTTTAATGATGTATTTTCAAATAAGTTTTCGTTATAATACCTTTACTTTATATATCATTTTAAAGAGAGGTTTTCGCTCTATCGAATATTTTAAATTATAATTTTAAAACAATTATGTTTGCTTTCAGAACGTGGAATAGAAGATGAAGAAAAAAAGCAATTCGCACAAGTTTCTTATTTCAATTCAAGCTAGGCTGCAAAGCTGCAGAAACAGATCGTGATATTAACGAATTTTTTTTTCCCCGGAAACCACTAGTGAACGCACAACACAGTGGTGGTTTAAGGAACTTCGTAGCAGCGACGAATGTCTTGAATAAGATGAGCCTAGTGGTCGGTTATAGGATAGAGATAACGGTAATTAAGGGCCCTAATCGAAGCCAATTAACGCACAACCATTCGAAATTTTGCTACTAAACTAAACATAACAGAGGAATAGTTGACCGAAACGTTGTGAATAAACAAAACCAATAAAAGATCAAAAGCAACAACTAATAAAGATGGGAATAATAGTCCGAAATAAAAATAAATTAATATATAATGCTCATCTCAAAAAATGAATTCCAATTAAGAAATAATATATATATATATATATATATATATATATATATATATATATATATATATATATATATATATATATAAACGTAACGTATACGACGATTTCTAACTACTGGAGTAAGATAGAACTTGATGAATGGGTTTCTCACTAATTGCACCACAACCAAAAACAATGCCTTTATGACGTGTCATCGTCCATTCTTTTACGTAACAAGAAGGACCCGTTTTTCTAACGGGTTGTGACTTGTGATGAAATACGGGTTCTTTACGACAACTGGTGACGCTCAGCTTTATGCGTGTACGCCGAGACACTACCACGACGCTTTCGGTTAACCGCTAGTTATTATAATTACGATTTTTATTTCTGTTATCATTTGTTATCATTATTATATTATTGTTGTTAATATTAGTTCATCATTTTTATCATTAGCAGAATTTTGTCTCATTACCCCTAATCATTGAGCTCTTAGTCTTGATATATGGTGATTCGAGAAAGAACGCAGCAACTGATTTCCGTAATAATGCGCCATTATTTTGCTGCCAGTGTTAAATTATTGATACTGTAATTTGCATTTATGCAACTCATTTTGCGTACATTAGCACATAACGAATAAGTGATAATTGAGGCGGGTAAATGAAACGACGCCAGTAATTGGCATATAATTTGTAATTAATATAAAAGTTATATTTAAGCGATTTCGTCACTTGGGAAAGCCAGCGCAAAGACAATAGCTATATTCCACTTTTTATCAAATTAAACAATCAACAGTTTTCAACATGAAAAGGAGGACTTACATTCTGTGACATTTTACTTAAACTCACAAGTGTAAACGAAAAGGTCGTGCTCTCAATATGACTTTTAAAGTTTGGATGGAAAGAGAAAAAAAAACATCCGCCATTTTAAAAATCCTATTCTAGTTAGTTCTGTGCAAAGGCAAAGATATGCGTGACATTTGAAATTTCGTTTTTGCTCAGAATGAAAATGACATCCGGAAAAAAAAAAACAAATATAACGAAGAACGTAACATTACAGAAAAAAAATATAACGAAGAACGTAATATTACGTTGTTCAGGAGAATCGCAATTGTGCCATTTCGTCATTCGAATCTTAAATAAGACAACACTTTGATATCAAATACTGTGCCTTCGTTGAGCAAGTTCCTTGTTTGCTCTGGTAATATTCCATTTGATTCAGTGCGAGGGTACAGAATTATATGGTTATAAAGAGTAGATTTCTCGTCCGAAATTTATATAGGACATTCTATTTTCGAATCTTGTTACGTTTACCCATGCCGATGGGCCCTTAAAACTGGACCAGCTATCTCAGTTTGAATTATATATATATATATATATATATATATATATTTACTTTCAATTTGTCTTTACATAAGCAGTAATTTGTTGCTACACAGTCATGAGCATGTGTCGGTCTTCCAGTATTTAGTAACTAGAGATTTCATCCGGCAACAATGCTTATATTCAAAATCGGAATTCATTAAAAAACAAAGAGCAACCTTAAATTATATATGTATATATATATATATATGTATATATATATATATATATATATATATATTGTCATATAATGATTAGATCACTCTGACTGACATTAAAAGCATTTAACGAAATAAATAATTAAAATTTAAAATTTCTCGTGGTTAACAGTAGCAGAATGGATATGAACTTTGCTAATGCAGCCAAACATTGCTTTTGTCGTTGGGTTCGAGTCTATCGACTGGTGTTAATCGTGACACCATGCAGTGAAACACTAGTGTCTGAAGGTATTTAATAATTATTATGGTAAATAATTATATATATATATATATATATATATATATATATATATGCGTGTGTGTGTGTGTGTGTGCGTGGTCATGTAGGTATGTGTGTGTATATATTGCAAGATGATAATTTTACAAGTACCAAATATCAAGTTTTCTCAGTTGGGCATTCATTACTTTTCAAAAAGTAACCATTACAATAATGTTTCCTATTGCGACTAACAAGTCTGCAAATTTGTGTTATTGATGCATATTTAGTCACGCACTCTTCAGATGTTCACCTAAAAAAAAACTTATAAAAACACCATTTCGGGCAACTAACACTCTTTGTGTCATCAACACGCTCTGCTACACTTGATAAGTTCAACTAAGAAAACTTGATATTTAGAACTTGGAAAATGATCATATAACACGATATATTCCTTGGTACACAATAAAAAAGGCAGTGAACTTGGATATTTTTTCAAAATTTTCACAATGTATATAACTTTTTTTCACTAGAAATCTTTAATCATGAGAAAGATGTTTTAACCTATGACGGGTGGAATACACAAACTGAGTACGCAAAGTAAATTATTAATATATATATATATATATATATATATATATATATATATAATTATTTTGTTTACTACAATAATTAGATACCTAGGGACACTAGTGTTTCATCCTTTTGGACATCTTCAGTGCAGGGTGTCACGATTAACACCAGTCGAACGATTCGAACCCCGCAACACGAGACATCTCTGGCTCGATTAGCGAATACAGTATCAATTCGGCTACAATTAACCGCGTGAAATAACGTTGAATTTTAACATTTTAATTTTAAATGTTCATTTACATCAATCATACAGGGATCTAATTGTTATACGATGATTTATGCATATATATATATATATATATATATATATATATATAATTTTAGTCATTCAATAAATCTAAAAATTTATGACGTGAAATGGTTACATTTCAAATCAAAAGATTGTTATTATTCTATGTAAGACAAAGAATACATTTGAAATATTAAAACTCAGAGAGGAAAATATAAGCAAATAATTATAATGGTGTACACCTTACACCTCATTTGAAAGTTTAACTTGAATAAATAAATAAAAATTTGATATATGTGCTTTATCTTCATTTTGTTGTTATAGAGGAAGAAAGTCCTGGAGAAGAAATTTAAAAGTACGAGCTGTACATTTTTTTACGTGTGCGTTCGCTCCAGTTTCGAGCAGGAATATGAAACAAGAAAATAGTTGCACACTATTTGAAGACACTTGTTTTGAATAGAAACTTCAATATTTTGAAAACTTAAAGTGTCAGGAAAATAATAAAATCATTTTTATGTCCTTTTGTTGATGTTGTCCAATATTTCGCTAAACAGAGCTTCATCAGGGTAGTTAGTCAGTTCGTAGTTTTTTTTTCTTCATGTTGTTGTTATAGAGGAAGAAAGTCCTGGAGAAGAAATTTAAAAGTACGAGCTGTACATTTTAGACGTGTGCGTTCGCTCCAGTTTCGAGCTGGAATATGAAATAAGAAAATAGTTGCACACTATTTGAAGACACTTTGTTGGTTTTGTAAGTCCAATATTTCGCTAAAAATAGCTTCATCAGTGTAGTTAGTCAGTTAGTGCTCTAAACTAGAGCGTGTCAGAAATGTACAGCTCGTACGTGTAAATCTCTTCTCCAGGTCTTTCTTCCTCTATAACAACAAAATGAAGGAAAAAAACCGACGAACTGACTACCTACCTTGACGAAGCTATTTCTAGCGAAATATTGGACTTACAACACCAACAAAAGGACATAAAAATGATTCTATCATATTTCTGGCACCTAAAGTTTTAAAAATATTCAAATTTATATATATATATATATATATATATATATATATATATATATATATATAAGCTGAACGTAGGTGTGTTTGTGTGTGTGTGTGTGTATGTGTGTGTGTGTGTGGTCACGAATAGGCTCCTATATGGTTGACTATTTTAAAAAAACTGATTATATATAATGATGGAAGATATATCGAGGATCAGGAATGGGTATGTTTGATCTGGAAGAACGGTGGTTCATAAAAATAGTAGGGTCTGCGTTCGCGCCTGGCCCTTAAAGTATGGAAATAAAAATGAAAAAAAGAACCTTTACAAGGGTTTATGATATTGTTGTACGTAAGAATACTTTGATAAGTATGTTTCAACTTAAATAGGGATGGTATAATAAAATTGTGGGGGTGCGTTCGCACCTGTACTCCATGGAAATATGGCACAAACTTTAACAAAGACTTTTCATATCTATTTGTGTAAGTATACTTTGATAATTATGTTTCTGTTTGAAGAAATATGATATAATAAAATTTTAAGGTGTCCGTTCGCGCCTGACCTCCATAGAATGTAAATATGTCACAAGGTTTTTTAAAAGGGGTGAGGGTCCACAATGACACCTTGACTTTAATCTTAATTCACGTTAGCTTTTATTATTTTTTTTAGTTGAATCATATTGTGTCGAATAAATTCACCTCATAAATTCACTTTTTTATTAAAGTGAAAGCCAAAAGAAAAGTCGGAACTTTAGACAATTTTTGACACACATTTTGCATAACTCTGTTTTTCCTTCTCCACTTGCACTTGGCACTTTTTCGAAAACAGATAAATAGATAAATAAAAAAAATTAGAACGTTACTTGTTATCGTGTCAAAAGAAGGAAAAGATCATGCTCACGTAATTACGCGTCTTTTTAAAAACATTTACATAACCTTTTTATTTTTATTTATATATCTGTTTAAGCTTTTTTGTCAGTGTACTGGAAGGAATTCTGTTGATGACAAGGCTTTGTGCGTGTTCTTTACATTACAATAGTACAATCATGAATCCGACGGCGCAATACTACACCGTCCAATACTGTAAAACTGAAACGAAGCTGTTCTGCTTGAAAATGGCGCCATTTTCTTCTTATTCATATTTATATCGATTCTTTGCTTTAAAAAACTAAAGTAATTACGTATTTACTTTTTAATATCCAATTTTGCTGTTTCGGATTATTTTACTAAAGTAAGTAAAGCTTCATCATTTTTAAAAACTGTTTTTGTTTCTTTGTTTTTCGATATTTCGTCAATATTGTTTAGTAAGAGTGTTTAGCAGAAAAGCCAACAAACGAATACTCGAAAAAATAAATACACAAGAAATAAATATTACCATGTTCAGTTCATGTTTTTTTTTTGTTTTGAAATAGTGTTTAATGCTCTTTACTTGAAATAATTTCAGCGATCCGAAATTAAAACGAAATTTGAGGCGATAACTACTTAAATGAATTTTTATATAAACTACGCATGCCATAATCGAATATTCCTCAAGCACAATATAACGGAAAACATTAAAATATGTTTACAAATATTTCTTACGTTGACGGAACTCTCTTAAATTGTTAACACAGAATGCGCTGGTGCCCCTCCTTCAAATTGAAAATGGGGCTCTCCATTTAAAAGTCGCTGCTATTTTGATGTTTTTAAAACCGATTCGCGAATTTTAAAAATGTTTTTTTTTTTTACAAACTACTTAAAAATACAAACCAATGAACTTTTCTACCATAAAAGTAACTTTTATTGACTATGGTAACATTTATTTCTTGCATATTTATTTTATTATATATATAACATTTTCTCTTTGTAAGGAAACATCATTTTGTTGGTCACTCTTGGCTACGAATGGAAACAAAGATGATATAAGAAAATATATTTTCGTGAAAATTATCTTTACTTTCATCATATTTTGCTTAGGGTAAAATTTTTGAGAATCAAAACCTATCTTTTTACAACCCCCTCATTTTCATAACTTATCATACTTTCATCATTCATAGTCCATTTTCTGTAGGCTGTTTTTGAACCCAGTCAACGACGGGTACTTCTGCTAGTATATATATATATATATATATATATATATATAAATATGTGTGTGTGTGTGTGTCTGTACTAGACTTTTTAGCCCGTTAAATACTTACGTTTATCAATTCTATCCTCAGTATTTTGGACATCTTTTTTTCTTCTTTTTCTTTCTTGCCATATTGTAAAATTGGAGAAAGATATGTCTGCTAGTAAAGATCCGCACGTTGTTTCTCAGCCGTTGTATTTTAAAATGCCGACACGGTGCGTTGACTACGCGATATTATATTTCTGATTATATTAATTTCTTGTTGGAATTTAAAATTATATTTATAGTATTCTTCATAATTCATCTGTCAATCTGCCCATCTTGTTAATCTTGGATGTGTATTTTTTCTGATAAGTGCTGATTCACTAGTAAAAACAGAAAAAAAAACTTGTGAAATCAGATCAGCGGTGCCGATGGAACTTGGAAAATTAGTCTCGAATGTTGGAACCCACAATGAATTCTTAAAAAAATATATTCTATAGCCGTTTTATAATATTCATTTATTTAAAATATTATATATGTTATATAAAAATCACTTTGTGTGTGAAAGAGAGAGAGAGAGAGAGAGAGAGAGAGAGAAAGACAGACCTGCAGACAGACAGACAGACAGACAGACAGAGTTCCTTCGTCGTCGTTTCCGAAACAACTAGGCCTATTTTTTGCAAATTTTACACAAAGCTAATTTGTGTCTGTCAACGTTCTTAGATATCCTTTGCATAAAAATTGATCCGATAAGTATTGAAAGTCGGAAAAATCCGATCCTGGAAATAGTGTTTTTTTCTTATAGATAAAAGACACATAAAAGAGACATTTCAAGGGAATATTTTCCGTTACACGGGCATTATCAGTATTATTTCATTTATTTATTTATTTGTCGAATTAGTCCACTGGGCAAATTTTTCATTTTTTATTTATTTTTTTTTTTCAAATTAGTCCACCGGGCAAATTATCCATAGTAATATTTAATATTCAACAGAAAATGGATTCTATAATAACACATGTGCAATCTGCAAAACTAGATATCGTGATGTGCGTCCACCTCAAATTTAATAAATCAATTACAAACACTTCATGTTACAACAGCAAGGTGAGTGGATCACAATTTGCTTAACAACTGTACTGTTTTCATGAAAGAAAGAAATGCAATCGAGATTTTCTTCCAGCTAAACATCTAATTTACATTAAGAATTTCAAGAAAAAAAACAATTCCATATGATTATTTTTTTTATCCAAGATGGAATGATTGATTTTCACATAAGTGCGTTAATCTGTCTATTTTATATAACAATAAAAGTGAAAATGTGCGTGACGACACTTCTCAACCTATATACTCAACCGATTTTTTTATCTACAGCCTTGAAATTTGGAATAAATATGGTATTCAGACATGTCTAAAACATTGTAAAAGTTTTCACCAGGAAAATGTGCGGCTAAGTGGTTAAAACAAAAAAAAAAAATTCGTACGTATGCGTCGTCGGATTCTTATCTGTTTGTCAACTGTTTAACGACTGCGCATGTGTGAATCGTTCAGGTGACAGATTCCTTATGTTAAACATAAATAGGTTTATAACCACGATTTTCAGTTTGTGAAAAGCTGGCCTAATGGTTATCGAAGTTGACTCACTGTCTTTAGGTCGTGGTTTCGATCTCAGCTCAAGTATTTTTATATACAAGAAATGAACTGTTTAGACAATCGTAATACTCGCATGCACATGTCTCAGTTTCATTCTGTTTTTTTTTTTTAATTCATATATTTAAAAAAAAAACATTACGTTTTATAACTACGGTATTTCTGTTTTGTTTTTGTTTTTTAAATAAGAAATCTGCATCACTTAAAATAATATTTATTCGTACTTTACGACCGGGCAACGTCGGTGTGAGGGCTTGTATAGGTTTTATCTAATTACTACGTTGAATTATATTCATGCATATTTCATGCATATTTCATAATTGTATAGAAATTAAGATAAAAACGTGTTAGCACACACACACACACACACACACATATATTTTATATTATTGGTAGTATTATTTAAACAAAACCAAAATGTGTCAACCAAAGAGTGCTCAATGTTTATACAGAGCAATATAAATATGTTGAATATGATAACTAATGGCTACACATATGCAAACATGTTTCAGTGACCCCCATGCCAGGGAGAATCACCTCATCCGGCCAAAAATATCTCGTGGATATTCTTGGCCTGATGAGGTGACTTTCCCTGGCAGGGTGGTTACTGAAACATTTTTGCATATGTGCAGCCATTAGTTATCACATCCAACATATATATATGTATATATATATTTATGATGATGATGATTGTTTCATCTTTACAGATAATTGTCATCCGGCCTAATGACCCCCCCACCAACCCTATCCCCCTGTTCATCTAACAAGGCCACGAAGGTGACGCTTCAAACCAACAGTTGATCTGAAGCAAAAATGACACATAAAGTCAAATTCTGGCCCGGGTTAAGTAGACAACTTTGTTGTATGGTGTCTCTGTTGACAACCATACACCTCCTCTGACCTGTAATCGACTTGCACTTTCTGCCACACACCACACAGGTTGTCTCATCAGGTTGCGGAGGCAAGGGGATATATGGGCGTGTTTCCCGTGACTTCGTGTGCTTTACATGCCCAGCTTTGGACTTAGAAAGTGGACACGTGTCTCACACTTCCAGCCAGACCCACGAGCATCTTAATCCTTCACAAAGCATTTTCATATATATATATATATATATATATATATATATATATATATATATATATATATATATATATATATATATATATATATAGGATGTAACGATTCAAGTGACAGAAAGAAAGAAGTAAAAATAAATAAGGAAGTAGAGATGAAGAAATTAAATATAGAAAAATATAGAACATATCAAATTATCCACTCTCTCTCTCTCCATATATGAATTAAATGTAAATATATATATATATATATATATATATAAATTAAATTTATATATATATATATATATGCATATACATACACATATATATACATTGCATTTATAGAAGAATATAGAACATACCGATTAAAAAAATGATATCGAAGGATATCAAATAAAATGCAAATTCGATAAATAAGTTGGAGACAGTTTTCTAAGGCTATGTGTGGAAGCGTAAATGCGAAGTCTTTAACCAGGTCGTTATATAATGCAACGCCAGTGACGAAATATTTTTCGTGAAAAACCAAAAATATAAAGAAATGTACATTTAATTTATATATATATATATATATATATATATATAATATATATATAATATATATATACATTTAATTTATATATATATAAATATTAACATTTAATTTATATATATATATATATATTTACATTTAATTTATATATATATATATGTATATATATATATATACATATATAGTAAGTTATAAAATATATATGGTGATTAAGCTACACTGAATATTCCACATTTCATCCACTCTAGGACACTTCAGGCTTATGCGCATAAGCCTGAAGAGTCCTAGAGTGGATGAAACGCGAAATATTCAGTGTAGCTTAATCGCCATATATATTTAATAACTTACTAACTAGCTCTACCTAGGTATTGAGCACTTTTGAAGTAAATACTTAAAGTTTACGCATAAATTTATACTTTCGTATATTAATTTTATGTGAGTAAATGAAGTAGTTATATATATATATATATATATATTTATTTATATATTTATATCCTAATTATTTTTACCCACTTCATTCCTCTACTTTTTTCATTTTGTATTATCCTATATTTCTTTCCTCTCCTATACTTTATAACCACGTAGTTTTTGTGCTATTATTATTTTATAGTATTCGATAATTATAATATATTTTAGAACTGTCCACCCCATGACCCATCGTAAATTATCCCTTTCCTATACCATCTGTCTGTCCTCTACTTTACTCAATAAAATCTTAGTACACTGCACCCCGTATAATTCATCCCCTCAATTTAATATTTATAATATTAAGCCTAATAACATATATCTCTTTTAAGTGCTATTATTGTCTCACATACCCCTATTTAAACAAGACCAACTTAACATAAACCCCCTATCTCATGTAAAACTTTTCCATAGCTGCAACACATATGATTACAAAAAGAACCCTTTTTCAACTTACCCTATATTCTCCCCGAGAGCTTTGACACACGTACTGTCCACTCTCGTTTTTGCACGTCTACTTAACAAGCAACCGACCCTGAAGAAATTACAAAATAATCTACACATATATTTAGTAAAAAGGTGATTCAGAGGTTTCTCATATATCCGTTTAACAAAACATAGGCACCAACAAGCAAACGCAGGGCATATTTCCGGCAAGATAAGGAATTGTTCGACACAGTTGACTAATTACAGCGACAATCACAGAAATTCTTACAACAAATAGATAGTCAATGTTGATAATGTGGTTTCTTTCGCATACGGTTCCAGAAATCATGGCTCCCAAAACCTCGCCAAAGTAGTTGATTTTGAGGTGGAAGAATGGATGCTAATGGGACAAATCATATAAATTGGATTGTTGCTGATACAATGCATCAACCGTGTGGGAACTACGTTGATCAAGAAGATGTCAGTATAACCGAAATTCACTAAAATAATTTTAGGATTACAAAAAAAAAGAAAAGAAAATATTGGAATGATCAAAGATACGGATTAAAATAAGCATAAAAAAGGCATCCAAGCGACCCCCGAGCAAGCTCGGGTAATATTGATTTATATATATATATATGTATATATATATATATATATATATATATATATATATATATATATATATATACTAAGCTTCTTTTGGAATATTATGTCTAGAAAGTTGAAATTTAACACATGGGGTATTTTATTTATATATTTTTTTTACTTGTAGCACACTTTAGCTTTTTTTTTTTAGCCTTTGAAAATGGCTACTAAGCGGATAAAATTGAAAAACAAGCACGGTTGAACTTGGCAGAGGTAAATCGTCTATCTTTTGAATATGAATACATATACATTTATATCTTCACTTCGTTGAATGTTTAGCCTTTTTATATAGATCTGGTGATAGCGCAGATCGATTGACACAGGCTGAATTAATTTTATTATTTGCGGACTATTATACTCATCTTTTCTTAGTTGTTTCACGACGTTTCAACCAACTGTTCCTCTGGCTTTCGTCAGGTGGTAACCGCGACGGGATACGAAATCTTAATCCCCTGACTGCATCTACTGCAATTACTGCCTTCCGTAGTTGTCGTCGTCTCACCACGTAATGGCCGGCTTTTGGTAGGATTGGAAATAATATCTTCAGACAGCCTGACGAAGACCAGAGGAATAGTTGGCCGAAACGCCGTGAAACAACTAAGAAAAAGATGAGGATAATAATCTGCAATAAATAAATTAATAAATAATACTCATCTCAATAATGAATTCCAATTAAAATAATATAAAGGTTGAATTTTTAAATAACGACTGGATGGATCGCTGAATATTTAAGTTTCCATCTGATAGCGCTGAACTCAAATCTTTTCTAACTTTTAAAGTAATTATAATGTATATTGGGTAGAATATAATCAGTAGGGCCATGATAATAGCATATTCTTGTCATCGTTTTGACTTTCGAGTATATATCCGACACAGTAAGACACAGTTACTCAACCGAGAGCCACATCACTCTATATAAAAACATATAAGATATCAACGGATACACACTCGAGAGTCAAAAAAATGAAAAGAATGCGCTGTTGTCCAAGCTCTAGCAATAAGCAATAGAGCTTTGCCTAATAATTATGCATACGAAACCGTCTATGAATTAAAACATATCTATATATCTATATCTATATTAATATCTACCTATCTATCTATCTATCTATTTATCTCTCTCTCTCTCTCTCTATATATATATATATATATATATATATACTTTTCGTATTCCTATTTGTACACTTCCATTCATATATATATATATATATATATATATATATATGAATGGAAATGTATAAAAAGGAATACGAAAAGTATAAAAGCTTATAACGTTTCTTTATTCGTTTTCAATTCGTGACGTGCAGGAATACAAAATAATATTATGAAAAAAAAATTAAAAAACGTTTTTTACAAGTACATCATTTTCGACCGATCCTTCAGTCTTCATCGGCGTAGTGAAAGTATGAGCATGCACGGGGAAAAGGGGAATGGAAAAGGAAGGAAGGTAGAGGATTAGGAGGAGGAGGAGGAGAGGGAGGAGGAAGAAGAGGAGAAGAGGGAGGAGAAGAAGGAAGTATAGCCAATGAGAAAGGTGCCACGTCAGTTTTAAATATATACACATATAAATACGCAGATACACACATGCACACAGTACATATACAAATATAAACGAAAAATTAAAAATTAAACAGTAAATAAAAATGAGAAACGCACCTTTAACTGTCCAATCTTTTAAATTCTAACGATATTATTTATTCCAAGAGAGAACAAGAATTCAAAGGATATAAGACGTTATGAGAAGAAACGCTATGATGCTAATTTGTAAATCACCGGCTATTTCTCGTTCGAAAAAGAACGAAAACGTCGTTTCTAAATTCAACCGTTTTAAGACAGAAACGAAACGCTACTTTTTATTAATTTATATATTTATATGTACATACACATACGTATACAAACAAATACTCACATGTACAAATATATACATAAATATATGCATATATGCATACATTTATGTATGCATATATACACATATACATATACTAACACATATACATGCATATATATATATATGTAGTAGTAGCGTTCGTGTGTGTGTTTGTTTGTGTGTACAACCCCCCCCCCATGTTCAAAGAAATATATTTTTGCTGTGAGGGTATCCACGTTGCCCGTAATGAAAATGATTAGTAAAGAGGTGTGCTTCAAACGAACTTCATGTCAACGCAGGTAACGCCGGGTACCCACGCTAGTTTAAGCATATATTAAGACCGGGTAGTGATGTAATACTGGTTTTACATTTTTAACAAATAAAAAAAGAACGTTGTAACATAGCTTTCAGTAAGTATCTTCTCTTTCACTAGTAAATATGGCTGTGATTTTTTTAATCAAAAACTATATTTGTCTGTTTTGATTTCATTCATTTTGTGCACTTTTGAGTGCAAATCACCTCACACCGCCAAATAGGTTGAACAATCACTCAGTTCCTACTCAAACACTTGCCAAAGAGTTAATATCTCTGCGATGATCGATCTCTCTGGGTGACTTCTGTCTGCAACGGTTTCTCGTATTCTCTATTTTCTTCTGTCATCGTAAATTGCCAAACCTCATTATCCTCTGCGTCAATCCATTCCTCCGAGTTAACGGAATTCATTACGGAACCAATTTTCTCTCAAATTTTAAGATTTCTTGATTTCGTCCAATTTCCGAAATAAAGTAAATTTTCTTCTCTGCCTCAATCCTATGACAAGAACATTTTCACCACAAGCTATTATGGAACTAAATATTATTAAGTCTATGGGAGAGAGGAATTGCTTACATTATTATAATAAACAGTTTTATAACTTATTTATCTCTAAGAGAGAAA
This sequence comes from Euprymna scolopes, assembly GCF_053919585.1. Classification (NCBI taxonomy): domain Eukaryota; kingdom Metazoa; phylum Mollusca; class Cephalopoda; order Sepiida; family Sepiolidae; genus Euprymna; species Euprymna scolopes. The sequence goes on along the minus strand of NC_136516.1, from coordinate 22,629,445 downwards.
TAGAACGAAAATTAGACAAATTTGAACCCGCCCGGATATATTGGATTCCAAATATTCCGCTTTTATGTATTTTGTATTGCGCAATTGAAAACCAGTGCCCTATAACATTAAAACATTGATAATATTATTGCTTAAACAGTGAGAGCATATGGTATAAGCAGTATAATATGAAGTGGTAAATATAAGAGTGATTATAACAACGTACTGACAGGAGAGTGATGTTTTCAACACGAAAGTTTTACAATCAGAAAGTTGTGAGTTCAATCTCTTTCTAAGTAGTAGATCCTTACTTTCATCTTAGATTACACTCGAAAATCAATGTACCTATATATTAATACGATAGCATGTGTTACGCTTACATCCGGGTCGTTTACATGTAATGCACCTTCACTTCTTGTAATAAATAATGTTACCAAGAATTCTTCGAAAGTTTTGGTTTCAGTTTCGATTATAACTAATGCCACTCCAATAATCTATTTTTTAAGAAACAATTTCATTTAGAATTCTTCAAATGTCTTGGTTATGTTTCGATTAGCTGATGACACCTTAGCAATCTATTTTTTTAATCATTTTATCAAGAATTCTTCATAAGTTTTGGTATCGGTTCTGAATATAGCTTAAGAAACTGAAGTATATATATATATATATATATATATATATATATATATATATATATCTTTCTTCTTTTTTACACAGTGGTCACCACTTTTCAAGGCCCGGACGCCACTCAGGGAGAAGGGTTATTGCAAGTACATTACGTTAGTGTGGAGATTTGATGAAGTGTTGACTTAAGGGGGTGGTTCATTAGGAATTTGTTAACGTTGGACTTGAACACATCCAAGTTGTAATCAGGTGGGAAGCAGGCAGACGGAACAGAGTTCCACAGGCGTGCAGTTCTAAGAAAGAAGCTTTGTTCATGGAATCCACGTTTTGATTTAAGCACAGATAAAGAGTGGGGGAAATATTTCACGGTGGATTCAGCTAGACGGGTGTTTTCCGTGAAAGATTGGCGAGGGGAGACCAGAGATTTGAGTTAAGACGAGCACCTGCCATGGAAATAACGATTTAACAAGGATAGGCTCGCAACATCTCTTCTGTGGGAGAGAGGTTGTAGGGTAGAGAAAAGAGCATCCCCCACTAAGCCACGAAGTCTATTTTGTACTCTGTCAAGGCAGGATAGGCTGTTTTTAGTAGCTCCTGTCCAGATATGGCAGCAGTACTCCATCCTTGGACGTACTTGTATATATATACATAAATACGAATTGCGCTGTTTTACGGTTGTTGTAAAAATGGAATGAAAATTTTAATTTCGTTCCATTTTAATTTTTATTTTTATTATTGTGTCCCCCCAAAACGAAAGTAATCAAAAGAATGAAATTCAACAATCGTAATTTTATGTATATAAAACAAAAACAAAAACGAAAGATTTTTTTATATAAATATAAAATTTTGTTAACAAAAACGAAAGAATTTTATATTTAAACGAAAAAAGTCAATTTAGTCCAACCCACCTTTCACATTAGAAATGTCGACGTTTATAAGTTTTCGAGAATAAACACCCCATCTTTAGAACGGTCTTAGGAGGAGACACCCCCAACCTCTTCATGTTAAGAACAACTTTGGAAATAGACACCCACAACCTTTTCATCATACCCGAAAACCTATACACTTAACATGTCGAATAATAATGATGAGTTATTTGGTTAGTTGGTTGTTTTTGTTTTACGGCATATCAACCCTTTTCAGGTTATTTAATGCCGAATCCAAAGATTTTGAAGAAAGATTTTTTTAATAGAATATATTTGTGGGTTTCAAGTCGGTTTCTATTTAACCCATAGTTGGGACCCTAACAGGTACTACCACTCCGGGTCAGAGTGGACCTGGGAGCATTGGCAATTAAAGGGTGGCCCCACACTCCCCAAGCCCCGCAAGCTGAATATAGTTTAAGGTCATATCCAGGACCATGAACGATGAGTTAAATATACAGAATTTAAAACGGAACGAAATTTAAATTTCAGTTTCATTTTTACAACAACCGTAAAACAGCGCAATCTTTCGCAACGTTTACTTACTTCTGTATGTCCGTCTGCCTCTTGTGTTTCTGAATTTCGACAGAAAGATTGCCGAGTTCGAAAAGGTAGGCTTGAGGAATTGTGAAGGTTACATCCATCAAAATGTGCAAGCAATCAAACTAGTATGGATTGTCTGTATGTCTGTCCGACTGTCTGTTCTATTCTTTCTCGAAAACTATTGGGTCAATCTGGCTGAAATTTTATGTGGGTCTTTGCAATGATACGGTAAACTGAACTAAGCGTTATTGGATCACTTCAATTCAACCATATTTAATTATGCATTTGGCATATAGATATCATTCAAAGTCCAAGATTCATAATTTTGCCAACTTTCACAGCTAGTAGTATAATAGCATGTTTCGTCGATCTTTTGAAACATAAAACGCCGATTAAAAAACATCATTGGTGAGCCACTAATGATAGATGAAGGAAAATGGGCGATCGTCGATAGTCGAGTTAAAAATAATACGGTAATCCAGTACATAGCCAACCCGTAGACGATTTTTGAATGGGATATAAGCTAAACTATTTTTTAAAAACCCCAACTGTATTAAACTGTAGAAGTAATAGCAAGAAAAAATATTAAACTGCAGAAATATAGTAACCGTATGCATGCCCGTAGTGAATTTTACTTTATAATAAAGAAAAGATACGAAATAATTAAATAATAATAATCATAAAATAATAATAGTATATATATATATATATATATATATATATATATATATGTATATATGTATATGAATAGGATAGCGTGTATGTTATTTATTTTGTGTGTCACGCTTACATCCAGGTTACTGTCGTTTAATTGTTATGGACTTCCATTTCTTGTAATCAATAATTTTACTAAGAACTCTTCATAAGTTTTGATTTCGGTTTCGATGATGGCTGATGGCACTTCAGTAATCTATCTTTTTTATAAATAATTTTATCAATAATTCTTCATAAGTTTTGGTTTCGGTTTCAATTATGGCTGAAGTAACTAAAATTATATATATATATATATATATATATATATATATATATATATATATATATATATATATATATAATTATATTTGTCAAAGGTTTTGGTTTCAGTTAAGATTAAAGTTGATGCACCTAAGTTATATGGATATATGTTTTTGTTTGTTTTGTTAACTCGCAAGTTTAATATATATAAAAATCGATAGAACATTCAATCTATAATAAAGGGAATCTGCAGGAATTAAAATATATTTAACCGAACTTTACGAGCGGACTACACTCGGCGTCCCTGCTATCTAAGATAAATACATTTGCAGTTTTAACAAAAAACCCTACAATAACATGAGCGTGTCTCAATTTACGCTGACCATGTACAGAATTTCAACATCAATATATTACATATGAATGAGTCCTCTGTGGAATTTCCACAGGGCTCGCTAGTTATCACAATAACAATAATCAATAAATAAAGAAATAATATGTAAGTTTATATATATACATATATATACATATATATATACATATATATATATAGGGTATGCATATATATATATATATATATATATAGAGAGAGAGAGAGAGAGAGAGAGAGAGAGAGAGAGAGTGCCCACAAAGATTGGTGGAAGCATCCTGTAGATTATGTAGCCAGACTTTGTGGGCACCCTGTATACCCCCCACACACACACACACATATATATATATATATATATATATATATATATATATATATATATATATATATATATATATATATATATATATATATAGGGTGCCCACAAAGTCTGGCTACATAATCTAGAGGATACATCCACAAAGTCTGGCTACATAATGTAGCCAGACTTTGTGGATGTATCCTGTGTAAAGTAATAATATATAATATATAAGAGTATACATATACATATACATATATATATATATATATATATATATATATATATATATATATATTTATATGTAAACGAAAAAAAAATCAGATAAAGCATGATAAAATTCTTACACAAACAAAAGAGATAAATTGCAGGTCAAGTGAACCTCTGCCTGAACACCACGCGACTGTACACTGCGATATGTAGGTTTGTGATCAACACTTAATTTGATTGGTTAACTAGAAAACTCAGCAACAGAATATATAAGAACACAGGAACATCGACCACATGCAATAGACGACAAGGATTAAACGCTTAAATTTCTGTGTAATTTTCTTATATATCAAAAGGTTTATGATATATATGTATATGTATATATATATATATATATATATATATATATATATATATATATATGAAAGCTGAATGTCTGTGTTCTGTCGAATAGGCTCCTATATGGTTGACTATTTTAAAAAGCTGATAACATATAATGATAGAAGATGTATCAAGACACAGGAATGGGTATGTTTGATCTGGCAGAACAGTGGTCCATTAAAATAGTGGGGTCTGCATTCGCGCCTGGTTTACAAAGTATGGAAATAAAAAAAATTTAATTTAAAAAAAACGTTTACAAGTGTTTTTGATATAGATGTACATTAAAACATTTTGATAAGTATGTTTTAACTTTAATAGGGATGGTATAATAAAATTGTGGGGTCTGCGTTGGCTCCTGGCCTCCATAGAATGGAAATAGGCACAAACTTTAATAAAGACTTTTCATATCAATCTGCGTCAGTATACTTTGATAATTATGTTTCAGTGTGAAGAAATATGGTATAACAAAATTATTGGGTGTTCGTTCGCACCTGACCTCCATAGAATGGAAATATGTCACAAAGTTTAACAAGTTTTTTTTTTTAATATAGATCTACAGAATATTGTGATAAGTGTTTCAGTGTGAACAGGTATGGTATAAAAAATTATGGGGTGTATCTATTTTATTTTTACTTTCATCATATTTTGCTTTGGTTTTGATACCCCCATATTTAATCCAAATTTACAAGCCTTCCATTTCATAACATATCATACTTTCATAAATCAGAGTCGATTTTCTTTAGGCTGTTTTTGACCCCAGTCAACCACGGGTACTTTTGCTAGTATATGTACATATACATATATATATGTATGTATATATATATATATATATATATATATATATATATATGGTATATATATACATCTATATACACACATATATATATACTGTACATATATATATATATATATATATATATATATATATATAATAGAGAAAGATGGTTTGCTTGAAGGATTGCTGGTAAATAGACATGGAGGATTATAAGAAGGCTAAAGCAATGTAGAGAACCTGCTTTTGTATTGGCTTGATGGATGAATAAAAGTTGGTAAATGAACAAAGGTCCTTTTTTATTTTATTTAACTTCATATATCTATTCATTTTTCCAGATAATCACAATACAAATCAGTGAATATGAACTTGATAATAAAGGAGTTGGTTGAGGTCTTAATATTTTGAGCGATTGTTGAGCCACTTTAGGTTTTTATCATAGAATGTTAGGTGTTGTTTTATGGCACTATTGTCAGCTAAATGACAGCTTCGTCGTCGGGAGAGCGGTGTTGTGGTGTGGCCTATGTATGAGTTGTTAGAGAGGGTTCGGAGACATTCTTCGAAGGGGCAAATAAATTCATATACTACATCAGTTTGGTTTTGTGTGGTGTTAGTATTATTATTGTTTTTAATTATAGAATTGGAGGTTTTAAATTTAGTATAATATATTATTAGCTTAATCTTTTTGTTCTGGTTGGTGGGTCTAGTGTATCGTTTAATTAGGTTTGTTATTTTTATTCGCCTGTTTTGTAGCGACCTATTATTCATATATATATATTATTCTGAAGTATATATATATATATATATATATATATATATATATATATCAGAATAATGTAATAAGTTGAATTAAATTTAATTGAATATACACTCTATCTTATTATTGCTTAAAAAAGGAAATTAAGATGTATACACATCTATTCATGTCCATATATATGCATATAAATATGCATATATATCAACATAAATAATATGTCATAATTATATATGTATAAAATATATTTGTAGTCATCGACATACAGTCCTGTTTCATTGCATCACACTCACCAGTGCCGCTAGACTAGCATCTCCCCCAAGCCAAAGATTGAACCTAGAACCGTCGTGTTGACAGTCGGCGATTATCCCACTCGACCATGGAATTGACGCCCGTAAATTGCTCGTCGGAATGTCTATTTAAATAGACACCCGCCACCACCTTTATAGTACTCAAATTGTCTGTACGTAAACAAACAAACATATATATATATATATATATATATATATATATATATATATATATATATATATATATATATATATATATATATTGGAATAATGTAATGGAATAAATCTACTGGTATGCAAATCCAGTGATTATCGGTCTTACAAATATTATTGTATGTAATATTTTATATTAAATCAAATATTATTGTATGTAATATTTTATATTAAATCAAATATTATTGTATGTAATATTTTATATTAAATCAAATATTATTGTATGTAATATTTTATATTAAATCAAATATTATTGTATGTAATATTTTATATTAAATCAAATATTATTGTATGTAATATTTTATATTAAATCAAATATTATTGTATGTAATATTTTATATTAAATCAAATATTATTGTATGTAATATTTTATATTAAATCAAATATTATTGTATGTAATATTTTATATTAAATCAAATATTATTGTATGTAATATTTTATATTAAATCAAATATTATTGTATGTAATATTTTATATTAAATCAAATATTATTGTATGTAATATTTTATATTAAATCAAATATTATTGCATGTAATATTTTATATTAAATCAAATAATATTGTATGTAATATTTTATATTAAATCAAATATTATTGTATGTAATATTTTATATTAAATCAAATATTATTGTATGTAATATTTTATATTAAATCAAATATTATTGTATGTAATATTTTATATTAAATCAAATATAATTGTATGTAATATTTTATATTAAATCAAATATTATTGTATGTAATATTTTATATTAAATCAAATATTATTGTATGCAATATTTTATATTAAATCAAATATTATTGTATGTAATATTTTATATTAAATCAAATATTATTGCATGTAATATTTTATATTAAATCAAATAATATTGTATGTAATATTTTATATTAAATCAAATATTATTGTATGTAATATTTTATATTAAATCAAATATTATTGTATGTAATATTTTATATTAAATCAAATATTATTGTATGTAATATTTTATATTAAATCAAATATTATTGTATGTAATATTTTATATTAAATCAAATATTATTGTATGCAATATTTTATATTAAATCAAATATTATTGTATGTAATATTTTATATTAAATCAAATATTATTGTATGTAATATTTTATATTAAATCAAATATTATTGTATGTAATATTTTATATTAAATCAAATATTATTGTATGTAATATTTTATATAAGACAATCTCAGCTAAAGGAATACATACATATATATATATATATATATATATATATATATATATATATATATATGTCTCGTGTCGCGGGGTTCGAATCGTTCGACTGGTAGTAATCGTGACACGCTGCACTGAAGAATCCCGAAAGGATGAAACACTAGTGTCTGTAGGTATTTAATTATTATAGTAAAAAAATAATTATATTTATATATATATATATATATATATATATGTGTGTGTGTGTGGGTGTGTGTGTGTGTGTGTGTACAATTATTAATGTGTATATGTATGCCTATTTATATGCATATATATGAAATAAATATATATGTATACATCTTAAATAATTTCCTTTTTTAATGCGAGTTTATAGGTCAAAATTGGGTCGCTTTCAGTTTTATGCGCTCCAACGTTCAGCTGCCATAGAGGGTCTCGCGACCTAGTCACCAGCCTCTGCACTTTCTCCACGTGCTGAATGTCACGAACGAGGTATGGAGCCGACGTTTGGATGCCATAGTTTAAACACAGGTTAGACGAGCGATACGCACATAGGATCACCGGAGTGAGGTTGGTGAAAGAGAACTTGATGTGAAACGGTACTCCTTGCCTTATTGGCAGTTTGGATGCAGTTACTCAAAGGTTTTAAGACGGAATCACCAGCGTTCCGAGGTGTCTAGTGTCCCGATCTGCCAGAGAGTTTTCTGCACCGCCAAAGTAAAAGGCAACTCCAGTGTATTGCCAACTGCAATGTGGCAACATTTGCCGACGTTGAGGATGAGATCTCATGCGGTTGACAACTCCCACACACGCTGAAAACTCGGGTTAAAATACCGATCTGCTTGAGGCGGGCCACCAGCTTGACGTCGTCAGCAAACAGCAGCTCATCACTACCAATAGCATCCGGCATAAAGTTGATGAATAGGAGGAAAAGATTGATTCATGCAACAACCCTTGTGGAACTCCACTACTAGTGCTTACATCTGAAGACAGTTTGGCCGTATGTACCGCTTGCTAGAAACGCTCGAATATAGTGAATAATCGATTAGGTTAGACTATGCACAAAGTGTTTTTTGCACAAGCGGACGATGGTTGACGGAGCCAAATGTCTTATCAAAGTCTAAAAAGACTATGTCCGCTGAGTCACCCTCGTCTTTTATTCTCGCGCACTCCCTTCCATTTGAGATTTGTAAGACAGTAGTGTTTTGGCATAAAACCATGCAAACGCTTTAAATCATGTTCCCTCTTTATGTGTATTATATCTGACCGATTGTTAGTTAACCCATCCGCCTTCATACATATATTCATACCCAATCCACTGTGACCATGCAATTCCTCCATACACGTACCGAGAAAACAAAGCCATAAAACGTGGCATAGTGATACAAGACAGGAATGAGAAAGAAGCAACCTTAGTTGAAGTTAGTGTCCCCAATGGTGCTCAGTTAAACAGAATTGAGAGAGAAAAGAAAACGAAATACCAAGTTCTTAAGTGTGACATAAAAATAACTGGAATTTCCAGTCATTATAAAATCAACTGGTCTCTAGAAAAAAATCAATAAATATCTTGTAAATATACCAGATGAACAAAGTGCAAGAAAGATTAAAATGATCTCTCTTAATAAGACAGTCATAATCTTAAAAAATATATTTCGGTAGGAATATCTTAGTTAGCGGGATAATATTTGGCATCTGGTATGGGTTGTTGGATAAAGTGACTTGGAGATCGTACACACATATTTCAGGTAAGCTGAGAACAAAGAAAATACCTTGTTGGACTTTGACACATATATTGACCTCTAATGGAACAAAGACAAATTTGTCAAAAAAAGGCAAGAAGTCGGACAAACAAAAAACAGATCAAGAGAATTTAAGAGAGACGCAAAATTGATATATCATTAGCTCGTCAACCCCAACCTAACTCCTCATTCTTGCACGATACGTCCGACAATCACTGTAGTCAAAATAATAATTAAATAAAAACAGTTTTGTAATGAAATCGTCTCTGTGTTCGAATATCGAACGGCTAGTACAAACTAGAGTGTGTATATTTATTTAGCAGCACACATTTCGTAGAAGTGCAACAAACGTGATTATACATACGTGAACAATAAACAGATAAATCGTTAGAGAGAAACAGACAATACAAAAGGATGCCCCACTCCAAGCTTCAACAAACTGGTAAGAAAATAAAAAAGAAAAAGAAGGTGGGTATCGATCTGCATCTAATAGACGTTTCCTCTTTTTACTTCACTTGTGGGACTTTCCGATCATGTATTTATGTTGGATTCAGGTCGATTTTTCTTTTAACCTCAGGCAAATGAATTAAGTCGCAACGTTGAAATCTCAAACGTCTGACAAACAACAGGTGGTCTCATAAGATGTGCACAGCAGAAAACAAAACAATTAAAAAAAAAGAGCAAAATTGAACAACTTGGATGTCACGATGACTTTTGCAGAGAGTCAGCGGCAATTTACTCTTAATATGTTGATAATGTGGAACGAGTAGTAAAAGATAAACAAACGTTTGCCAAGGCGTTTCTATCTTTCTCTCTCTCTCTCTCTCTCTCTTTCTCGTTCTCTCTTTCTCTGTCTCTCTCTTTCCCTCTCTCGTTCACTCTCTCTCTTCTCTCTCTTTCTCTCACGTTCCCCTCTCTCTCGTTCCCTTTCTCTCTCTCGTTCCCTCTCTCTCTCGTTCTCTTTCTCTCTCTCGTTCCCTCTCTCTCTCGTTCTCTTTTTCTCTCTCGTTCCCTCTCTCTCTCGTTCTCTTTCTCTCTCTCGTTCCCTCTCTCTCTCGTTCTCTCTATCTTTCTCTCTCTTTTTCTCGTTCTCTTTCTCGTTCTCTTTCTCTCTCTCTCTCGTTCTCCCCCCCTCTCTCTCTCTCTCTCTCTCTCTTGGAAAGAAAAAAAAGAAAAGACTAATCAATGCAGAAGTCATAACACGATTTACAGAACGAATATTTATTTGATCCCACTCGAAAGACATTTTTGTTTCTTTGTTTGGTTCTGACTAGAGAGCAACCCAGAAACAGGGACAGGAGATCGATGAAATTGATGCTTTTGTATGGCGTATCCGGCAATTGATACGCTGATTCTGTTTTGCTCCGGGTAAATGTGACTAGTTTTATTTCGTTTTCTTTTGTCGATTAAATTAAGGGATGATAAACAATGCTGTTTTTTTTTGTTTTTTTTTGATAGATGGGGAAAATATATATTAACATAAAAAAATAATTAAAATGAATAGGAAAATAAATTTATTTGATTAATGCATACTTTGTTTCGGCATTTTTGAGATGATGATTGGATATTCGCATTATTTAAATTCATTGGAGTACTGCTCTCATCATTCCCACAACGTTTCGGTCGATGTGATCTCCGATTTTCTTCAGGTGTATCCTGTCGAACTCGGCAATGTTTTTTGTCGAGCCACTCTAATCACTGCAAGGCCCCGTGATACAGTGATCAGAATATTTTTTTTATACACAAGAGTAACCACTTATCAAGGCCTAGAAGTCACTGGAGAATAAGGGTTATTTCGAAAAATAATTGTAAAAGTAACATTATTCTGAAGGTTAAATGTTCAATTCTCAGTGTGGGCAACCGAAAAATACAATTGCGAATTACTTAGGAAATCTATCCCATCATGGCTGAAGGAACAAGAGCAAGGTATCCACGTGAAGTCAATAGAGGGCTCCGTTGAAGATTCCGTGTAGATTGCACAAAAATATTCCCAGTTTCCATAATATACACCAGAAGAAGGTCGAAGGTTACATCGACCAAAACCTAGCAACAATTACAATCAAAATGAGAATAATAGCCTTAAGAATCTATACAATATGGATATTTTTGTTTTTCTGTATTTTTCAGATTAAGATTGATTTTTCGTATTATTTGGATTCTTACGACTCAAATTGTCATCTTCAGTGTTATTTGTTACGTTTCGGTCGTTGTAACCTCCGACCTTTTCCAGTTTTTTTTTTTTGTTTTTTTTGAACTAAAGAATCTTTCGAAAATAAACATTAAGAACGGTCTGAATTTTCTAAAGAAAGATTCCGGAGTTCAACAAGACACAGCTGAAGAAGATCGGAGATTACAACGACCGAATTATTTTTAAAATGATCTTCAATATGAGAACTATAATTAAAAGAATTCAAACAAATCGAACATCCTTTTTTATTTAGCATTCAAGCGCTTTGGCTACAGCAATACCCCAAATACAACGTCTTGGTGATACGCTGTCAGAAATTGCGCGCACCATTCTGCTCATATTATATGACTAGAAAAGTATTAGCTATACTAAAACCTGTTTTTGTTGTATTCTGAGGTGCCCATATGATATGGAGGTGTACATAGCGAGTATACACAAAACAGGTGTGTACAAACGACGGAAGCAAACCGTGTACATGTTATATTGTCATCAATGTAATGTTCATTGTGTTTGTGTGTGTAATTTTTAACACATACAATAAGCAGATATAGATACCTTCAACAACAGTTCAACAAACGGGACAAATAGTACCATTGTCTTGTATGCCTAGACAAAAGAAGGGCAAACTTTTGTGGTCAGAACAATCGCTTTATTGTTCCAAACGCGCTTCTGAATCTGTAAATTATTTTCTACTCGGATAACTCAGATAACCAAACTGTCTTGCCACATTTACATTTATTCCTGTTGCAACTATTTTTTTCTGGGGTGACATGCCTTTCCATTTTTCATGGATTGCAAATTACTGCCTTTCTAGCTGAATGCTTCCATAGCTAAACGATTCCCAACCAGCTGAGAAATTGCCCGTCTCGTCTACTTGTTATAACTTGTTCCAGCTCGTGCGCTCAAGATTTCTCGACTAACTTATTAATTAAATTAAATTAATTCTGCATGAGTATACTAAAACTAATACTATGTGCTTATGTCAATTGAATACACAAAAGAACTAACAGGTGACTTCTGAGTCACGTTTACTCTAGCTCACGATTATTGTTTTTATATCCAGGTTTGAAAAACTGTTTTACTCATGTACACTACATTTTTTTTGTTAAAACACAGACACTACTATGTGATCATCGCAAAAAGGCCCAACATGCATTCGAGACTTTCTTTAACTTTGGTCATGTCATCTTTATATACGCGTTTTTCTTGCGTATTTGCAGCCGCCTAGAATATTAAAATTTCACTAGACGGTTTAACTTTAGTATTTATTTTCTAGAAAAGTGGATCTCCCGAAATAATTAATTTGGGGTTTTTATTTGCTGATATAATATATAACATTGTATGAGATAAATATGATTTTAAAAAATTATACTTTAAATATTGTTTTCAGTTGTGTGATCATTTACACTACTTTCTCCATTTATTTTTATGCTTTGCCTCCAGCCATATTAAGTACTCTCACACACACACACACACACACACACACACACACACACACACACACACACACACACACACACACACACACATGCATTTATATATATATAATATATATATATATATATATATATATATATATTATCAAGCTGAACGTCTGTGTGTGCCTGGTCACGAATAGGTTCCTATATCGTTGACTATTATAGAAAACTGATAACATATAATGATAGAAGATGTATCGAGACACAGGAATGGGTATGTTTGATCTGGCATAATAATGATTCATTAAAATTGTGGGGTCTCCGTACGCGCCTTGTCCACAAAGTATGGAAATAAAAATTTTTAAATTAAAAAAACGTTTACAAGTTTTTTTTTTTATATAGATGTACATTAAAATACTTTGATGGGTATTTTTAACTTAAATAGGGATGGTATAATAATATTCTGGGGTCTGCGTTTGTCCTTGACCGCCATAGAATGGAAATAGGCACAAACTTTAATAAAGACTTTTCATATCAATCTGCGTAAGTATATATAAGAGAAAGAAATATATATATATTAATGGAAACAACGTGATGTAGTGTTTACCTGATATACACAATGGTAAACTTCAAACTAATATAAATAACAGCATTTATATATACAAAATGTAATCCTAACCGAATTAAAAAAACTTAATACGCAATAGAGAGTAGAGCTTATTATATATATAAGAGAAAGAACATTAAAACTGTAATTGAACTTAACAATCAAGATTTATTGCTCGACTGAATACTTAAAAAAACCATTTACAAAGGCCTTATTTAACGAAGTCTCAAAGAATGGTATTCTTGTTATTCTTCTCATCAGAGGACATAAAGAAATCAGCAAATTTTATTTGTAGCAATGCTAGAATTTGCTAGCTAATGATTTAAGTGAAACCGCAATTTTTTTTAGTTATAAATTGCCAAATAAAAAAGTGAAAAAATGTTGGATATGTAAAAAAAAACACACACACACACACACACACACATATATATATATATATATATATATATATATATATATATATATATATATATATATATATATATATAAACAAACCGTGCATCCTCTGATGAGATGAAGATCAATAATAGCATCCTTTGAAACTCTGCGGAAAAAATTATATTGTAATTTGTTTTTTGGAGTGTTCAGTCGAACAATACATTTTCATTGTGATGTTCAAATGACAATTTTAATTTTCTTTCTCTTATATACATATATATATATATATATATATATATATATATATATATATATATAGCAATGATCATATTGTCATAACTTGGATCAGCAAGGAGCATGAGTTGTATAGTGGCGCAGCTCTTGTTGAACATTCTGACACTTTCAGAGATAGTAGAAGCTAATAATAATAATATAGAAGCGTCTTGAAACAATTGTAACTAACAATGAAATACACTTTTTGTTGCTATCAACCCATTTCTTGAAGTCTTGGTTTTTGTTAAAACAGTATATATATATATATATATATATATATATATATATATATATATATATATACATTGGAAAGTATATCTTTTTGTTTATAATCTCAATAAATAGATATAAATAGTAATAAGATCAATGCTAGATGTGACATTGTTCTAAATACGTTGTTAGCAATGGCATCGTATCTTATACGGATGTTCGTTTTTGTAATCTATCACTCTTAGACAAAGATTCCCATGGATACCTAGCGGCGTTATCGGTTTCTATTGATAAACTTGCGGTTATACACATTACCCCTTCCTGTATTGATTTCCTGCAAAGTATTTTCAGTGCAACCTCATATGCCGTTTTTGATTCAACTCTGAGAGATTCAGCTGATGTAAATAGAACCTTTTTTGTGGAGCCGTCTCATCTCATTTGGCATTGAGTGGCCATTTGTTTTTTTACGGTATATTCCAGCTTTTACGGCAATCTCTTGGATAGTTTCTTTTTGAAAAAAAAGGATATTATTCTTTAAATATCAAAGAGATTTACCATGCATGTATCAAACAATAAGTCAATACTTATGTGTGCGATGAATTACTAAATATAGGTTTACTTAATTGATAATATTTTAAAAAATAAATATACTAAAATATATATGTAGCAAAAATATTACAGCTGATATGCCTAAAGAATTTTATAAAATTATTATGTTTAAAAATGAAGGATTTTGTGTTATAGGTATGTAACCAGCTATCGCAATGGGAGGAATAGACTGTAATCGGTGTTGAGGAGGAAAGACGAAAACAATTGACACTTTGCAAATCAATAAGTATATACATATATGCCTATATATACATGTATTTATTCAATTGTGTTAAGTATAAATGTCTTACTTGAAGAGGTCTATTGTATTTGACTATTTCCATAATATATGTCGGGGTAATCCCTTTTTCAAATGGTGCATGTAACGGATCTATTCAAAGCATGCTGGATGAATGAGTGAAAACAAATTTATTTGTTTTCACTCATCTTGGTTTAGAAACTTCCTGGGACCGGAAACTAGCTCCCTGGTGTTAGACTCGACCAAACTATATGCACCAAATTATAATCCATATGTTTGCCGGTGCCGTGTTTTCTGAGCGTCATTGGGATGTTTTAGTTCCACTGGTGTTATAAAACAATCGTTAGCCGGAAATTTTTGCTTCGTGATCCGAACAACATCAGGCCGACCAGTGTTAGCAACGGTATTCCAAAGACAGTAAGGCATATCTCAATGGTATGAACCTCTTCTGTTTGGTTAATGTCCAGTTCAGCTCGTTTCTTCTTGGGGCGTAATGGCTGTGATGTCTGCTTGAGTGGTGAAAAAGACACGCGACACAGATTTGTTGAAAAAAAATAACTATTTATTTTGCGATATTACACTTTATACATTAAACAAAAACGGGTATTAAATTACACCTGGTTCTTGACTACCTTAGCTTGGCTACTCTAGCTTGGCTATCTTAGCTTGGCTACCTTAGCTTGGCTTCCTTAGCTTGGCTTCCTTAGCTTGGCTACTCTAGCTTGGCTATCTTAGCTTGGCTACCCTAGCTTGGTTACCTTAGCTAATTCCTTTCACAGGAGAAAGAAGTGCTCACTTCTTCTCCCACGGAGGTACAAAAATACCCGTGTTCACCGCATGGTGGTCAGTTGAAAAAAAAAGAGAATTGTAATTATAGGAAATCTATCGCCTAACCCTTACGAGACAGGCCGTATCATTCAACAAGAATATTCATACTACTACGCTGTAAGTGGCGCCTAATAATTAGTACCATATATGTAATATCGGTTTGGAAAAAAATTTAAAAAACAACAGGATTGTCACTGATAATAATTTCCTTTTCTCATCTATTTTGGTTCACTTTTTACTGACTGACTTTCATCTACTATACACGGTGGAAAGATAAAAGTGTCGCCCTGAAAAAAACAACACTACAGCTTTATTTTAGGACATTTATGCAGAAAATCAATCCAGGTAATTTGATTATGTAGTTGAGCTGACACCTATTTAATGTAGCCGCTTTCACCCTCAATCACCATCTCGATATTGGTCCGGAACTGGGAGCATGCCTTTTCTGAACGCGTCAGACATAGCGGGAGCTCGGGGAATACCTGGAGGATAGCAGCAATTACGCTAGTTTTAGTGTTGTGGAAGGCTGGCTTTAGTGTTGGTGATGATCACAATGTATGACCAAACGAACTAGTCCAGCGTGTTCAGAACGAGGACGGAGAGGGTACGTGAGGGAAGGGCACTTGTGGACCGGCGGCGAGTACTGTTGCAGCATTCAAGTGCTTTCAGCAGCCACTTGATTGCACAAGGGGATCATCACACACATCAAGGTACGCTTTGGTGTTGACTTTCAAGGCGACTTCGAATATGTGAGGTGACATGATGTGGCCTTCACTTGAAACCACAGCAAAGATCATAACTGTTCAAATATAGCGATGCATTCTGAGGGTGCTGGCAATGGTCCTGTTGACATAACTTGAATCGGTAGAGAACATTAGTTGTACAATGGCGCATCTCTGATCTTGCTCGTTGAACATTGTGTCACTTTTACACATAATAGAAATCTGCTATTGCTCGTCGGATTTGTGCACAACTGCCTTACTAGTAGATGGACTGCAACAAAAAAAGGAAACCGTTTTTCATCAAAGGATATTAGAATCATGTCCTTATTTTGTATTACTTCATCTGTTGATAACATGATGCCGTACCTTGACAGATGTTGCACACGTCGTTCAACTCTTCCATATATGGTGGAATTTAGTTATTAATAAATCACGCACATCATCAAGAGATATCCAAAATCATTTTCTACGCGTAAATCTGATATGTTTCCGAAGTGCTCTTTTAACTTTCTGAGCACACACACACACACACATACACACACACACACACATATATATATATATATATATATATATATATATATATATAGAGAGAGAGAGGAGGGGGGAGAGGGGAGTTATGATAATATATGGCTAAGAACCGACAAAAATATCTTCTGCGTTTCATCTCTAGGCTACTTAACATAGATACATAAAATAATACGGAAAATATATGCGCACACACACATACACACACATGCATATGAGCAGAACATCTTTATAGTATGTGTATATATATATAAATATTAGTCACATATGTGCATAGATTTCTCTGCAGTGCCCTTTTTCGAAGAGTCCACGTCATCATACCAAATATCATTTTCCAACATTATCCAATATCATTTGTATGTACACACACACACACACACACACATATATATATATATATATATATATATATATACATGCTTGTAGCGAATAAAGAGAAAAGGTGTGAGCATAAAAGGGAGTGAACTTTATTATTTTCCTGTTTCATTTACGACAAAACCGATTGACAATACCTATTAAAAAGTATTGTATTGTATACAATTAATTAAACAATAGTTGTTATCTTTCCATGTTCGACTCGGCATAATGGTAATAGGGCATTGACAACGAAAACAGTTAGTTCAGTAAGAAAGCCTTAAGAAAATAAAGAAAAAACAATAGGAAGAGATCCCAAGGAGAATTATGGATAGATAGATAGATAGATAGATAGATAGATAGATAGATGGATAGAGATATGAGTAGATAGATATGAATACATATGTAGATACATAGATACATTAATAAGTAAGTAGATAGAAAACAGATATGAATACACGATCGATAGATAAAAAGATTGATAGGTAGATATGAACACATTCGTAGATAGAATAATATTGAGATAGATAGATAAATAGATACATAGATAAATAGACAGATAGATGGATAGAGAGATAGATGGATATATATATATATAGTAATTTATAAAATATATATGGCGATTAAGCTACACTGTGTAGCTGAATCGTCATATATATTTTATAAATTACTAACTAGCTCTACCTACGTATTGAGCATTTTTTAAGTAAATACTTAAAGTTTACGCATAAATTTATACTTTCGTATATTAATTTTATGTTAGTAAATTAAGTAGTTATATATATATATATATATATATATATATATATATATATAATCAATGACAAAATGTTATATTTAAAAATTCATGATATTTACCATCTTATAATTTATTTCTATAATTCAGTTGACTTATACAATTATTGACAGTGTCTTTTTCGTAGCGTAACACTTAATTATTATATCAATCAGTAAAATTCCATATGCTTGATCCCCTGGAGAGGAATAGGCAATCTACAAATTTGTAGATGCTTTTGTAACGAGGAGTCTCAGAAGGTGCATACACTGCCTAACCTTTCCAAATGCTCACCCATGTGGTACTGGCCAGTTTCAATGTTGCTAAATTCGGCGATCTGGCGAGAACCGGTGTGTCAACGTGATTGTGCCGTATCAAAATTCAATATGGCGTAATGGAAAAATAATAAGGTATTTGCAGCTTCTCTTCCAATTTTCGGATTTTAATCATGTCAAATCATACTTCCATTCCATTTGACGGATTGATTGTTGCTATTTCTTCTGATAGGTTAAAGGAACAATAAATTCACTGATTTATATAATAATTAAGTGATTGATTTTGCACTACGAAACAGATACTGTCAAGAATGGTATAAGTCAACTAAATTTAAGAATTAAATTATAAGATTGTAAACATCATGAATATTCAAACTATTTGTCACTTATTCTCTATATTGCTCTGTAATTACATTGAGCTTCTTAAATAAGGATTGATATATATTATAAGAAAATATATTTCTACAGAAATATATATACATCTAAATATATATATATATATATATATATATATATATATATATATTGCCACACTAAAGAGCTACGATACACCGAGACAGTCAGTCTGCGGATATATATATATATATATATATATATATATATATATATATATATATATATATATATAAAAACAGAGATGTGTGTGCCACAGACGATTTCTGATTGGTTAATCCAATAATCACATCTCCTAAAAAACAATGGTTTCTACGCTCTTACCTTTACCATAAAATATTATGGCTTTATTTATTGTCCATCTTGGAAGGGTTTAATTTTTTAATAACTTGTTATTCACAAATTAAAAAAATACGAAACTAAACTACACGAAATCAAACGCTCCGACAAACTTATTAGTAGTACTAG